>NC_044036.1:151194818-151516275 GCF_901765095.1 Microcaecilia unicolor | reverse complement strand
TAAAATTGTACAGCACTGCGTGACCCTGGTAGTGCTTTAGAAATGTTACGTAGTAGTAGTAGTATATTAAGAGTTTTTTTTTTTTTTAAACAGACTCCTTTGGAGGTTGAAATCTGCTCTCAATATCTGTTTTTTTGTACAGAGTATAGTTTTGCTGCATTTTGATTATTGTAATGCTCTTCTTGATGGGCTACCTATAGTTTCTTTGAAGCTTTGCAGGGGGCACAGAATTCGGCAGCTCGTTTAACAACAAATACTGTGAGATTTGATCATATCACTCCAGTTTTCTCCAACCTGCATTGGCTACCTATTAACATGCGGATTCATTTTAAGATCTTGACACTACTCAGGACACTGAGATCAGATCAGGTCCCTAGTTTTTGTTCATTTAGTTTACTTGAATTAAGAAACGCTACATTCCAAGTAGTGGGCCCTAGACCTCAAGCTTCGGAAAATGGATTCTCATCTGGCATTTAGAAAACAATTAAAAATATATCTGTTCCAAAAGGCATTAAAATATAATTAGGAAAAGCAGGTTTTTTTTATTTGGAATTCAGGAAGTAGTTGAAAGGACAGGTTTCTCATTTTTTGTGTTGGTAATTTTTTGCATTTTTAAGTTATGTAATATACTTCTTGTTGATGTGTAATTGATTATATACGTTTACTTTGTAATCTGCTGTGAACTTTAGAATATGTAGAATAGATTTTTATTTTTAAATAAATAAAATCATCCACCAGATTTCAGTATGTGAGGATTATGTATTTAACCCTCACTGATAAGTCTCACTCTAAACTTCGGCAAGTTCACTAAAGCAAAATGTATTTTCACCCTTCCTAGTCACTGAGAATGTTTTATTCAGGAATCAGTATTCCTCAGCACCCACACCCTCTTTTTCTTCTTTAGACCAAAGAAAAGCTGATAAATTGCAGGCTTGCCCTCTTCTCAGTGTACATGCTCACACAAACTTTCAATCATCCAGAACATTTAAACAATCTCTACTATTTATATCATTCCTCAGTCTCACCTCTTGCAAACTTCTCTAATTAGAACATTGTACAAGCCCACCCTGAATAAGAGTTCTTCTCACACCAGGGATATATAGAGCACTGGTGGTACTCTTATGGAACTTCAGCACAGCCAGATTACTACTACTAATCATTTCTATTGCGCTACTAGATATATGCAGCGCTGTATACATAATGCAGATACATTATATGCAGGTACTTTCTCTGTCCCTAGAGGGCTCACAATGTTTTTGTACCTGGAGCAACAGAGAGTTAAGTGACTTGCCCAAGGTCACAAGGAGCTGCAGTAGGAATCAAACCCAGGTCGCCAGAATCAAAGTCCGCTTCACTAACCATTAGGCCACTCCTCCACTCTGTTCACTCAAGCAACGTAAGCACAGCCAGTTCACTGTATTTCCATAAAGCTAGCAATAGCAAAAGTGCTATGGCACTGATGAGAATGACCTATACATAAGACAACCCTGGTTTATTGATGAAATTTTGAAGTCAAAATTTCTCAACTTATAGACAAGTATATACAGTATAATATTTTATAAAAACAAACGCATTAAATCCACTCTTACCTAATGACTGGAAGAAAACAGAGTACCGACATTCATATAATGAAAAAAGATATTGTCGCACTGTTGGTAAACCATGTAGCACCTCTAGGATCTCTGCACCTTTAATAACCTACGGACATAAAAACATCCTCAGTAATGAAGCACAAAATTTCAGTCCCAGCTGCTGACAGTATGCCAAAAGCGTACCCCTCAAATAGCATTTCGAAGTTCATAAAACATGACAACAGATAAAGACCATATAGCCTACCCAGTCTGCCCATCCATACCAATTCATCTCTGCTGTCTCTTCCGCTCCCTTAGAGATCCTCAGATTCCATCCTCGTCTCTACCAACTCCACTGGGAGGCTGTTCCACAAGCCACCACCTTAGTATTTCTTTAGATTACTCCTGAATCTATCCCCTTTCACTTTCACCCTATGCCCCCCCTCATTCCAGAGCTTCTTTTCAGGTTGAAAGAGGCCTGTCTACTGTGCAGTTATACCACAGAGATATATACACATCTATCATATCTTTCCTCTCCCGCCTTTCTTCCAAAGCATTTATATTGAGATCTTTTAAGTCTGTCCCCATATGTCTGATGAAGATCACCACTTTTTAGTAGTTGCATTCTGGACCAACTCTATCCTGTATTGTACACAGTACTCTAAATGAAATCTCAAACACTAAGTGGCATTATCTGATGATTTTAAACAGATAAATTATCATTTCTTTACAAATGAAATGAGCTTTATTTTATTACCTTTTCTCTGAGGTCAGGTCTTTCTAGTGCAATCATACTGACGTATACAGTATATGTTACAAATGTTTTATAATCCATCAGTTCATAAGATGTAAAAGTAGACACCGTATCCAAAAAGAGCTCCGCAGCCTGCTTAAAGTCTCGAATAGCCACACAGTAAAGACCCTGATAGACTTTCAAGCGATTTCGCCTGTCCCAGTCGCCTCCTTCCTCAATGAGGCTTTAAAAAAAAAAAAAAATAGATTTTTAAAAATATATATTAGGTGACACAGATGGAAGGAATTTGGCATTGTCCTGTTGTCATAATATTCAAGTTTCAAAATGAGAAACAAAATCAGGCCTTTATTCAAAGCTAGTTACAAATTCACTGGTCACAGGCGTACACAGAATAAGCTCAAACATTATATGGATAGTATTGGGCCACACATCTGTCTGAACAGCCTTGTATGATCTGTGTAAGAAATAGGCGGAGAAAAGGTGCAAAGAGGGCAGGCTGAGAAATTAATCGGACAATAGTGATAGCCTCTATCCAGCTAACTTATCCATCAAAAGGCCTAAACTAGACAAACAGAGCTGGCACAGTAAGCTCATCATATGTTTTTTTTTCCAGCACTACTTATATCTATAGCAGTGCTGAATATGCGTGTTGGTGCAGAGACAGTATTTAAACACCGGCTCCTAAGTGAACACTGACCCCAATATTTTTCAACGTCACTGACTGATTTTGCTGATTGTGAGGGGCCCTTTTACAAAGACACAATGAAAAATGGACTGCGGTACTGTAGATGCATATTTTGTGCGCACCCAGAATAATTTTTCAGCGCACCTGTAAAAAATGCCTTTTTAAATTTTTGCCAAAAATAGACGTGCAGCAAAATTAAAATTGACGCATGTCCATTTTGGGTCTGAGACCTTACTGCCAGCCATTGACCTAGCGGTAAGGCTTCACGTGGTAACCAAGCGGTAATGGTCTACGAGCGTAAAATGCTGATTACCGCCCATGTGCCAGAAAATAAAAATATTTTCTGATGCATGTAGGGGATGTGCATCAAAAATGAAATTACCGCAAGGGCCACGCAGTAGCCAGGCAGTAACTCAAAACTGACACGCGGTGGGCATGCATTGGCACCTACGCAGCTTAATAAAAGGGCCCCTGAATGTTTGCATGAGGTGGGAAATAACATGAAATACATAGTTTAAATTCTCATATGGTTAGTGATACAAAATTGTCCTGCCTTTGCTTCAGAGATATTCAGCCACTGAGCATTTCAGCTGCTTAAGGAGGGGCTATGGTTGACCAGCATCTAAATATACCAATATGATGAATTAAGCTGAATTACTGATATGCAACATTGCCAGCACTGCAGTACACAAACTATGCATCTGCATTCAAAGCGTAGCATATTCTATAAAAACCTTACAACTTTGATACAGATAATCTAATAAAATGTATATATTTATCGCAAAAATAAAGCGCTCACCACCATAAAAATGTAGTTAATTTAAACGGAAATTTAAAAACTCAGAGCTACCTTTTTGCTTTTTCAGTGTTTCGTGTGATGAGGTCATTATCCATATAAAATAGGCCAATCCTTAGGAGATAGAACACAATATCCAAACGATGACCCAGAGCCACAGTTTTGTCATATGTTTTCCGGAATGCAGTCAATGCACCTTCCTTATCAAATAAATATTTGAGGAAAGAAAAACACGCACGTAACTGAAAAACCGTCAACCTTACATCAGACTGCAATGAATGCATACTGCCCCTTGTATGGCAATTTGTATAAAACAGTTTTATGAAAAATAGCTCAAATAAATTACTGGCATTCACACAATTAAAATTCTTTGTATGACAGCTGAAAAAGGGATCCCTTCTGAAAACTTTTGTACATCACCTTGAGATTCTTTTCTCTAACCAGCAGCATGCTACACTACATTTCAATTATAGCAGCTGTTGAATCAAAAATGTTTAAATGCAATTAGTGGCCCAATTAAAAATACTATTAACTGCATTCAAAATTTGTAATTGCTGTCCAGATAATGCTATTGAATATCCACTTCAGCTGCCATGGCAACAGTTAAAGTAATGTTAAGACAACAAAAGCTGCCTCTTATTGTATTTCTTTGAAGATTATCTTATTATATCCCATTTTCTGGGCAAGCATTTGGTCAATATATTTGCTTATGTTAACATTTTCAATTTAAAAAAAAAGCAAAAGTTATCTTAGCAGGCTAAATTATGGGGGTTTGGGGGAAAGTAGTTTTGCCGATCCCCAAAAGCCTCTCCTCCTGAACAGTTCCTTGCTAGACCACCCCCCCAAAGAGCATCCCTCTCCTGACAAGTGCCCCCCCCCCTTTTTGAAGAGCACTCACCCCCTTGTAGGCCCTTATACTGGTGAAATACTAGAAGAGTTCAGCGTCTTTACCTCCATCTGCTGGTAAGGGTACACAGTCCATTGGTCAGGACCAGGGATTCTCAATCCAGTCCTCAGAATACATAAAGCCAGTCTGGTTTTCGCGATATCTACAATGATATTCATGATATAAATTTGCATGCACTACCTCAATTGTGTGCAAATCTCTCTCATGCATATTCACTGTGGGTATCCTGAAAAGCTGACTAGCTTGGTATGTCCAGAGGACTGGGTTGATAACCACTGGTCTGAACTAGTCTAGCAGGATAAGGAAGAATAGGTATCAATTAACTCTCTTGGTCTTCAATGCAAAACTGACAATGGATAAAACTCCTCACTAGGTTCAAAACTGAAAACTCAGTGTTTCATGGATATGATTGATGATAAATCCAATTGTAACAAACCTACGAGTCTACAAATATCTTCAAAACCAGCCCTATGCATCCAGATTCATGTGTATTTACCAGTACAGCCAATTAACATGTTAATTGGTTTTGGATATAATAAACTGGAAAATATAAACAAACTTACCTTGTCCCCAATCCGACATAAGTATTCTGCTTTAGCCATCATCGCATCACGGATTTCACTTTCTCCCAGATTTTTTTCTGCATCTTCTAATTCAACATCAAGACGTTTTAACTCTTCTTCATTAGCTTTTTTCATTTTACCTAACAAGTCAGTATCTACTTGCCAGTCAAGCTGTTTACAAAGTCCTTCATAGTAAGGTGCCATATCTGAAAAATATCATTACTTTATCCACATATATCCAGATTACACATTTTGATAACTCTTTTAAAGAGCTTCCAAAAACAAAACCCTCCTGCTAACCTAACAAATGAAAACCACTAAAAAAGCAAAGACACTTACCTGTAGCAGGTAATCTCTAGCGACCTGGATTGGCCACTGTTGGAAGCAGGATATTGGGCTACATGGACCATTGGTCTACCCAGTATGGCTATTATATTCTTATGACAGCGAGCCATTCATTCTCATATGTGTGTGACATCATCACATCGCCCACTGAGAAGCTTAAACAAGCTACTAGAGCTTTAAGAGTAAGCACAGCTTCCCCACCACGCATGCCTAAATGCCTTCCCACCCGCCACGAGAGCGCAGGACTATCAGTACAATACCATAGCATTTCACAAAAAGGCAACAACTCCAAGGGGAGGAGGGAGGGTATGAGAGAATGAATGGCCTGCTGTCCTCAGAGAATACCTGCTACAGGTAAGTATCTTCGCTTTCTCTGAGGACAAGCAGAGGCCATATCCTCACATGTGGGAATTCCTAGCTACCAGGCTCACCAAAAATATGCATAGGTCAACTGTGCCTTGCAACAGTGAGGACAAAATAGCAATTACCTTGAAACTATATTTATTAGGATTTATTTACCGCCCTTTTGAAAGAATTCACTCAAGGCGGTGTACAGTAAGAATAAATCAAACAAATAAGTAATAGACAATTACAGCAGTAAAAATATTCAAAAATACAAAGTATGGAATAGTATACTATTTACAATGTCAACACAATACATAATAGAACATTTTAATAGACAGCATACAGTATAAGCAAAGATGGAACATATAGATAGGTAAGAGAGTAAGAAAATAAGGTGACAAATTTAAAGAAAGTTTCACATGAGGTCAGAGAGATGATTAAATGTTACGTCAGCTAGGGTAGGAGTGGACAAACATGTCCTGCTGCAGTAAGTGCAGCCCATGTCACTCTGTGTATGTGTGACGTACAGATAGTCAGTCGTGTTAAGCGGAGCCTTTCAGGAAGTGTATTCCAGAGTGTGGTGGGTACTCTGGAGAAGGCTCGCTTGCAAATATCACGTTGTGTAATGTTTTTTGGAGAGGGTGTGGTTAGGGATACCCCTTGGGAGGACCTTAGTGTCCTTGGAGGTGTGCAGAGGGTCATCCTGTTCTTCAAGTACTCTGGGCCATTTCCTTTAAGGGCCTTGAAGATCAGACAGACAGAGAGTTTTAAATTTGGCCCTGTGCTGTACTGGTAGCCAATGAAGTTTTTGCTAAAATGGTGCAACATGGTCATGTTGCTTGCAACCTTCTATGAGTCTTGCTCCAGCATTCTGAATCAATTGGAGCTGGTGCAGATCCTTTGTAGTCAGACCATTGTAGAGTACATTACAGTAATCCAGTCTTGATATTATCATGGTATGCACAACTGAGAAAAGATTTATCTTCTCAATATAAGGAGAGAGGCAGCGTAGTTGTCACAAATAGTAGAAGCAGCTTTGGAAATTATGTGTCCCTAGGTGAAGGTACTTCCTGTGACCTGGAAGTATCAGGATGAAAGTGTAAGCCTTTAAGTCCAGAAAGCACAGTTAATCATTTTCCCGACTCATGGGGAGAAGGGTGCCCAAGGAAACCATCCTGAACTTTTCTTTGGCCAGGAATTTGGTTAGGGCCCATAGGTCTAGGATGGGACACATCCTCCATTTTCTTCGGCACAACAAAGTACCTGGAACAGAATCCTAGCCCTTCTTCCCCTGGTGGAACCGGCTCAACCACATGGCCCTTTAGAAGGGTTGGAAAGTTCCTCTGCAAGTACCTGCTTGTGTTGAGAGATGAAGTGAGACACTCTCGGTGGGTAATTTGGTGGTCACTGACGTCAATGCAGGGCATAACCGAGATGGACTATTTGGAAAACCTACTTGTCAGGGGTTACAAACGGCCACTTTTCTTGGTAAAAATTCAGCTTCCCCCGATTGAATGAGGAAGGTGCAGAAGATGTCGATGGTGTCAATGTTTCTTGATGAAGTCAGTGACTTCCTTCAAAAAGGTCATCTCCCCAGCATGTGGCATCTGCCAACCTCTGTTGGACCACAGACACACAGCCATGAGAGTCTATGCATCGCTAAACTCTGGGCAGAGGTCCTGGATGCCACATCAAAGGTGTCATAGGAACCCTTGGCCAAGAACTTTCTACATGTATTTTGCTGCTTGACCAACTGGTGAAGTGATTCGGCCTGCTCCTATGGGAAAGAATCCGCTAAATCATACTGTGCACCAAGTTCTGCGAATACAGACTTGTGTAGAGCTGGTAAGATTGAATACGGAAGATGAGCATACAGGCCTGATACATCTTTGACCCAAAAGAATCCAGGGTTTTAGCTTCTCCACCAGGTGGCGCCGAAGCATAATCTCTTGAACTCCTGGCTCTTTTGAGCGCAGATTTCACCAACAGGGAATGATGAGGCAACAAAGGCTTGTCAAACCTTGGGAAACTCTAGATACAATACATGGTGTCTATAGTCTTGGGCAGGGCAGGACAGGGACAGACAGAAGGAACTCCCAGTTCTTCACCTGAACATCTTTCAGGATCCGATGAAGAGGGACAGTCACAGCCTCCCCAGGAGGAGATTCGCAGTCCTTGAACATCTCAGCCTTGGGTTCATCTTCCATTTCCAAACAAATGAGAATGTCAGCTGCCATTTCCCACACAAAACCTGGGAAGGAAAGGCACTCTGGTGGAGACTTCCTCCTTTCCTCTGTAGGGGTCAGATGGAATGCCTTAGGATGCCTCCTCTGAGAAGTACCATGGATCCTCATGAGACTCGGTGAAAAACTCCTCATGGAAAGACCGAGACCGAGCCTGCCTCGAAACACAGGAACTATGTCCTCGAGAAGGGTGTCAAGGAGTGGGTTCCAGCCTCAACTCTGACAAAGCTTCCTCCACCAACATCGAGAGGGTGTCCACATGGGTGGCTGTTGACACCGGTGCAGCAAGTGACACTAGTATCGGAAACCACACCATAGGCTGAGGGCCTTGCAGGTCAGCAGAAAGAGGCACAATTTGTGCAAGCACCCCAAATGCCAATGCACACTGCTGTAAAAACCCCGCCAAGTGCTCAGTGAGCATGGCGTGGATGCACACATCGAGAGAGTCCATTGGGAAAGGCTGAGGTGCCGGTTCTGAGACAGGCTGCTGAACTGCTGGGGGTCGAGATGGGTGCCTGGTCCTGGCTGCGTGGATACCTGCACATCAGCACCTCTCGTATGGAGGGGGAGCGGTCCTCCCAGCACCGACGGGGATCACTGACAATGCCTCTTTGCTTTCACGATGCCGGTCATCGATGCTCCTGGGTGCCGGCGAAGACGACATCAAATCTGATGTTGATCGGCCCTGCACTGCAGCCGGCGTCAAGGCAGGTGGACCACCATTAGATTCCCATCCACTCCCAGTGTCCGAGACAGGCTTCTCAGCCATACGAACCAATGCACATGATGCAACTCCTGATGTTGATACCAACGCCGAGGTTTCGAACCGGGCTCCAAAAATCTTTTCCCTTTGAGCCTCTCTGGCCAGCTGGGTTCTTTTCTTCATATGAAGGCAAAGAATACAGCTGGAAAGGGTATATTCAGACCCCAAATACTGAAGACACCAAGAATGAGTGCTTTTTGCCAGAAATGGTCCTACTGCACCAGCTACAGCATTTAAAACCACTGGCAACCTTCAATGGCATGGAAGGGAAAACAGCAGTGGTCAAATCAAATGGCTCGATGGCAACTAAAACAGGGGCACGCACAAGAAAAATATAAGGAGAAATACCAGAATGGAGCTCAGACCTAAAAAGGTCTATGGAGCATGCCAAAAATAAAGGAAACCTAAAAGTGTGGAAACAAACTAAAACTATATGAGTACGGATAAGGACCTTTCCCAAGAAAAAACAAAAAGTCAGGGCAAAAAATTCCGAAGGGAAGGTACAAAAATCTAACCCCCCCCCAAAAAAAAAAAACAGTGCACGCACCAGACAGTAGGAGTTGCGCAGGACAATCGCATTCTCTCCTCTCTGCGGATGAGAAGAGACTCTCGTGGCGGGCGGAAACGTACTTGCGCAAAAGAGGTGGGGACGCTTTGCGTGCTCTTAAAGCCCCAGTAGCTTGTTTAAGCTCTGCAGCGGGTGACATGGATGACATCACCCACATATGAGCATATGGCCTGCTTGTCCTCGGAGAATCATACATAGTACAAACTGAAAGTTTTCATGATTGAGTTCACTTTTGTATCTCAAATCTGAAATTAGTTTCATACAATTTATTTCACAGAAGTTACCTGATCCTGCTACTCTGAATACCAAAAGTAGGCTGTGTCCTCAGTTAAGCCTGGATAGATGGGGGTGCCCTTCTCCCCAAAGAATGCCACAGCCACTTGTGTATAACTGCAGCATCTATGCAGCCACAATGGTCACACAACCTTAATGCCATTCCTGACAAACACAGTATGAAACATACAAATTAAAAAAATGGAATCAGAAATATTTTTCATTTTGTGCATTATTTCAATGCTGCACTTCCAGCAACTTGGCTGTCCATTATGGTTTACAATAATATGATAAAACAATAAAACAGAAACATATTGCCAGTAATATTAATGTATCACTGTAAATATATATTTTTAAAATATTACTATGTAATCACCTACCACAAAAAGGATTGGAAATTGTATGAGTTGTTGCAGTACTAAGTTAAAAATAAATCATGTATATATACATAAACCAAACCTTTATACATGTGTGCATATATGTTTTGAACTTAAACATATTACACACTTTTCTGATTTCGTACTGCAATAACAGGTGCCATAGAGGCATATTTTCAAAGCACTTAGCCTTCCAAAGTTCCATAGGTTTCTATGGAACTTTGGAAGGCTAAGTGCTTTTTAAATATGCCTCATAGTGCCCTCATACCAAGAGAATACATTAGAGATCAATTTCCAAATCTCAAACCCACATAATAAAAACTATGCATAAAGATTTTCTAGCTAAAACCAAACTGCAACATTTGACATACATAAAGAAATAACAACTACGAAATACAATCCTTGCATATAAAAGGGTAAAAAAAAAAAAGCCTCACCAACTTTCAAAAGGTTCAATCGCAGCAAATTTTACCAGGGAAAAAAATATTTTCTTCACAATCAACGTTACCGCGAACTTTATAACTAGCAATAAATATTTTTGGTAACTTTTCCAAAACGACAGTACAGTTCTAATCTACAATCTATACTACTAATGGTGAGATCACTGAAAACTAAAGTAAATGACACAAGACACAACGACTCTAAGACAAAAGTGTCATCCTTATGATACAGAAAACCTTGAAAACGAATATTATTAACCGGAGATAAATTGTATACATGAACCACCAATCCGTTATGTACGTTACACAGCAGCTCTTTGCTTAGCATAACACAAACTTCTGCAACCGTGACTCAGCAGCCCGAAAAATCAGCAACTCACTTCAGAAACTTTTATTATTTTTCATTTCTCTACACCTCAGCAACTAACTACACCATCTGCCTTTTTTACTCTGTGGCTTTTTTAAAATTATTATTTTGCCGGTACAGATTAGGGAGTTACAAGCCCAGCAGAGAAACAACAACCCTTGGGGGCACAGTGAGAACTCTCGGAGAGTGCCAAAGAGTAAACGCGAGACCCCCCCGCCTTCCAGCACAGCGGAGCCCTCGTGACTCTGCACTTCCACAGAAAGGGACTCACTGTTGCACCGGACGGCCTCCATCAGCTCCTGCTTCACCGCCGCATCCCCGTGCGGCCCGCCAAGGCTCAGTAGGAACTTCAGCTGCGCGATACGCAGGTCCGGGTTCTTCGGCAGCCCCTCCTCTTCCAAGTTCTCCAGAGGCATCTCAGCGGCAGGGACAGAGAGCACGCGAGAAGGAAGAGCAACTCCTGTCACCGAGCCGCAGCTCACGCCACCGGCACCCCAGTCAGAGAATAGAAAGCGCCTCCTGTTAGCGAGGTACTTCCGGTGAGGTACTTCCGGTGTAGACGAGTACGCTACTACAGCCGGCCGGCGACCGCATAGCGCCACCTGCTGTCTCCGAAAGGGCCGCGCGCAAGACAGAAAAACGCAAGGTTAGGGACGCACGCCGCACTCATTCCCAGGGGGCATAGGGAAGAGCGCCATCTGCCGCATCCATAGAAACCGTGCCTGAGATGGAAGACTGGTCAAGTAGGGTTAATGAGAGGAGACGGCATGATCCTATCTGGCCCATTATCTGGGCTGAAGGCAGTGGGCGGAGCTTGTCGCCATATTGGTCAGAACAAAAAAATAGCAATCGCATTTGAAAACGATAGCAAACTTATGAGGTATATTGTTTTATTAAACCTCCTAGGTTTTGCATTCTGTCTGTTAAGAGGGGATGGGGGGGGGGGGGTTGTCGGGAATATTTTCAAAGGGGTCTGTGACGGGAGGAGAGGATTATATTCAAAATGTATTTATCAGTGCTCCAGAGCTTGCTTTGTTATTTACAATGCTGTATTGTGGCTTTCTGGCCCCGATAGTCAAAGGCAAACACTAGCACTAGGGCCATTAGCGCCGGACTACCACCCGCATTTGCTGGCGCCCAGTGATCAGAGCCTGCTTGGAACTGGTGTTAGGGTTTGCCAGGGCGGAATGGGGGGGGGGGGGGGCCCAGTAAAGTTCAGCATGCATTTGCATGTTTCCAGTGCCCCCACCCCCTCAAGCGCAAGGAGGCATGGAGGTCCACTGGACCTCCCCCCACAACTCCCTCAAATACAAGAGGACCTGGACCTTCAGACCTCCCCCCCCCCCCCCCAAACAGTGCCTAGAAGTCTGGTGGAGCCCCAGGCCCCTCACACACACACCCCCCGATGCTGTTGCAGGTCCAGTGGGATGTGGGATCCACGATGGGACCAGACCTGACCCCCGCAAATAGGGTTACCATTCGTCTGGATTTCCCCGGACATGTCCTCTTTTTGAGGGCGCCGTGGGGAGTCCGGACGGAGTTCCGCATTTCCCCGTCGGGACGAATGGTAACCCTAAATAAAAAAATGCTATTTTTTCCTCCACCTTTTTTTAAGGCACTTCCTATCCAACTGAAAGAGCTTTAGACTATAGCGTTTGCTATTGTTTTGGGTGTACTAAAATCGCGGCAACGGCAAGCTCCGCCTACTGGCATTCTCATACAACGGACTTGATAGGCTTACTTCGTCTCCCGACCGTTTTATCCAACCTCCTTGGGGATTACGGTTGCGCGGAGGAGAGGGAAAGGGAGATAAACCTACTCGGCTTCAGTGTTTTGACGTCATCCTCACAGCTTTCCTTCTTGTTCTCTGCCGTCACGTCCACCCCTTTCTGTGGTACTTCCTGTTGCCAAGGAGGAGGTTCATCTCAACCTAAACTCCTCGGAGAGGCTATGTCAGAGAAGGGGCGGAGCACCGGAGTCGGAGAAGAAAAACGGCGGGAGTCACTGCGGTGGCCGGTGACTGATGGTGATGGGCAATCATAAACATGAGTTTGAAGGTAGGATGGGAGAAGGAGTTTGCAGATGGGAGAGGTTCCGAGGGATTGGAGAACGGCGGAGGTGGTCCCTCTTCACAAGAGTGGTGATAGGGAAGAAGCTGGAAACTACAGGCCGGTAAGCCTCACTTCGATAATTGGAAAAGTAATGGAAGCGATGCTGAAGGAAAGGATAGTGAATTTCCTGGAAGCCAATAAGTTGCAAGATCCGAGACAACATGGTTTTACCAAAGGGAAATCGTGCCAAACGAATCTCATTGAGTTTTTTGATTGGGTGACGAGAATTGAAACAGGGATGAGCTATGGACGTAATCTACTTAGATTTCAGCAAAGCTTTTGACATGGTTCCCCACAGGAGGCTCTTAAATAAACTGGATGGGCTGAAGATAGGACCCGAAGTGGTGAACTGGATTAGGAACTGGTTGACGGACAGAAGCCAGAGGGTGGTGGTGAATGGAATTCGCTCGGAGGAGGGAAAGGTGAGTAGTGGTGTGCCTCAAGGATAGGTGCTGGGACCGATTCTGTTCAATATATTTGTGAGTGACATTGCCGAAGGGTTAGAAGGTAAAGTTTGCCTATTTGCGGATGATACTAAGATCTGTAACAGAGTGGACACCCGGGAGGGAGTGGAAAACATGAAAAAGGATCTGAGGAAGCTAGAAGAATGGTCTAAGGTTTGGCAATTAAAATTCAATGCGAAGAAATGCAAAGTGATGCACTTAGGGAATAGAAATCCTCGGGAGACGTATGTGTTAGGCGGGGAGAATCTGATAGGTACGGACGGGGAGAGGGATCTTGGGGTGATAGTATCTGAGGATCTGAAGGCGACGAAACAGTGTGACACGGTGGTGGCCGTAGCTAGAAGGTTGTTAGGCTGAGGTGTGACCAGCAGAAGAAAGGAGGTGTTGATGCCCCTGTATAAGTCGTTGGTGAGGCCCCATCTAGAGTATTGTGTTCAGTTTTGGAGGCCGTACCTTGCGAAGGATGTAAAAAGAATTGAAGCGGTGCAAAGAAAAGCTACGAGAATGGTAAGGGATTTGCGTTACAAGACGTATGAGCAGAGACTTGATGACCTGAACATGTATACTCTGGAAGAAAGGAGAAACAGGGGTGATATGATACAGACGTTCAAATATTTGAAAAGTATTAATCCGCAAACGAACCTTTTCCAGAGGTGCGAAGGCGGTAGAACGAGAGGACATGAAATGAGATTGAAGGGGGGCAGACTCAAGAAAAATGTCAGGAAGTATTTTTTCACGGAGAGAGTAGTGGATGCTTGGAATGCCCTCCCGCGGGAAGTGGTGGAAATGAAAACGGTAACAGAATTCAAACACGCGTGGGATAAACATAAAGGAATCCTGTTCAGAAGGAATGGATCCTAAGGAGCTTAGCCAAGATGGGGTGGCAGAGCTGGTGGCGGGAGGTGGGGATAGTGCTGGGCAGACTTATACGGTCTGTGCCTGAGCCGGTGGTGGGAGGCGGGGCTGGTGGTTGGGAGGTGAGGATAGTGCTGGGCAGACTTACATGGTCTGTGCCCTGAAAAGGACAGGTACAAATCAAGGTAAGGTATACACAAAAAGTAGCACATATGAGTTTATCTTGTAGGGCAGACTGGATGGACCATGCAGGTTTTTTTCTGCTATCATTTACTATGTTACTATGATTCAGGGTTATTGTACCGGATCACGGATGGGGAGGGAAGTGGAAGAGAGAAGAAGAGTTGGCAGACCATGAGGGAGGGGACGAGTTCTGGCACAGAATGTTGCATGGTAATAAAATCTCTGGAGGAGCTGAACAGGTAAATGCAAATAAGCGGACATCAGTAAAGTTACAAAGTTAGTCCACTTAATATAATTTCATTTATTTGCACTCAGCATCTTGTTAAACTTTGGAACTTATTGTTGAAGAATATGGTAAAAACAGTGTAACTGATTTTAAGAAAGCTTTGGACAAGTTATTGAAGATCAACTCATTAGATTAAGATAGATATGGGGAAAAGGTCTCATAATGTGAACCTTTAGTTCAAAATGAGGTGGTAGACCACCAGGGCTAGATAGTAAGTGAGGGGGGGTATGTGACGGGGGGACGCGGGGGGGGGACTATGTGACGGGGAGGGGAATAGGGGGCGGAATGAGGATCCAAAAGGGGCGGGCAGGGGGCGTGACGTGTGTCCTCTTTTTCAGAGGACACAAAATGGTAACTCTACCCGCAAAGGCTAGTTCTGGTGGAAGCGCCTGGCAGAGGAGAAGGGAGTGCTAGTCCTTCCTGCTCCAGCTAAAGGTATTTATTTAATTTATTTATTTGTTGCATTTGTATCCACATTTTCCCACCCATTTGCAGGCTCAATGGGGGAAATTGATCATCAACCTGTTAGTGCTGTGCTATATGACTTTATTTTTGTTTATGATGATGCAATCCCCCAAAATATGGGAATTACTGAGTGGTGACATCTGGGAGAGGGGGGAGAGCATGGGATGTTCCTGGATGGGAAAGAAGCCAGCCCAAGGGGTGTGGTGTTGGAATAAACTGAAGAAAGAATTAAGTGGATTAGTTTGTGTTTTATTGATAAGGAAGGTGGAGCTGGAGGTGATAAAGAGATATATTTTCAAAGTACTTAGACTTTAAAAAGTTACATACTAACCTATGGAACTTTGTAAGTCTAAGTGCTTTGAAAATGAGCTCCAAAGGCTCCAGCTTGGGGAGGAAAAGTGATCTTTGGTTGCCGGTAACCCCCACCGGGACCCGTAGTGGAGAGGAGGATCCCAAAGTGGCGAAATAAACTGAGGCTGAATTTAGGCGTAGTTGTTACCCCAGTCAGTGTTAACTGTGAAGGAGTGAGTGCTAAGGGTGGGTGAGGGGGACCCAGCCTGAAGCAGGAATCAGGACGAGGGAACTCGAAGAAGGGAGCTGGAAGAAGGGTCGGTGTCTAAGGAGATGAGGATTGTGATCAGAGGAGTAAGAAGCTGTCGTGGATTATTACCAGCCTCTGGGATGGGTAAAGGACAGGAGGTCTTGTATATTGTGTAAATATGGGAATGTAGAAAGAAGATCAAGTTTGAATAAATGGACTAAGGTTGTTGTATACAATCTTGGATGGGCAAGAGGAGTTACTGCACAATTGGCGTTATACAAATTTAATGCCTGCCTGTTGCAGAAAGTTCAGTAAAGTTGTGTTTGCATTAAGTCAAAATATTTGGAGTGCTGTGTAGTTCTTTTGAAGCGGGAGTGAGGATGCTTTGTAAAAATAGTGAATTTTGCAAAATACCATAAAATTGTACAGGCAAAGAATCAAGAGGGATACAAACTGTGAAAAGATTAGAAATATTGTTCATTGTTTGCAGAATAACTAGTGAATATATATATATATATATATATATATATATATATATATATATATATATATATATATATATAAATGTATATGAATCTAATTAAGTGTATACTCCCTGTTTTATAATTGTAAAGATCTCTAAGGGTCCTATTTGCTAAGGTGTAATAGATGATTAATGTGGTGCTGTGTTAACACAGAACATTAATTGTTAGCACATGCTAATTGTTGCATTAAACAGCTACAGCGGAAATGTTTACTGGGGGATATAGTACCGGGAGGGAATGGGTGGAGATTGTGCCTTGCAGTTAATGTGCAGCTCACCACTGCATATCACCTGAATTGGCAACTGTTAGAAGTAGGGTGCTGGGCTAGATGGACCATTGGTCTGACCCAGTAATGGCTGTTCTTATGTTTTTATGACGGTAATTTTAAAAGGATAGCCTAGTTTAAGAGGTCAAGTAGGCACCTATTTAGGTGCTATTTTATTAAAGACACAAGTGCCTATGTGCCTTTATATAATACTAGTATGAATGGCAGAAATTGCACCTACAATAGCGCATTTTAGAACCTAGGTGCATAGGAGTGAACTCTGCGTATTCTGCACCCAAACTCTGCCCCTGTTCACACCTACCAGCAAAGTCTACATCATTGTGTCAAATTGTCTTCTACTATACCAGTAGGCCACACACATCCAAAAATGACTTTTAAATTACTCCCCAACTTCTAACCCAACAGATAAAATGGGGCAGGTTGCACCTTTTAGACTAACACTAACCAATTTATTGAGGCATCTGCCAGTTTTTTTTTCTTTTATTTATTAATTTTGTAACATTTACAAGCATTAAATCTTGTACAAAAAAACTCAGAACAAAAAAAAATAAAAGGAAAAGATTGATTACTACATTTTGCATAGTATATATGAAAATGAGTGCAATGTGTATAGACCTTCTGCTCTGACAGTAATAAAGATATTTTCAAAAAAAAAGAGGGAGTATTCCCTCAATTTTATACAAAGCAATATATAAATTCTTTCTTACACCACCAATTTGAAATAGCATGGGGGGGGGGGGGGGGTGGACATATATAAGGAGAATACAATATACAGGAAAAAAAAGGCCCTGTCTTTATTCTAGGTATTTTCTAATTGTTAACTTGTAGATCTTCTCTTAGTCTAGCTTCTATTTGGTTAGCTTTTTTAATTCGATAAAGGATTTTATTTGTTCAGGTTCAAAAAAACAGATATTTATTATCTAGATAGCGAATTGAACACTTACATTGGTATGCAAGTAAAAATCTCGCGCCCAAAGCTTTAGTCTCTTCTCTTTGAGCCAAAAAAGCTCTCCTTCGATCTTGTGTAGATTTTACAACATCGAGATATATCCATATCCTATCTCCATAAAATGTTTTCAATGAATTTTTAAAGTACAATTTCAATATAGAATTTAAGTCTTGTTCAAAAACCAATGAAATCAGTAATGTGCGTCGGTTAGTTACCTCCATAGTTGACTGTTCCAAGAATGCGGTGGGATCTTGAAGCCTCGGTTCTTGTACTTGATTTGATGTTTGAAGCTGTAATTCCTTTTTTTGCTCTCCCACCTTCTGAGATATAGGTAAATAATATATTTTGTTTATTGGAGGAATAAGGTTGGGAGAGAATTGTAATATTTCCATCAAGATTGTAATATTTCCATCAAGTATTTTTTCAATAGTTCTGTTGCACTTATTTCTGGTATCATTGGAAAGTTTAGCAAGCGTAAATTCAGTCATCTATTATAGTTCTCGAATTGTTCTATTCTTCGATGAATCATAAGTACATAAGTAATGCCACACTGGGAAAAGACCAAGGGTCCATCGAGCCCAGCATCCTGTCCACGACAGCGGCCAATCCAGGCCAAGGGCACCTGGCAAGCTTCCCAAACGTACAAACAAAAAAGGCAGACACAATCAAATTCCTCCTAGACTGGGACGATAGATGCAGAACAAACTAGAACATCACACAGAAAGAATTCAATACCGTGGTTCAACGAAGAACTGAAAAAACTCAAAACACAAGTTAGGAAATTAGAACGTGCATGGAATAAAAAGAGAGATGATTCCACACTTAATGAATGGAAACAACTCCGAAGAAAATATAAATACACAATAAGACAAACCAAAAGACTATACTACAAAACTGAAATTGGACCAAATTACAAAGACACACAAACTTTTCCAGCTCGTGAATAAACTACTAGACACCACATCAGTTACGAATAACAGCAAAGACACACCAGGAGCTGAAAACCTCGCAAAATACTTCAAAGAGAAAATAGTACAACTGCAACTCAAAATACCTACCAGCTCCATCGAATACGCTGCACTCCTAGACTGTCTAGACCCAAACCCTGGAGTATACCCAGCAAATAGGATTTGGAATGAATTTGAGACACTATCGGAAGATCTCATCTCCCAAACGCATAAAAGATTCGCCAAATCTCACTGCAAACTAGATATATGCCCCAATAACCTTATGAAATTGGCCCCCCAATACTTCATAACAGATCTAACGAAACACCTGAATTTTATGCTACAAAATGGACTCTTCCCAAAGGAGAAAGGAAACATTCTACTCACCCCCATACCCAAAGATGCAAAGAAAAATGCAAGTGAATTAACCAACTATAGACCAGTAGCATCCATTCCCTTAATAACCAAAATAACAAAAGGAATGGTAACCAAACAACTCACAGACTATCAAAACAAATTCTCAATACTACACGACTCCCAGTCAGGATTTCGTTCTAATCACAGTACTGAAACAGTATTAGTTACGCTCATGACGAAATTCAAACAAACTATTGCAACCGGCAAAAATATATTACTTCTAAAATATATTACTTCTACAATTTGACATGTCAAGCGCCTTCGACATGATAGATCATGGAATCCTACTACACATCCTTGAATACTTCGGCATCGGAGGCAATGTTCTTAACTGGTTTAAAGGATTCCTAACCACACGCTCATATCAAGTGACATCAAATTTGGTTACACCAGCCGCATGGACACCTGAATATGGAGTTCCACAGGGATCTTCCCTTTCACCGACTATATTCAACCTAATGATGACACCCCTGGCCAAACTACTATCTAACCAAAACCTCAACCCATACATTTACGCCGATGATGTAACGATCTACATCCCATTCAATCAAGACTTAAAAGAAATTTCCATTGACATCAACCAAAGTCTACATATCATGCACTCCTGGGCGTTAAAACTCAACGCAGAAAAAAACCAATGCCTAGTACTTACCTCTCAACATAACACGAGCAAATTTACCACCATCAACACACCAAAATTAAACTTACCAATTTTGGATACCTTGAAAATCCTTGGAGTTACCATCGATCAGCACCTAACACTTGAGAATCACGCGAAAAACACAACCAAAAAGATGTTCCACTCAATGTGGAAATTAAAAAGAGTAAGACCATTCTTCCCGAGGACTGTCTTCCGCAATCTAGTACAATCATTAGTACTCAGTCATCTAGATTACTGCAACTCACTCTACGTTGGCTGCAAAGAACAAATACTCAAAAAAACTCCAAACAGCCCAGAACACGGCAGCCAGACTCATATTTGGAAAATCAAAATACGAGAGTGCAAAACCCCTATGAGAGAAGCTACACTGGCTCCCATTCAAAGAACGCATCATGTTCAAAGTATGTACCCTAGTACATAAAATCATCCATGGTGATGCCCCAGCCTATATGTCAGACCTGATAGACCTACCATCCAGGAATGCTAAAAAATCTTCTCACACATTCCTTAATCTTCATTTCCCCAACTGTAAAGGTCTAAAGTACAAATTAATGCACGCATCAACCTTTTCTTATATGAGCGTGCAATTCTGGAACGCACTGCCACGTAACCTGAAAGCGACCTACGAATTGACCAACTTCCGTAAAGTACTAAAGACCCACCTCTTTGACAAGATATACCACAAAGACCAAAGCATGTGAAACTCTCACATATATCCAGAAATGTAAATTAGTGGCTTCTGATTTATCACCATCATGTATTCCATTACCATGTAACCCAAAATCCTTCTGTAACACCAAATGTCTACTCTCTTCTCATTTCCAATATCCATGATGTATTGTAAGCCACATTGAGCCTGCAAAGAGGTGGGAAAATGTGGGATACAAATGCAATAAATAAAAATAAAAAATTCCTGGAATTGTGGATTTTTCCCAAGTCCATTTAGTAGTGGTTTATGGACTTGTCCTTTAGGAAACCGTCTAACCCCTTTTTAAACTCTGCTAAGCTAACCCCCTTCACCACGTTCTCCGGCAACGAATTCCAGAGTTTAATTATGCGTTGGGTGAAGAAATATTTTCTCCGATTTGTTTTAAATTTACTACACTGTAGTTTCATCGCATGCCCCCTAGTCCTAGTATTTTTGGAAAGCGTGAACAGACGCTTCACATCCACCTGTTCCACTCCGCTCATTATTTTATATCCCTCTATCATGTCTCCCCTCAGCCGTCTGTTCTCCAGGATGAAAAGCCCTAGCCTCCTTAGTCTTTCTTCATAGGGAAGTCGTCCCATCCCCGCTATCATTTTAGTCGTCCTTCGCTGCACCTTTTCCAATTCTACTATATCTTTCTTGAGATGTGGCGACCAGAATTGAACACAATACTCAAGGTGCGGTCGCACCATGGAGTGATACAACGGCATTATAACATCCTCAAACCTGTTTTCCATACCTTTCCTAATAATACCCAACATTCTATTCACTTTCCTAGCCGCAGCAACACACTGAACAGAAGGTTTCAGTGTATTATCGACGACGACACCCAGATCCCTTTCTTGGTCCGTGACTCCTAACGTGGAACCTTGCATGACGTAGCTATAATTCGGGTTCTTTTTTCCCACATGCATCACCTTGCACTTGCTCACATTAAACGTCATCTGCCATTTAGCCGCCCAGTCTCCCAGTCTCGTAAGGTCCTTCTGTAATTTTTCACAATCCTGTCGCGAGTTAACGACTTTGAATAACTTTGTGTCATCAGCAAATTTAATTACCTCGCTAGTTACTCCAATCTCTAAATCATTTATAAATATACTAAAAAGCAGCGGTCCTAGCACAGACCCCTGAGGAACCCCACTAACTACCCTTCTCCATTGTGAATGCTGCCCATTTAACCCCACTCTCTGTTTCTTATCCTTCAACCAGTTTTTAATCCACAATAGGACATTTCCTCCTATCCCATGACCCTCCAATTTCCTCTGAGGCCTTTCATGAGGTACTTTGTCAAACGCCTTTTGAAAATCCAGATACACAATATCAACCGGCTCCCCTTTGTCCACATGTTTGTTTACTCCTTCAAAGAATTGAAGTAAATTGGTCAGGCAAGATTTCCCCACACAAAAGCCGTGCTGACTTGGTCTCAGTAATCCATGTCCTTAGATGTACTTTGTCTTTAATCAAAGAATTTGTAGTAGATTTTAATGTCGCTATTTCTTCTTGAACTTGCGCTTTTTGTGTCATTGAATCTTGTTTTTAAAGTATCGAAAACCTCTGTCAAAGAGTCTAATTTGGTCGCGATAGATGAAGTTTCCTGCACCGCCTGTGCAACCGTATTTGTTAACTTTTGAATTGCTTTCCAAATAGTCTCTAGAGTAACTGCCATGGGAACATCTTGTTCACAGGTAGTTTCCTCCACCGCCATCTTAGTTTGGTCACTACCGTCTTCAGAACCTAATTTGCCGCATTCCGACGTCTTAAGGTCTGATGGCCTTCCCCTGATAGCGGCAGGACATGGCGGTGGGTTAGCCTCGGGGGAGGAAAGTGTTGTTTCTATTCCCTGTGGGGTCAGCGCTCCTTCGTCAACTCCCACTGCGGGAATCCTCTCACCCATCACCTTCGGAGTGCTTGTGGTAAACCTGTCGATCGTAGGCTGAAATGGGGCAGCAGCTAGAGCCGTCAATGGTAAGTTTTTCACTACTCCCTTCCTTTTCGTGTGAGGCATTATTTCTTAGTGGAATTTCAAAAGTAGAAACAGAAAAGCTCAGTCGCGATCGCACAAGCGTCCAACAGCTCAGACCGCCATCTTGTCACGCCCCCTCGTAGCCCCAGCATCTGCCAGTTTTATCACACAAGGCTAACACAGTTACCCGTTTTAAAGTTTTTATCATGGATGTAGCCGGTTGCATACTGTTCTATCCACTGTGCCAGTAACGTGTGGTAGAGATCATTGCTTTGCGTTAACAACACAGCTGCCTGCCTCAAAGTACTAAGTACACCTCCAACTCTTAGGGGGTCTTTTACTAAGCTGTGGTAGCGTTTTTAGCTCATGGTAGAAGTCAGCTAGCGGTAAACGCCGAGACGCCTGTAGGAATATAATGGGCTTCTAGGCATTTACCGCCAGCTGATTTCTACTGTGAGCTAAAAACGCTACTTAGGCTTAGTAAAGGACCTCCTTAATGCAGAAGGTTTGTGCTTAATGCTGCTTAACATCGATTGTTAACATGCATCAGATGTGAAACCTTGGTGCAAGTTAGTAAATAGGCCCCTTTTTGGTTTTTTCAGAATTCATGATGAAGAATTTCCTCATTTTATAAAGCCTAGTATTTATTTATTTATTTATTTGCTGCATTTGTATCCCACATTTTCCCACCTATTTGCAGGCTCAATGTGGCTTACAGTATGTTACAACGACAATCACATTTATGGAATAAGAATTTCAGAATATAGATACAGATAAGGTGTATAAGAATATCATGGCAATCATTAACGGAATAAGAATTTCAGAATTGTTACAAATAAGGTTCATAAGAATATCATGTAGGATTAGAAGTGGATAAGTAGATAAAACATAACATAATGATATCAGGACAAGATATAATATTCAGTAATGAGGATGTAATTAAAATAAACAAATTCCTGATTCAGTTTTTGAAAGCTGCTTTGTATTTCCATCTCATTGAATCTAGTCATGTCAATAGCATCTCTGATTCTGAATTAACCTTGTCAATGTAGGAATCACATCGATGATACTGTCTCTGTAGCCTCTTCTGAACTTGTTCAGTAAATATAATAATGAATTCCACATGCAAAAATGGGAGGAGACAGTAGGAACCACAGTAAGACAATAGACGGTGTATTTTTAGCCTTGCTTGCATCAGAAGAACAAAGATTAATGACAGATTAATAACAAGGAAGTAAGGCTTACAGAAACATTTCACCATCTTATGGGTGTATTTAATAAGAATTTTGAATGTCAGAACAAACTAGAGAAACATTTTGCATCTTTTACTGTGAGAGCTGTATATTTTACTGTATTCAGTGTTTGACAGCACATACTTTTAAAGGTTTTGGGATTTTTTTACAGTCTAATTATATATCTATATATCTATATCTTTCTCATATGTATCTGTCTATATCTATATCTTTCTATCTATTTATTTATCTATCTATATATGTCTATATCTATATATCTATTTATTTATTTATGAACATTTATACCCCACTTTTTTCCACATAAAGCAGACTCAAAGTGGCTTGCAATGTACAGATTAATCAATTACAATTACATTGGATAGGGGGGGAAGGAACAGGGTAAGAAGGGAAAGGGAAGAGAGACTAAGATGGATGGTGGAAATCCAGATATGGAGATGGCCCAGAGTGGTTCAAACAGTTCACGGCAAGGCGATCCACAATTGGGATAGATAGGTAGATATAATATAATATATTTAAGTTGAGTTGGGAGGGGGGACATTCCTTTCCCACCCATTTTTCCCATAGACCCACCAAATTTGCTGTCTGGCTACGCTACTGGGTCACACAGTTTTATTTGGTTGCTATCATGGGATCATCATGGAGATGAAAAAGGTAATGGAATTCAAATGTATGTGGGATAAATACAAAGGAATTCTGTTGAGAAGGAATGGATCCACGGAATCATAGCAGAGATTGAGTGGTGACGCCGGTAATTGGGAAGCAAAACCGGTGCTGAGCAGACTTCTACGGTATGCCTTGTTCGTGACTGAATAGATATGGATAGGCTTGAGTGTTAATTTTAAGGGGCTTCGACGTTAGCTTCAGAACTTTTAGTACAAGAAGATTGGGCAGTCTTCTATGGTCTGTGCCCTGAGAATGGCAAGGACAAATCAAACTTGAGTATACATATAAAGTATCACATACCATGTAAAATGAGTTTATCTTGTTGGGCAGACTGGATGGCCATACAGGTCTTTATCTGCTGTCATTTACTATGTTACTATGAGGTGCATAATTGAAAGAGATGCTCAAGTTTTGTTGAGGACATCCTCGCAAAACGTCTTGATGGAGGGGCGGGGAAACCCGTATTATTGAAACAAGATGGAAGTCCATCTTTTGTTTTGATAATACGGTCGGGGATGCCCAAATCTTGAAATTTTGGTCGTCCTTAGAGATGGTTGTCCCTAGACTTGGTCGTTTCTGATTTTCGGCGATAATGAAAACCAAGGATGCCCATCTCAGAAACGACCAAATGCAAGCCCTTTGGTCGTGGAAGGAGCCAGCATTTGTAGTGCACTGGTCCCCCTGACATGCCAGGACACCAACCGGGCACCCTAGGGGGCACTGCAGTAGACTTCATAAAATGCTTCCAGGTACATAGCTCCCTTACCTTGTGTGCTGAGCCCCCCAAACCCCCCTAAAACCCACTACCCACAACTGTACACCACTACCATAGCCCTTATGGTTGAAGGGGGACACCTAGATGTGGGTACAGTGGGTTTCTGGTGGGTTTTGGAGGGCTCGCTGTTTCCTCCACAAATGTAACAGGTAGGGAGGGGGATGGGCCTGGGTCCGCCTGCCTGAACTGCACTGCACCCACTAAAACTGCTCCAGGTACCTGCATACTGCTGTGATGGACCTGAGTATGACATCTGAGGCTGGCTTAGAGGCTGGCAAAAAATATTTTTAAAGATGTTTTTTGAGGGTGGGAAGGGGTTAGTGACCATTGGGGGAGTAAGGGGAGATCATCCCCGATTCTCTCCGGTGGTCATCTGGTCATTTTGGCCACCTTTTTGTGCCTTGGTCGTAAGAAAAACAGGACCAGGTAAAGTCGTCCAAGTGCTCGTCAGGGAAGCCCTTTTTTCAATTATAGGTTGAGGATGTCCATGTGTTAGGCTACGCCCAAGTCCCACCTTCGCTACGCCTCCGACATGCCCCCTTGAACTTTGGCCATCCCTGCGATGGAAAGCAGTTGGGTACGTCCAAAATCAGCTTTCGATTATACCGATTTGGACAACTCTGGGAGAAGGACGCCCATCTTCCAATTTGTGTCGAAATATGGGCGTCCTTCTCTTTCGAAAATGAGCCTGTATGGTCACAAAAAGATTGATAAGCACAGTTCTAGAAGGATCAGGCAGTACTTGAAGTTGTTCCCATTTCCTATTACCACTGGGGGCAGCAAAGGCCTTCACTGGTCCCACTTAAGCAGAGCTTCAGGACAAATGAGCTCAGCAGTTCTGATGGCTCTGTGAGGATCATGCAGAGATCACCTTTTTATAATAAGGATAATAATAAGGATAACTTTTAATTGTAGCTTAACCAGTTGATGATTTCAAGGGATTACGATCAGAGAATTGATCTATGAAAAAACATGGAAGAAAATCCAAGGTTTTTGTAGTTAAGGTTATTCTGAGTACTTTCCAATGTCTCTACCACATTAGTGTTAAAAATCACTGAAATCTGATTAGAAGGTTAGGGAGCCATTATTTAGTCGACAGTGATCAGTGTTTTTTTGAAATAATGGCTGCTGCCAGCTGAATTTAACATGGATATTCAGCACAGGCCTCTATCTGGATAGCAGCGCTGGATAGCCGTGTCTGGGGTGGCTGCTGGAAGTTACCAGTATGATGCCAATATTCACAGCGGTACCCAAATGGCTACCTGGTTAACTGAGAACAGCCTTTTTCTATGTCGGACCCACCGCTGAAGATCGACACTGCTTGAATAACTCTCCGTTTCTGCCCCTGGACCTCCCCAGCAATGCTGCGATGGTCAGAGCACATATCAGCAGCACCCTCTGATTAAGGACCCTGAATATTGGCCTGGTCAGTGTGATATAACTGGGCGGGAACATCTTCAGACCAGTTAAACCACACTGAATATCTACTGTCGGAAATGTAAGCAGGATGGCAACCTGCTACATAAAAAAAAAACACTGTATCCCACACTGTTCTGCATTCACCCTGAAATTCTATAAATGATAATTACAATTTTGGTGCATGCTCAATTTGTGTGCGTAATTTAATTGAATAATGAGCTAATTAGTGCCAGTAATTAACTGAAATCTACACATACATTTTTAGTTGCAGGGATCCGTTTGTAAATTTTACGCGCAGCTCTAAAAAAGGGGGTGTGGCCATGGGATAGTCATGGGTGGGTGTATCTACAATTTACAACAGAATAAGGGGGATCTGCACCTAATTTAAATGGATGGATTTCCACCAGGGTTTATTTGGTGTAAATCCTAATGTCTAAAGTTAGGCGCCGATCCTGGAACTAAGCGTATTCCATAAACTGCTCCTAATTTTCAGCACCATTTATAGAATAGCACTTAGCGTCTTTTCTTCAGAGCCAATTTTTCAGTGCTGTGTATAGAATTTGGTCTTATATACAGGTAAGATCTGAACCCTTTTTAACAGCTGAGCTGCCCTTTCTTGCTTTTTTGACCTCCCAGCTCCTTCAGAGCTGCTTCTATTGGGCCATAACATCATTTGCAACTATCTTGAGAGTTTTCTTTTTTTTCTTATGCCCTTCTCCCCAACTAGGGCATTTGGTTTATTTTTAGAATTTTCAGAAATGTTCTTGATTTTGGGGCATTTTTTTTCACTTTCATACATTCATTCTCATAATTATTTAGTGTACATTAGAACGTCTTACAGTATGCAAATTGACTCAGGTTAATGCATTTTACCTCAATTGTACTTGCACTGACATTTTTATGGTGGGCTAACAAACCAAATGCATGCTAAGGAATTCACATCCCCACTTCCAACTTAGCCCAGCCATCACAGTAACAGTCCAAGCCAGGGACCACAAATTACGTCTGCCTCCGGACCCTAGCTAATGTGAACTCTAGATCTGTATGTGTCAGCCTTGGCATGGAGAAAAAAGAACAACTCAGATAAAAGGAGCGAAGCAGTCAGTGTCAGCCTTATTTTTCTGAGAAAGCTACTTAATCAACAGCACTGCTATTTCTCAGAAGCCAAAGGCTCTCTAAAAACATGTAGGATTTTTTACTACATCATAAGTAGAGGACAGTGGTAGCCGAGTTAGTCCACTCTTAAGGTTATCAATAGAAATCAAACAAAATAAAACATGGAAAAGAAAATAAGATGATACCTTTTTTTATTGGACATAACTTAATACACAAATGTATTAAGTTATGTCCAATAAAAAAGGTATCATCTTATTTTCTTTTCCATGTTTTATTTTGTTTGATTTCTATTGATAACCTTACTACATCATGTATTTCACTTCCATCCATGGAACTTGATTGGGGGGGTGTTGGCTGAGGAGCCAAGTATTTCTTCTCGGGTCTCTTACCCACCCTCGCCACTCCGCTGGCATGGATGCTGAAGTTCCACCAGCTGAAGAGATTCTCTGCCTGAGCCCCCACCCCTGCCACCTGAGCAGCAAAGGAGCTGGCAGGGTGCTCCAGCCTTCACACCTGCATTTCTGTGCTTTCTCAGTTCAATGCTTGAGCACCCCACTGACTTGTACGGTTTGAGTCCCACATACTGTGATCTGGTTTAGGGTGGGCTGGAGAGAGCTTCGATGGAAACTTCAGTGGTTTGGAACGTGAGGACAATGTCAGGCAGATTTTTACGGTCTTTGTCCCACAAATGACAAGGTGGATTTGGATAGGCTGGAGTGGGCTTTGACGGCAACTCCAGTAGTTGGAACATAAAGATAGAGCTGGGCGGACTTCTATGGTCTATGTCACAGAAACACCAAAGAAAGATCATGATCAAGTAAATAATATCAGGTGCATTGTTGATTTAAATCTTGAATTGATAATGAATGTGACTGTTGGGCAGACTGGATGGACCGTTCAGGTCTTTATCTGCCGTCACTTACTATGTTACTGTGTAGATGGAGTCTTTGGCAGAGTATTTCTTCAGCTTGCCATGCATCAAGTGTCGCAGTTTTGAAGGGGACCTCAGTCTAAAGTGGGCAGATACAGGGCCAGAATAAGGGTTTTAGATACCCTAGGTGAAACTTTTAAAGTTGATTATTTTCTGTTATAAAAGCACTTTCTTTTAAAAGTTGTTTAAGTGGAATACTGTATTGATATTTATCTTTTGGTACAGAGAAGAGCGATGAAAATGCTAAAGGGGATGGGGCGACTTTCCTGTGAGGAAAGGCTGAAATAGCTTGGGCTCTTCAGTTTGGAGAAAAGATGGTTGAGGGGAGATACAATAGAGGCATATAAAATACTGAGTGGACTGGAATGGGTAGATGTGAATCGCTTGTTTACTCTTTCCAAAAATACTAGGACTAGGGGGCACGTAATGAAGCTACAAAGTAGTAAATTTAAAACAAATCGGAGAAAATATTTCTTCACTCAACATGTAATTAAACTCTGGAATTCGTTGCCAGTGAATGCGGTAAAAGCAGTTAGCTTAGCAGGGTTTAAAAAAGGTTTGGATAGCTCCCTAAAAGAAAAGTCAATAAGCCATTATTAAAATGAACTTGGGAAAATCCGCTTCTTAATTTTGGGATAAGCAGCATAAAATGTACTGTTTTGGGATCTTGCCAGGTACTTGTGACCTGGATTGGCCACTGTTGGAAACAGGATACTTGGCTTGATGGATCTTCGGTCTGTCCCGGTATGACAATATTTATGTACTTATGTATATATTTATATCAGTACATTTGATTTATGTATGATTTTGAAGATATAAATATTTTAAGAAAGTTTTTAGCAACAATTAATTTATTTTGTTACTATTATTTTAAATAGTTTGTTTGGAATTTATATTCTTATGATCTGGAGATGCAGCAGCAGATGATGTATACAGCTTCTGGAGAGGGGGTAGGGTCCAGTGTTCCCTCTAAGCTGAATGCATGTGTGCACAGCAAATCCAAATCCAGTACCAATATAATGCTTATATCCCACATATACTTAAATTAGTTCAATGTGGTTAACAATTTAACCCCCCTGTTTACTAAGTCGCACTAGCAGCTGTCGTGCACTAATGCATAAACAGCTCATTCACTTTGAACGCCCGTGTTGGCATTGCCGTGCATCTTAGTAAACATGGGGGATAAAAGAATCTAGGCATACTCAGGGAAAATACAGTTCAGGTTTCTTATTTAATACAAATTTCTGAAATAACCAAGTTTTAAGGTGTTTTCTAAACTGTAAATAGTAGGTGTTCTAATATTCACAGGAAGATAATTTCACATTCTTGTGGTTTGGTAAGAAAAGGTGGACATAAAAAAAATCCATTTATATTTAACTCCTTTTCCAGTTGGAAAATGTAATAACATCCAGTTCTTTAATTGCAACATGCCTGTAGAGGGCAGAAGAGACACAAGCCTAATATATGCTGTGGAACTGGAACTTGGCTGGATAAACCTTAAACACCATATAGTTATAGTGCATACTTTGAAATTTTTGCATGCTTCCATTGGCAACCAGTGAACTTTGATGATCAATGCACACAAGAAAATAAAATACTGAGGGGCCCTTTTAATAAATTGCATTAGGCTCTAACCAGTGCCTAATGCAGCTTAATATGGTATAGCACGGATATGCTCAGGCATCCTGCAGTAATTGCCAAATCAGTGCATGCTAACCACACACTAAAAAATATTTTTTGGAGGGAGCATGTCTGGAGTAGATACTGGGTGCTCCTGTGCCAACCAGTTAGTGCAGCTACATTGCTGTGTGCTAACCGGTTAGTAACACATCATATATATCGATCTCTAGTATGAAAACTGCTATTGTGGTGTAATAGAATTATTTGGAGGAAAAGCCTCAAACAGATAAGCACTCCTTTGTTGATTTCAACTTAAGAGAGCACCATCCAATCATCACTGGCTAAAAAAGTTGGGCCGTGGACAGGGTTAAGAAGACTGAATAACTGAAGAACTGATAAGTGACCCTCATAATATCATTACAAGTGATTGAATGAGTGAAGGGAATATTCAGAAGAGGAGGATTTTTAGCCAGTGATGATTGGATGGTGCTCCCTTAAGTTGAAATCAACAAAGGAGTGCTTATCTGTGTTTGAGGCTTTTCCTCCAAATAATTCTATTACACCACAATAGTAGTTTTCATACTAGAGATCGATATATATGATGTGTTACCGAATAACTAGGAGATACTCTAGTAGCTCTAAATTTGTTTATAGAAGTTATGCTAACTGGTTAGCATAGTAATGCTGCATGAGCTCTTACTGCCTACAAAGTGGGTGGCGGTAAATGCTCACACAGTCATTTTATAAATGGTCGCACGCTAATGGCAACATTAGCGCATGGCCATTAATTTTTAAAAAATACACAATAGGCCATTTCTCCCTAATTCTGTAAAAGTTGCCAAAAATTGTGCCGCTCCTCCTCTCCCCTCCACGTCACTGCCCCTGCAGGAAGACCCCGGAGGAGCGCAGCGACGTCAGAGGGGAGAGGAGGAGCGGCTGCAGAGATGACAGCCAATGCCAGATGGCTGTCTACGGAGCCGTGTTTCAGGTTTAAAATCTTTTTTTGGCTTTTTTCTTTTTGTTCTGGCCGCTGCTTCTCAACAGGAGACGCAGCAGCGGCTGGACAGCGTTAGTATTGGCGGCTGTGGGTGGCGAGGGGGTTGATGTGCCCGAGGGGGGGAGTAGGGGCTTGGGTGATGCGCTGGGGGGGTAGGGCTTTGGGGGAGGGGAGGGTCGCTGGACATGGGTGGCTGCAGGGGGAGAAGAGGGTCGCTGGACATGGATGGCTGCAGGGGAGGCAGGGAAGAGGGAAGTGGGGAGGGGGTCCTGAGACCAGATGGGTGGCTGTAGGGGAGACAGAAGGGACATTGCAGGGGGGCAGGGGGCGAGGAGGGTCACTTGACATGGGTGGCTGCAGGAGGGGCAGGGGAGAGAGGTGGGTCGCTGGACATGGGTGGATACAGGGGGAGAGGAGGGTTGCTGGACATTGGTGGCTGCAGGGGGAGAGGAGAGTCGCTGGACATGGGTGGCTGCAGGGGGGCAGGGGAGAGGAGGGTCACTGGACATGGGTAGCTGCAGGGGGAGAGGAGGGTTGCTGGACATTGGTGGCTGCAGGGGGAGAGGAGAGTCGCTGGACATGGGTGGCTGCAGGGGGAGCAGGGGAGAGAGGAGGGCTGCTGCATATGCGTGGCTGCAGGGGCAGAGGAGGGTTGGTGGGGAGGGGGTCCTGAGACCAGATGGGTGGCTGCAGGGGGGGCAGGGGAGACAGGAAGGACGCTGCAAGGGGGGATTACTTTGCTAGTGCCCGTTTCATTACCTACCGAAATGGGCCTTTTATACTAGTTTTACATAAAAGGCTGTTTGGATAGTAGCATAATGTTAAATACATATTATACATACCAGTTATAGTGTGTAAATAATCCTTGATGGAATTGTCTGACCAAGGGGTCCTTCATAATCCCAACATCTTGTATTTTTAGTTCCCAGTGTAGCTATCCTCCCTATCCATCTACTTTGCAATATTTTAAAATTCAAATTCTGCTTTCATTCAACAAACAGCCCCATTGTACAGATTGCAATAAGTAATCTTATATCAGAAGGAAGGATCAGTTTATTATTAATAAATGCAAAGTTAAAATGGCATTTCCAAGCAAGTGCACGTTTACAGTATAACCATATGAACAAAAGAAACATTTATCCAGTTTATGAAGGGCATGAACCCCCTGATCTTAACACTAGTCTCAGTATTTATAACTACCTTTATGCAGTTGGCTTCCGGATAATAAACTGAAATTAAACCTCTCAAATTTTAAGCAATGTAGATAACCTGGCAACCTTCACAACTTGACACAACATCCTCTCTAGTAGGTCATCGTATTTCATGTATTATAGATTCTCACTTACACTTCAAAGATCAAATATCATCAGCTGTTCAGACATGTTTTCTAGCATCAAAATTCTTTTCTAGACTCTAAGGATTTACGTACTCTACTTAGGAGAGAAGTCATGTACGTGGACTGTCATTAAGACATGTTATTTTACCACTAACTAGTGCTGTTTTAGCACAGGTCCCGTTTTACGCAATGAGACTTAGTTACTAATAACTGAGGTTAACAGTAAAATAACCTGTCTTAACAGTAGCCCACATTGGTAACTTTATCCCTTAATGTCACCATTCACGCTCATCTTGATTATTCTACTTCTATTCACTATTAAACATTTTCAAGTAGTATAAAACACTGTGGTAAAATTGCTTACAAAGCTAAAAATAAATTGCTTCTGTAATACCTCTCCATTATAATGCCAATTTATTACAGAATGAAATTCAAAATTTTCTAATTCTGCTATATAAAGCATTGCATACAGGTGAACCACAATCTCCCTTCAGCTTCTTAATACCATACATTCCAGCTCAAACCCTCCATTTGCAAACAGTAAGGGGTCCTTTTACTAAGGTGCGTTGAAAAATGGCTTGCAGTAGTGTAGGCGCGGGTTTTGGACGCGTGCCAATCCATTTTTCAGCTTGCCTGTTAAAAAAAGCCCTTGTTAAAATTTTTGCCGAAAATGGACATGCGGCAAAATGAAAATTGCTGCATGTCCATTTTGGGTCTGAGACCTTACCACCAGCCATTGACCTAGCGGTAAAGTCTCACGTGGTAACCGGGAGGTAATGACCTACGCGTGCCAAATTCCACTTGGCGTGTGTAGCTGACGCGAGCCGGGAAATAAAAAATATTTGGGGGGCACGTAGCGGACATGCACCAAAAATGAAATTACTGCAAGGGCCACGTGGTAGCCGTGTGGTAACTCCATTTTGGCGTGCGTTGGTTGTGCATAGATGCTTATGCGGCTTAGCAAAAGGGCCCCTAAGCTTCTTGACAATTCATTTAGAGACTACCCTAGAATCTGGTTTCTTCTGTCAAGGTCCAGTGTAATGGAATACACCCCCTTTTTTCTTGAGAGATGAAGATTCATTTTCTAAATGTAAGCAGGGACTAAAACCATATTTTTTGAGTTGGCTTATAGACGATCCATAAGTAATGCCACACTGGGAAAAGACCAAGGGTCCATTGTACCCAGCATCCTGTCCACGGCAGAGGCCAATCCCAGGCCAAGGGCACCTGGCGAGCTTCCCAAACGTACAAACATTCTATACATGTTATTCCTGGAATTGTGGATTTTTCCCAAGTCCATTTAGTAGTGGTTTATGGACTTGGCCTTTAGGAAACTGTCTAACCCCTTTTTAAACTCTGCCAAGCTAACCGCCTTCACCACGTTCTCCGGCAACTAATTCCAGAGTTTAATTATGTGTTGGTTGAAGAAATATTTTCTCTGATTTGTTTTAAATTTACTACACTGTAGTTTCATCGCATGCCCCCTAGTCCTAGTATATTTGGAAAGTGTGAACAGCCGCTTCACATCCAGGAGGATCATGGACTGCAACTGTCTACCTATCTTTGTCCTTCTGTGTCTTACTTCTGTCTTCTAAACCATTGCAATTCTTGATTATATATAATTTAAGAATTGTCTGTATATTCTTGTTAATCACATATTTTCTCTCAGTTTTTGCTCTTTGGTCTAAAATTGTTCTCTCAACTTTTATTATTAACTATTGATTTTATTGAAATGTAATTACTGTTTGTATATTTTTCTATTGACGAGTTGTACACTGCTTTGACAATTATTTTGAAAGGGAGTTTAACAAATGAAACTAAACTAAGCTAATAATAATGATTGCAGACTTAATATAACCCGGGGCTTTTTTTTTTTTTTTAAATAAAATTGACAGTTATTTTTCCCCATAGCCAAGCACATTTACTTTTCCAGGATGCAAGCTGTCTTGGCAAGGACAAGAACCGTACAACAATCTACATTATTCTTTTGAAATAAAGAGCTGTTCCTGATTAGAGCAAGGCAGATGGCTGCATTCTACAATCATGAAGCACAGGATGAGATTTCCCCACTCAGAAAGTTGATTAAGCCATTGCCGTTCCAAAGTATTCTGTCCAAAGAACCAACGCAAAGTGATAGGAACATTAAAAAAATAAGAAAAAGAATCTCTCCATAAAAGTTACATTGCCAAAGATTTTCTGAACCAGTGCACAGTTTGCATATAATGAGATCTGAGTATTAACACCTACGCACCAGAGTAAGAGCATGTTCCTAATGGTTTCATCTGTTTAGCTTTGATTGGATATATCAAACTTGCTGCCCATAGTTATATAGGAAATAACATGTTTCATGTAAGTAGAAACCTATAGCCAGATGTCAGAGTAATATAAGCAATGTAAAAACTGACCTAATGGAACAGCAGTAGTGTTGAGCAAAGTATCAGATTTGCTTACCAGGCCTGACTTTCACTCCCCAGGCTATCCAGAGAGCTCAGGATACTGTAAAGGCAGGATGGCACCCATGGGAGGGGGGGGGGGGGGGGACAGAGCCTTGATCATTGTTCACACCTTCTGGCTGGAGCTAGGTTGCATGTGTAGTGGGATCCAGAGGGAATAGTGATCTGCAGCCCCTGGTCCAAAACTGTCATTGCAATGGCTGAGCTTGAGAAAGTTATAAAAATATTGCAAGTACCCCGAGGAGTTACAAATGAAGGCTCGTGATGCAGTTGCCCAATAGATGCTTTTTCCGACCTTGCTGGATGTCCAAAGGACCGGAAAGAAACTGCTGGCAAAAATAGAATTAAACAGAAAATAAGAAATGTAACATATTTCTGGCAATTAATTCCATATTAGTTGAGTTTATGAAATGTGAAATCATAGAAAAGTCCTGTCATAGATGCACACACATAGAGGGGTCCTTTTCCAAAGCTGTGGCAAAAGGGGGCCTGCACCGGCCTCGAGGCCCCCCTTTACCGCGGTAGGTAAAAAGCAGGTCTTTATTTTTTTTAAGAAATGGCTGTATGGCAAGTGAAGCACTTGTGTGGCCATTTCGGGGGGAACATTTACAGCCATGCATTGAGGGGAGGGGGCACATGAGAGAGAGAGAATAGGTGAAGGCACAGAGGGGCACATGAGAGCGAGCGAGATAGGCTCAGATTCCCTCCAATGCTGCAGTAATTGAATAATGAGATAATTAGTGCCAATAAAAAAACAAGCAGTTATTGGTGCTAATTAGATTTAATTGAAATGTACATGTGTAAATTTTACACACAGTTTTAAAAAGGGGTGTGTGGAATTGGGCAGGATTTGGTGCATTCCTTTAAGTTACACACTTAGGGGTCCTTTTACCAAGCTACGGAAAAAAGGGTCATACGACAGGGAACCTATTAAAGTGGCGATAAGGGCTCCAGCGCTAACCAGGCGGTAACTGAGCAGCACATGGCGATGCCCAAGTCATTTCCAGGGGTTTTCTTTTTCCTCCCGGAAATGGCGTGTGCTCAGGGCGGGACTACCACCGGCGGCCACATTGGGCCGGTGGTAGTCCCAGAAGAGCGAGCAGTAAGCCCGCGTTGGGATTTCCGCCTCTCTGAAAAAGGGACCCATAGAGAATAAGTGCATCCACGCCTAAATTTATATATGGGTATGTACACCATGTTTTAGTTGGTGCAAATGGCCGCCCCTAAGGTTAGGTATGATTCTTGGGCGTAAGAGCTATTCTACAAACCGCGCATAACTTTAATAGAATAGCCCCAAATAGTCAATTGTTTTGGCAACATATATAGAATTTACCTCTCTATGCGCATAAAAATATGGTAAATGCCACTACTGAAAACATTCATGCCCTTAATGGGTGCATAAATGTTTGCATTTATATTATGGAATTGTTCCATTAGTGGACAACAATTGATCTTGATGAAGTCTTCTAAAGCACCATGGGTAAGGATTTCTGCATACCTATACGATTCCTTATAGAGTATGTATGTGAAAATCCAGGGTTTGCCAGCTCAGCCTGTAAAATAATTGTTACCCTCCAAACAAGACTGTGCAGGGAGCAGCAGTGGAGTATTCAATGTTTCTTCTAACTGACTCCAGATTTTTTTCGAAAGGATCAGAGACATTGCCAAACCTCAGAGATTTACTGCACAGTTCATATCCTGAGAGACTTTTCTACAGGAAAAACAATTCTTAGCCTTTCCTAGGGAACAGAGAAAATGCTGCCATACCATATAATCCTGTGATCAATTACAATGATAGCTCAATGACAGTACCAAGTAGGGTCCTGTGCCAAGTGGCTTCACTGGCAGCTTTTCACACGAGACAAGAATGAGACGCTCGTTAAGGGCATTTCACTAAGGACTGTTGTCTCGGGCTTCTTTTTCCACTTCCGTACAATCTCTTGTCATATTGAAACAATTAGAAATTGGAAGTGGAAGGACGCTACTAAACTCCACACATCTTCTTTTGCTAAAGAAGAATTACACATCTGAAACAAAGCAGCAGTCTTCCAAGTTCATTTTCCTTCCTTTAAAATGGACTTTTTTAAGTTCGGAAGGGAGTGTGGTACAAGACAGTTTGGAGCCCCAAATGAAATGTTAGGCCAATATTCTATAGCATTCTTTATAGTTTAGGTGACATATAATTGCTCCGTAGATGCCTATATGTATCACATTTAGGGACCCTTTTACTAAGTGGAGGAGTGGCCTAGTGGTTAGAGCACCGTTCTTGATATCCAGAGGTGACAGCCAGAGGTGGCCAGTTCAAATCCCACTGCTGCTCCTTGTGATCTTGGGCAAGTCACCTAACCCTCCATTGCCTCAGGTACAAACTTAGATTGTGAGCCCTCCTGGGACAGAGAAATATCCAGTGTACCTGAATGTAACTCACCTTGAGCTACTGCTGAAAAAGATGTGAGTAAATAAGCAGCAGGGGCTGTTTTTGCCACGCACTGAGGCCCAATTTGCCTATGCAATTTAATTGAATAATGAGCCAATGCCAATAACTGGCTTTTTAACAAGCAATTATTGGCCATAATTAGATTTTATTGATATTTATGTGCCTAAATTTTGCATGGCCCAAAAAAGGGAGCGTGAAAATGGGAAGGTCATGGGCATTTCAGGGTGGAGCGTAGGCATGGTTTTGAGTTGCATGCACAATTTCGGTATCACACGTATATTTAGGCAGGGTTATTCACACCATGTTTTCATTGGTGCAAATGGTGGTGCCTAAATTTACGCATGCCCCCAGCAACTAAGCGCTGTTCTATAAACCATGCCTAACTTTAAGCACAGTGTATAGAATAGTGCTTTTTTCAATGTCCGTTTTTTTGGTGCCATATATAGAATTCACCCTTAATATGTACAGAGGCTGAATATCCATTTCTGTATGTATAATCCCTACATATTTGTGGCCACATCCTCAGAATTCCCTCACCGTGCCTTCATTGCACAACATTTAGAACTATATGAAGAGTGAATTTTTATCTATAGAATGTATAAGGCCCCCATAATTAAAAAAAAATAAAAGCGGGCATATGTTTATCACAGTGTAAAATGTATTATTGCAGTTTGAATATTGACCACGTATGTGCATATTTATTTAATTATAAATTAGGATTTGCACATGCCTTTATTAGTTGTAGCTTAAGGTAAGTTACATTCGGATTCAGTAGGTATTTCCCTGTCCTGGAAAGGCTCTAAGGGGGCCCATTACTAAGCTGCGGTAACTGCTAGCATGCACTTACACAGCTTAAAAGGGCTTCTTGTAGGACGTGCTCGGGTAAGATCCCAATCTGCACATGCAAACCTCACCTGAAAAAAATTGTAGGGCCCTTTTTACTAAGCTGTGCTGAGGGTGTGCTAGTGATTTTAGCGGGTGTTAAACATTAGCGCATGCTAAATGCTAAAGACACCCATATATTCCTATGGGTATGTTTAGTGTTGAGTGTGTGCTAATTTGAGTGTGCACTAAAAACACTAGTGCATCTTAATAAACAGGGCCCTCAATTTTTTCTGTGAAGGGGCGTGTTGTGGGGCGGAGAGTGGGTGTTTCTGCGCTAAGCAGTTAGGGGCCCATTTACTAAGGCGCATAGGTAATTGAAATTACCGCCCGGCTAGCGCATGCTGCAGGCAGTAATTCCATTTTTGACGTGCATCTAAAACACGCGGTAGAAATTTTCTACCATGTGGCGCTTACTTAGCGGTAATCGGCAGTTTACATGCACTGACGATTACTGCTCAATTAACGCGTGAGACCTTACCGCTAAGTCAGTGGGTGGCAGTAAGATCTCATGCCAAAAACGGACGCGCGCTAGTTTTAATTTTGCTGCACGTCCATTTTGGGCCACAAAAAAAGGACTTTTTTACAGGCACGCTGAAAAATGGACCAGCCTATGTCCAAAGCACGAGCCTACACCAGTGCAGGCCACTTCTTGGCACGCCTTACTAAAAGGGCCCCTTAGTGCATGTATATTGCTTGCTGATTAGCACAGGATTAGCACATGAGCCCTTATCACCTACAAAATGGGTGGTGGTTAGCGCTCACATGCTAATTTTTATTAATGGCTGTGCATTAATAGCAACATTAATGCATGACCATTAATTTGAAAAATAGAAAATCGGCCATTTTCAGGTTTTGGGAAAAATAGCCTTAGTGCACAGAGAAACCCATGTAAGGACAAGTTAAGGTCAACTTTTCCCGCATCGTGGTAAAAGGACCCCTAAGTTTGTACCTAAGGCAATGGAGGGTTAATTCACTTGCCTAGGGTCATATGTGGCATTTGAACTGGGCTTCCCTGTTTCTCAGCCTGTTGCTCTAATTAGGTCAAATATGCCACAAAGCCAGATTTTGCAGTGCTCATATAGAAAGACAAAAAAGAATGTCTAAATTGTGATATGTTGAGAATTAGCAAGATATTTTACAAAAGGCTCACTGAACACAGAGAATTTTGTAAAATACTAAGAAATAGGAAATACACGTAGTTGGAGACACAAAGGGCTACACTGAGTAAATGTCACCTGAATTTGGACACTGGGAAAAAGTGCCATTCATAGCTATTCTAGAAAGGGCACTCTGGGATGAGCGCCTTTTATAAAGTAACCCCTAGCAACGATTCCAGGAACTAAAACAAGGTGCCAGGACTTACGCCTGCTGAAATTGGGTATAAATCCTGGTACACAAGTTGGGTGCACATCCCCCCAATTCTGTAACACTGCAAATTACTTTTGGGACACCTATAACCTACTCATGCCCCTCCCATGGCCATGCCCCATTGTGAGTTGCAGACAAAGAATTTAGGTGCTGTTCTTTATAGAATTACGCATAGACAGCTGCAGGTGCAACTCCAAATTAGTGCCAATTAATGCCAATAATTGATTGTTAGCAATCAATTACTGAGTGTTAATGGCTCATTAACTAATTTAGGACTCTGTTTACTAAGCCACGCTAGAGGCCCACTAGCGTTTTAGCTTGCGCTAAGCATTAGCGAGTGCTAACCGTGTCGATGCCCATAATATTCCTATGGGTGCCTATATGGTTAGCACGCAATAATTTTTGAGCACGTGCTAAAATTGCTAGTGCACTTTAGTAAACAGGGCCTTTATTTACGTGTACAACTCAGGATTGCCCCCAAATTTGGAGTAAAATTCTATAAAGTTCTGAAATTATATATATATATATACACACACACACTAGAGAAAAAGGCCCGTTTCTGTTAGAAATGAAACGGGTGCTAGCAAGGTAATCTGATTTTGCCATGAATGTTTTTAATGGAAGTGTTTTTAGATATTTCCTGTGATGCTAATGAATAATTTCCCAGATTGTTTTATGACTAACTAATGTGATGCATGACAATGAGATGTGTTTTTTGTGTTGTGTATTTCTGTTGTTTTCATTCTATGTGTTTGTGAGTGAGTTGTATGCTTTGGTTTTTGTAAGAGTGAAAGTGTATGCAGATTTTAGTAAATTTTTAATGCGTACATAGTTTTCCTAAATTTTTAAGATTTCATCATAAACAATATTTTTGTGAACAGTAAATTACAATGAGGTAAAAGCTTTCCTTGATCAGGACCATCAATTACTTTAACAATCACATCCGAACAGTTGCGAACTCATGAAAATGCAGCATAGAGTTGTCCATTTGTAAACACAGGTTCGAGGAGCAGAATGCCTACTTTTTCAAAAGTTGTGCTTCTGACTTGTTTATTGTCATAGCTTTCACAGTTGATGTCTCGCACCTCAGTCGGCTCGTAGCGACCATCAGCAATCCTCCCCATCTCCCGAAGCCCCCTCCTACATTTCCCACAGCTGAACTGCGGGCTCTGCTCAAATCCCGCGAGAGCTGATCCTGGGAGTTTTGCTGGGCTCCTCCTCTCCCCTTCTCTGTCTCATTAGCTTTCTGTTTCCTCTCTTTCCGGTCGCTCTCACCGGATTCCTTTTTTTTTTCCTTTTCAGTGAAGTTTAGGGGATGGAGATGGTTGTGCGAACTCGTTGAGCCCGTGCTTGAGATGCATCGCGGTTTCCCAGGCAACACAGTGACGTCACCAGAAGGCTTCAGACATTACGAGCCGGGCTTCAACTTCCTGGCAGTCAGCTTCAGAACGTTGGATTGCAAATTATTATAGTAGATATGTGTAAATGGCAATATTCTGGCTATGCACTATCATATAAGATGGTGCTTAAATGCAATGGCATGTAGTATGACAGTGGAGCACACAGTTACACATGCAAATACAGAAAGAGAAAATCAGAAAATATTCTTATATCACAGAAATACAGTGCATAAGAAAGAAAAGGACACTCATCCAACTCCAAGCAACAGTTTTCAAAATTACTTGCACCTCTTTACACCGATTATGGGAGGGGGGGGGGGGGCATCTCAGAAATACAGCTCTAATTCAAGATAACATAAAAGAACATAAAATTATAAAGAAAAGGTATAGCACACTTATGTTAATCATTTAGGGGACCGTATACCATTTCGGGACTACGGCCAGCCCAATATGGCCACTGGTGGTAGTCCTGCATCAAGTGTGCACCATTTCCAAGGGAAGAATAAAACCCCCGGAAATGGCTTGTTTGACGGTAACCCAGCGGTAATCAGGCATCACTGTTCGCTGCCCAGTTACTGCTGGGTTAGCGCGGGAGCCCTTATCGCCACCTCATTTGGTGGCAAAAAGGGCTCCCCTTCGCATGGCCATGTGGTAAGAGTTCTACCACATGGCCATGTGTGCCTGGGGTCTTTTTACCTGCTGCGGTAAAAAGGGCTCTGGCGTGGGGGGGGGGGGGGGGGGGGAAATGGCCCCTGCCGTCAGCAGAGGGCCATTTTTCCCGTAGCTTGGTAAAAGGGCCCCTTAGCCAATAACCCCCTGATTCTATTGCCAAAATTGTGCACACAGATGTAGGCATGCCCTGGATTTGTGTGCAATTTAATAGAATAACAAGCCAATTAATAGCACTAATTAGATTTAATTGGGACTTACCTGCCTAAATTTAGGCACAGGATCTGCATTTAAATTTAGGCATGGGATCCACACCTAAAATTTACGAGTGGACTGAAACAAGGAGTGCAAAAATGGGAGGGTCATGGGCGTTTCTGGGCAGATCAGGGGCGTGGTTTTGAGTTACACATGTAATTAAAGAATATGAATGCTCCGCGCTTAAATTTAGGCATGGGCATTTGCATCACATTTTTGTTGATGCAAATGACGGTACCTAAATTTGTGTGCGAGCTCTCCGCTTACGTTTTATTCCATAAACCATGCCGAAGTTTAGGCGCAGCTTATAGAATACTGCTTAAGTGTTTTCTTTTCTGCGATGATTTTTTACAGAAGCTAGCCGTGAGTGAAATTATTAAATTTATTTATTTATTTATTTGCTGCATTTGTATCCCACATTTTCCCACCTATTTGCAGGCTCAATGTGGCTTACATAGAGGGGCATAATTGAACGAAAACGTCTATCTCCATGGGCGTTTATCTCCGAGAACGGGTCCGTGAAGGGGCGGACCGAAGCGTATTTTCGCAAAAAATAGACGACCAGGTTTTATTCGACAATTTGTGAGCTGGGCGTTTTTGTTTTTCAGTGATAGTGGAAAATGAAAGCGCCCAGCTCAAAAACGAATAAATCCAAGGCATTTGTTCGTGGGAGGGGCCAGGATTCGTAGTGCACTGGTCCCCCTCACATGCCAGGACACCAACCGGGCACCCTAGGGGGCACTTTTACAAAAACAAAAAAAAAAGGTAAAAGAGCTCCCAGGTGCATAGCACCCTTCCCTTGTGTGTTGAGCCCCCCAAATTCCCCTCAAAACCCACTGCCCACAAGTCTACACCATTACTATAGCCCTAAGGGGTGAAGGGGGGCACCTACATGTGGGTACAGTGGGTTTGGGGGGCGGTTTGGAGGGCTCCCATTTACCAGCACAAGTGTAACAGGTGGGGGGGGGGATGGGCCTGGGTCCACCTGCCTGAAGTCCACTGCACCCCCTAATAACTGCTCCAGTGACCTGCATACTGCTGCCAGGGAGGTGGGTATGACATTTGAGGGTGAAAATAAAAAGTTGTGAAACATCATTTTTTGTGGTGGGAGGGGGTTAGTGACCACTGGGGGAGTCAGGGGACGTCATCCCTGATTCCCTCTGGTGGTCATCTGGTCATTTAGGGCACTTTTTGGGGCCTTATTCGTGAAAAAACAGGGTCCAGGAAAAGTGCCCTAAATTCTAGCTACAAACGCATACTTTTTTTCCATTATCGGCGAAAGGCGCCCATCTCTCCTCGGCCGATAACCACGCCCCAGTTCCACCTTCGCCACGCCTCCGACACGCCCCGTCAACTTTGTACGCTTCCGCGATGGAGTGCAGTTAAAAACGTCCAAAATCGGCTTTCCATTATACCGATTTATTCGTTTTTGTGAGATAAACGTCTATCTCCCGATTTGGTTCGAAATCTAGGCGTTTTTCTCTTTCAATTATAAGGTGGATTATGTTGCAATGGCAATCACATTAACAGAGTAAGAAGTTCAGATTATATTACAAATAAGGTGCATAAGAAAATTAGGTAAAACTAGAAGTAGATAAATAGAGAATTCATAACATAGATGAGAGCAGGGCAAGAAATAATGTTCAATAATGAGAATGCGATTAGCGTAATCAACTTAGGAGAGTTCAATAAAGTTAGTTCTGGTGTAGTTTAAGAGTTAATTCATTATGGTGGATCCTTTTTATAAGTCTCTTTGAACAATTTAGTCTTTAATAGTTTCCGGAAGGTTGTCAAATCGTGCATTATTTTTATGGTAGTTGGTAATTCATTCCATAGTTGCGTGCAGATATAGGAGAAGCTAGATGCGTGTATAGATTTGTATTTAAGTCCTCTGCAGTTGGGATAGTGGAGGTTCAGCCTAGAGTCCTTATGTGTTGGAAATTCTTTTGCCTTCCAGAAAATCTTTCAGCTGTTCTGGTTCAAAGAATGCATATCTCACATCAGCATAGTGGATTACACATTTACAAAGATAATGTAAAGTAAATGTGTCAAGAGCATGATCCTTCTGGCACATTGAAAGAAACATTTTATGCTTCTGCTGAATCTTTTTCATTACATCTGGAAAGATCCCGATTCTCTGTTCCAGAAATAAAGTCTGTGACCTTCAAAAATATAATCTCATAATCATATCCAGATCATGAGAGAATACAAACAATATTATTTCTTTTCTTACAGATTGTTCCGGCATTGTGGTCACATCTAAACTATCTGCAGAGGACAATATTCCATCCCTCTGATTCTTCTCTGTTACTCTTCTCCTCCCCAGGAGAAAAAGATCTTATTTAGGGTGGATTCTCGTTTTCGTGTAAATACAGTACCTCCATCTACTATTGTTTATAAGTCTTTCGTGGTGATTGACCCAGAACCTTAGGAAAATTCAAAAACCTTATGTTGAGGCTCTTGTGTCCATTTTCTTGCTGCTCCAGGTGTCGCAGGACCAAAAATGTATCCTTAATCAAGCCAACATCAACACGTTTAAGTTCTCCTATAGAGGTCTCTGCAGTCTCTATTCTAGTCTACAACCCAGCCACATTAGAATCAAAATTCTAGGTCACTTCTCCATGCTTTTTACAAACACAGAAATGGAACATTAATAGAGTCATTTAATCTTACCAATTTAAGACTCCACAGTTATTCTCAGAGGCCATGGCAAGGGTGGAAGAAATGCTGATTCAGGTAAGATTGAAATTGGTTGCGCCAAGTCATCACCTTTCCTTGTGGAGCCACTACTTGGATCACCAACATTGGACACCCTGCTCTACTACTACTAATCATTTCTACAGTACTACTAGACGTCTTCAGTGCTGTACACTGTGCAGGTACTTTCTCTGTCCCCAGTGGGCTCACAATCTGTGTTTTTGTACCTGGGGCAATAGAGGTTTACGTGGCTTGCCCAAAGTCACAAGAAGCTGCAATGGGAATTGAACCCAATTCCCCAGAATCTCAGTCCGCTGCACTAACCATTAGGCTACTCTTCCACTCACTCTGCTCACCTACACAGGAGTGGTCAGGGAACTACTTTCCTCCTGCCGGTTTTCTGTGGTATCAGTCGCCGATCTTTTCAGTGCCATTTTCCCATTGACAACATCAGTCAGTGCTGCCTCCACTGCATTGTCCTGGTTCCCTTCTATCCATTGATCTTACTCCATACAGCAACAGGAAGTGTATGTCAGAGGGGGTGGGGTGGGTGGGTATTAATGAGAGAGAGTATGTGTGGAAGAGTGAGTGTCAGTGGTAGGGGGTTGAAAGCTAATAGATGCCAATCTGATCTCCCCAGGGCCGCCGAGAGGGGGGGCAGGAGGGAAAAAATTCCCCAGGCTTGGGCCTCCAAGGGGGCCTGGTGCCGGGGTCTCTCTCCTCCTGCTCCCAGGCCACCGGCGCTGCAGTCCCCGGTCTCACCTGCCTGCCCTTGGCTCCGTCGACAGCCCCCCTTCGTCTGCCACCAGGCCCCCTGCATTCAAATCGGCAGCGCCTCACTTCCGTGTGAAAGCGGCTGATCACCTCCCTTCGGGCCTTCCCTCACTGTGTCCCACCCTTGTCTGATCTTCCCTCACTGTGTCCTGCCCTCGTCTGATGTAACTTCCTGTTTCCACGAGGGCGGGGCACAGTGAGGGAGGGCCTGAAGGGCCGCTTTCACATGGAGGTGAGACACTGCCGATTTGAATGCAGGGGGCCCTGTGGCTTACGGAGGGGGGCTGTTGACGGGGCTGGGGGTGGGTGGGTGGATACTGGGGACTGTGGCGCCAGCGGCCTGAGAGAAGGAGAGGGAGGTGACAGTGGTAGAGATTGGGGGCGGTGACGGGGGCCCTGGGGGGCTGCTCCAGGCCCGGCTCAGTCTCTCGGCAGCCCTGGATCTTACTACCCCTTGGCCCACAAATAAAACAGAGAAACTATGCCTATGGGTGTGTGTATATCTATATTTATATCTATATCTAACTTACAATGTAGGTTGCCTATGTGAAGCTACACCTGTTGCATACTGTCTTGGGTCAATCTCGTCATAAAGGCAATAAATGAATAAATTAATAACCCTTTTTGTTCTATAAACTTGTACACAATTTTACACATAGGGAAAGGGGATGGGACTTGATACACCGCCTTCCTGTGGTTACAATCAGAGCTGTTTATATATAATTTACTGGTACTTGTTTTGTACCTGGGTCAATGGAAGGTTAAGGGCCGTGTTTACTAAGCTGTGCTAAGGGTGCGCTAGCGTTTTTAGTGTGTGCTGATTGGCACACGCTAAACGCTAAGTTGCCCATAGGAACATATGTCAAACGAGCTGAATTATTTATTCAATTTCATCTATTAAATAAGTCATGCTAACAAAAATAATTATTTTAACAGTGGTGATCTGAAATATGTCAATAAAAGAGGCAGGTCAAAGCAAAAGACTGTGGCTTTGTCAGGAAAGAAAAGAACCCAGACAAAAGAGGACTGAAATATGACAACAAAATAATGGAAAACTGTGTTGACTCATGAAATTAAAGAAAGCAATAAAGAAAGAACAAAAAAACTGGCCTTCATCCAAGACAAGACCACATAATGAAATCAAGATGAAGATGAAGCCATATAATGCTAATATTTACAAACAAATTACATTGAAAACAAAACTTGAAAGGGTCCCAATAACCAAGCATGTGAAACGAAAACAAAATTACTAACCAGGTACCGAGATCTGCAACAAAACAAAACAAAAAAACCCAAACCAAAACAAAAAGGGAGATAAAAGAACAAGGTGATGTATGTAGAATACAGATGACATCTAAACAAAGAAAAATAATAACAAAATGTGCAGACCAACGAAAACTAAACATCAAGCATAGGATGAGACAGAACTAGGAAATCTTACAACTGTGGTAAAAAATAAAAAGAATCATACTCTAAAATATTGATTGCCCATAAGAGTCTTCAGAATCCCATCCCCCCTAAGTTCAGCAAGCGGCGGGCAGTGCTTTTGCTTTCCAGTGCTGGCGTGAAACCCAGATATTCAATGCCAGGCCTATGCTGTTTTATAGCTACGTGTGTAAATTTTGTAATGCGCACAAAATGCCCATTTCCCTCATAGCCACACCCTTTTTGAACTGCATGCATTAGAATTTAGGCACAGTTCATTACTGAATATGCTTAGCGAGTTGTCTGCGTAAATTCTAATTATTACCAATTAATGCTTACTGTTGCTTGTTAAGTGCAGCACAACTATTTCAAAGATGAATTTTCATGTAAACTTGAGAACCATACATTTTGTCCCTTTGTGTTGTTTTTGAAGTCTTACTCTGTCAATATCAGGGGCTAATAGATTTTATAATCAGCTATTTAGATAGTCACCTGTTGTTTTTCTTTGGCTTAAGCTTCACAGCTGGTTAAATATTCCTCCTTATGTCAGGTGGTCCTATATTTTTGATTCAGGGCATCCTCTGGCCTCACAATCTAATATTATTGTAGTTTTCATGGCAATAATTTGCTGATATTTGAACTGGTGGTGGATGAATCCAAAGTGATGGTCAACAATGATTAAACTTAAAAGCTCTTTGTTACATCGTCTGATGTTCATCCTCAGTTTTTTTGGATTTACTACTCATTTGGATAATCTATACCACTTATTAAAGACTAGTGGAACCATGCCCGTTTCCTCAACAATGAAACGGGCCCTAGGAAGGCTGTCATGTAAGCTTTTTTTTTTCTCTCTCTCCCCTGCCCTCCCCTCCATGTCCGGCAATTCTTCCCTCCCCTCCATGTCCCACGATTCTCTCCTCTACTGTCCTCCCATCCAATCCATGTCCATCAATTCTCCCCTGCCCTCCCGTCCCCGTCCCTTCCCTTCCCTCCCCTTCCTCCCTCCCCTCGATGTCCTGCGATTCTCTCCTCCCCTCGATTTGTACCTGAACATTCTCTGGCTGGCTAGCGCTGGCTTCCGTTCCATCCGTAACATCCCTCCTGACTTCAGCTCGCCTCCAGCGTTCCCTTCCCTCTCACTGTTCCGCCCTCTGATGTCATTACTTCTTGACGCGAGTGCGGGACAGTGAGGGGGAATGGAACACTGGAGGCTGGCTGACGTCAGGAGATGTTACGAACCTAGGCAGCCAGACATGGAACGTTGGAGGTGCAAATTATTATATAGGAAAAGGGCCTCTAAGTATTTGGCTGCTTCAGACTAACAGTTCTATGATCACTGAAGAGAAAAGTTTTCTTTGTAACAGCAAGTCCCCTTCATGTCCTGTTCAATGCTGTAACATAGGGGACAAAGAATGAAACAAACATACAAAAGGCAGGAAGGTTCAAAGATAAGGTATCTACTCAGATATACAATGGGACTCTTTTTAACTTGTAATGTTTATTAAATGGGCCTCTTTTTAATTTACCTATTTTTGAATGGCTTTTATCTACATGAGACTAAGATTAGCCTCTATTATTACTGCAGTGCTGTGAATGGAAAAAATGTCAGACCTAGTAGCTGTCATATCTGATCTTCATTACCAATGTAAAAGTCCTTATTTATTTATTTATGGTTCATTTATATCCCACATTTTCCCACACATGCAGGCACAATGTGGCTTACAGAAAGTTAGGAGAAATTACAAATTATGAAGATACAGATAAAGCGGGAAAAAAAGGTTAAACAAGGGGAGCATTGACTAACAGTGGAAAACTAAGCAGGATGGGGAACGTAAAGGGGAATATTAATCATCAGGGGCAGGGCCGTGCCTAGGGTCTCTGGCGCCCCCTGCAGACTATCAGTTGGCGCCCCCCCCCGTGAAAATGATCACTCCCCCCCCCCCCTCATGAAAATGATCGCTCACCACTTGCCACACTGAAAGGAATTGTCAGCAATATTCTTAGAAACAAATTGCTATACATTGCAAAATAAGATAGCAGATGTAAATTCTCAAAGTGGACATATTCCAAACACTAAAATGAAAATAAAATGATTTTTTTCTACCTTTGTTGTCTGGTGACTTTCTTTTTCTGATCATGCTGGCCCAGTATCTGATTCTGCTGCTATCTGTCCTCTTAACTCCGTTTCCAGGGCTTCCTTTCCATTTATTTCTTTACTTTTCTCCTTTCTTCTTCATTTCTTGCTCTATATCCATTTCCAGCAATTTCTCCTCTCTCCCTGGGTCCTGCCCTCCCATCCATGTCCATTCTTGTCCCTCTCTGCCCTTCCCTCCTCCATCAATAGCCAGCAATCCTCCTCTCTCCCCTCCCCTCCATTTCCAGCAATTTGTCCTCTCCCTGGGCCCCCATGTCCATCCTTGTCCCTCTCTGCCCTTCCCTCCTCCATCCATAGCCAGCAATCCTCTCTCCCCTCCCCTTCCAGCAATTTGTCCTCTCCCTGGGCCCTGCCCTCCCATCCATGCCTCTCTGCCCTCCCATCCATTCAGGGTCTGCCCTCCCTCTCACTCCCCATTCCATCCAGGATCTATCCCCCCTCTCTCACTGCCCCCTCTTTTCAGCTCCCAGTTCCCACCTGCGGCTGCCCCTAGTTCCAGATCCATTGATTCTCCCATCCACCCCTGCCCCAGGCATGACCCCATTCTCCCTCCTGCTCACTTTTCAGACCCCAGTTCCAGCTCCATGCCCCTTCTCCCATCTGTCTCCCACCCAGTCCCTTCTGCCCATCCGAGTCCCCCTCACCCCATCTGGCTCCCACCCAGTCCCTTCTGCCCATCCGAGTCCCCCTCACCCCATCTGTCTCCCACCCAGTCCCTTCTGCTATCCAAGTGCCCCCCACCCTCACCCCATCTGTCTCCCACCCAGTCCTTTCTGCTATCCGAGTCCCCCCCCATCTTCACGGTCACCCCATCTGTCCCCCACCCTCACCCTGCCTCGTCTTCTCCCTGCCACCCGTCTTTAAAAAGAAATTGCAGACGCGATAGCGAGCGCAGCACCTCGTGTGCAAGTAAAAGAAGCGAATCCGATCATCTCATTGGGCCTTCCTTCACTGTCCCGCCCTAGAGGAAATAGGAAGTTGCGTCAGAGGAGGGTGGGACAGTGAAGGAAGGCCCAATGAGATGATCGGATCCGCTTCTTTTACTTGCACACGAGGTGCTGCGCTCGCTCGGCAAATAAATTTAAAGGGCTGGTGCGGGAGGGGGGGTGCCAGGATGAAGAGCAGTGGGAATGGCGGCACCCCCCTTTCTGGTGCCAAAAGATTTAAAGTCCTCGGCGGGGCGAGGGTAAGCACCGCGGCGGCGCCCTCCAGAGGTGGGCGCCCCCCTGCGGCGCTTACCTCGCTTACCGCATCGGCACGGCCCTGATCAGGGGAACAAGGAGAGTAGGTTGCAACAAAGAAGTAAGTCTTCAGTAATTTCTTGAAGAGGGTGTGGTCCATTTGCATTTTGAGGTGCCTCGGCAGAGCATTCCACATTTTTGGGCAGCAATAGCGGAAAGAAGAGGAAAAAATCATCTTGTATTTGACGCCCTTGCAGTTTGGAAAGTGGAGTTGAAGATATGACCGGGCAGCAGGCACAGAATTCCTGAGTGGAAGATCAATCAAGTTGAGCATGTAGTTTGGGGCAAGCCCATAGATAATTTTATGGGTTAAAGCACAGATTTTAAAGGTGATACGTTCCTGTACAGGTAGCCAATGAAGCGCAGAGGCTGAGCATGTGCGAATCGATTCTTACCCAAAATCAGTCTCGCGGCTGTGTTCTGGACTGTCTGGAACTTTTTTAGGAGAGAGACTTTGCAGCCCGCATAAATCCCACTGCAGTAATCAAGATGGGACAGTACTAGCCAGTGCACAAGGGTACGAAACAGGTCTCTTGGAAGGAAATGTCTTATGCGCCGGAGCCTCCACATAGCATTAAACATTCTTTTGCAGACCAGTTGCATGTGATTGTCTAACTGTAGGTGCACATCTAGATTCACTCCTAAAAGACACAAACTGTTGGAAATTGGTAGAACATAGCCTTGAACTGGAAGAGTAGTTTCAGTGAGTGGGCTATGGGGGGACGAGAGTATGATACATTGGGTTTTGTCCTTGTTGAGTTTAAACCGAAACACCTGAGCCCAGTGTTCAATTGTGGAGAAGCTAGCTTCAATGAGAACAGCTATTTCGGATACAGTGGTATGAAAGGGGATGTAGATGGTTATGCCGTCGGCATAGATGAACGGATTGAGGCCTAGGTTCGCTAGAGCTGTGGCTAACGGTACCAGCATGATGTTAAGTAATGTTGGAGAAAGGGGCAAACCCTGTGGTACCCCGCAAGAGGCAGTCCAAGGAGCAGAGATGGTTGAATTCACATTGACCCGATAGGATCTGGAGGATAAGAAGCCCTTGAACCAGCGTAGAGCCGACCCACCTACGCCGAAAGAGTCTAGAAGATGAAGTAGTATGTCATGGTCCACCATATCGAAGGCGCTTGACATGTCAAATTGAAGCAAAAGTACTTTCCGACCAGTGGATAGCTCTTGTTTGAAGTTTGATAAACTGGTGACTAGTACTGTCTCAGTGCTATAATGGTTACAGAAACCTGACTGCGAATGGTGAATAGGTATGGTCTATATAGTAATAGAGTAGATAATGGCAGAAAAAGAACCATTGGCTTATGACAAGTTGTTTCTGTCCACATTGGGGCTCATTTTCAAAAGAGAAAACCGTTTAAAAAGTTGCATAAAGCAGCATTTGGACATTTTTCTGACCAAAATTGGTATTTTTGAAATCCATTTTCCAGACATTTTTCTATGCAGTTTGTCTGGAGTGCATTCAGATCTCAAAGGGGTGTGTCAGGAGGGCATGATTTGGATGTTCTTAAGACCTGGACATTTTAAGACGTTTTGAGCTAGACCTGTTTTAATAATGGATAAGCCCCCCCCCCAAGGTGTAAAAAAAACAGTACATACCAGTCTGTATGACTGACAGCCTCAGATGTTACAGCCAGTCCTATTAGAGCAAACAAGTAGGTCCCTGGAGTAGACTAGTGGTCAGTGAAATGCACTATAGGGGTCTCAGGCCCATAATCCACTCTAACTGTTACACTTGTGGTGGAAAGTGTGAGCCCTCCAAACCCACCAAAAACCTACTGTAAACACATATAGGTGACACCTGCCATCATAAGGGCTATTGTAGTGGTGTACAGTAGGTTTTTGGTAGGTTTTGGAGGGCTGTCCATACAATATAAGGGGGTAATGGTAAATTGTGTACCTGGGACCTTTTAGGGAAATACACTGCAGTTCCCCCTAGGGTGACTCTGTGTGGCCAGTCTACTAAGAATGCTGGCTCCCCCATACAACCCAATGGCCTTTTTACCCACTGCGGTAAAAAAGGCCGCAGCACTCGGCAAAAAGGGCCCCCACCGCTAGCTCAGGGCCCTTTTCACTGCAGCTTGGTAAAAGGACCCCTAAATTTCCAAACACATTGTAAATTATTCATGAGCCAGAGACTTTTTTTTTCTTTTTTACAAGAGTGTTCACTTGAATCTCTTAAGTCAGGTTTTGGTCAACTATTCCTAAAATTTTAAAATATGGTTCTAATTTATGGTTTATTCCATTTAATATGAAGGGACCAAATTCCAGATCATCATCCCTATGACCAATCAAGATAAATGTAGTTTTCTCACTATTGTTTTTGAAACAATAATTAACCATCCAAGTGTATTTTGGAGGAACATTCATGGCATCCAATGCAGAATGTGAACATAGATTTAGCTGTATGAGTACATTAAAAAGCAAACCTGTCTGTCCTGCGAGCTACCGTGACGCGGCAGAATCTTCAATAGCGTCCGAAGAAGGCGCTGAAGAATTTTCGGCGGTTGGGGTCGCGCCCGGAGCAAGCGGTGAAGATATTCAACAACAAGAGCTGGAAGCTCACACGGAGGTAACCTTAGAGGCCATATGGGCAATGCAAAAAAATTTGAATAAAATAGTTACAAAGGCTGCAGTGGATACTGCCTCCCTGGTAACTAAGGTAGATTCTTTGCAGGACTCCATTGAAAAAATAAAGCAAGACTCTAGCACACAAAATGCTATTTTTCACCAAGAAATCTCCTCTTTAAAAATTACAACTGAATGTCTGATTAAAGACAAAAGTGTGATCCATAATAAAATAAATCAGTTGGAGAATTTCAACAGGAGACTTAATCTGAGAGTGTTAAATTTCCCAAAAATGGTTGAATTGAGTGGCTTGGAACTATTCAAAAAATATTTATCTGAAGTTCTCAATTGCTCCCCCGAGATGATTCCTCCTATAAACAAAATATATTACCTTCCAATTCCACAAAAGAAGATGGAGGAACAAAAGAGAAAATCAGAGGTTCAGGATTAACAAAGTCATGGACTACAAAATCTGACAGCATTTTTGGAAAATTCACTGCCTGATATTCACATTCTCTCAACTTTGTTAATCTCTTTTGTTTTTGAGCAGAACCTAAACTCGATTATGAAACTGTATTTTAAAAATGCTCAAAAAACCTTTTTAGGGGCCAGAGTGTGGATCTACCCGGACGTTAGTAGATTTATCCAGGAAAAAAGGAGAGTTTCTCTTATTGAGAGACAAAGTCAAGGCATTGGGAGCTAGCTTTGTGCTAGCTTACCCGTGTAAATGCCTGATAAAATATTTAGATAACAAGTATATTTTCTATGAACCTGAACAACTGAAAAGCTTTGTTGAATTAAAGAAGATTGCCAAATGACTCTTGGGTCTGGGTATAGCGTAGTAAAAAAAATACCCATGGGGCGATCCAGGTCCTATTTTCTAGCAATGATAAATAATTTGTTCTCCTCAATTTATTTGACTCCCCCCTATTGTGGTTTATTATTGTGGTCTAAGAATAGGGAAACAATTTTTCTGAAATAAGAATTTTACTTGTTTTTCCTTATGATCTATGCTATCTCTGTATTGCTGTAGGAAGATTATCTTGTAATTATTTGTGAAATTATAAATAAATAAATAAAAAAGCAAACCTGTCCATTTGACCATGATCCCCGCTGAAATTTTAGCATTGACTGCATTACTTATCCATTGGAAACCACTCTTAAAATATTGGGAATTGTTGATCGGCACTTATCTTTTGAGGTGGCTAATGTTAGATGAAGGATCATACCATTCCAAGGCTCCTAGGGGAGGTCTTGTGTACTGGTGACTAATGTTAGGTGAAGGGTCATATCATTCCAAGGCTCCTAGGGGAGGTCTTGTGTACTGGTGACTAATGTTAGGTGAAGGATCATATCATTCCAAGGCTCCTAGGGGAGATCTTGTGTACTGGTGACTAATGTTAGGTGAAGGATCATACCATTCCAAGGCTCCTAGGGGAGGTCTGTGTACTGGTGGCTGTTAGGTGAAGGATCATACCATTCCAAGGCTCCCAGGGGAGGTCTTATGTACTGGTGGCTAATGTTAGGTGAAGGATCATACCATTCCAAGGCTCCTAGGGGAGGTCTGTGTACTGGTGGCTAATGTTAGGTGAAGGATCATACCATTCCAAGGCTCCTAGGGGAGGTCTGTGTATTGGTGGCTAATGTTAGTTAAAATTCCTAGCATGTGTTCTCTACACCTACATAGTTTGACTTCAAAGGGAACCTCCCTCCCCACCCTCCCCACCTTTCCAATCTTCAAGACTTCTAAGTTTGTAGTAAATTGGATGCAATTGTCTGGGCTCGATTCCATAGGCTTATACACCAATTAACCTTCCAGAAAGTTAAACATATTTTCTGATTAATGTAATTGAGCTCTCTGTGTCCTATTCAAGAGGATTTATGCAGAATTATGTACCTATTATTGATTGGCTGATTCATCCAGAAAACAGATGAGCTGTAGATAAGAAAAGAATTCAGATTATTTTGGGTTATGGAGAGCAAAAGACCCAGGCAATGGGATAAAGATGAGCCTTCCTCCCCCAGTCTGATGTCAAAGCACAGCTGTGGAAAGGCAATGAGGTTAAAGAATTAGTCCATTTAAATTCTGGATTAACTCTTCAGTGTACAGTAGGTATGGGTGGCCTGAAGTTCCGGACCTCCTCTGTCTATTGTATCATTGGCTGACTCCACTCATTTTTGCGATTAAAATAAAAACAATGTTTTGTAAAGCTCTTTCAAACCAATGGCCTCACTTTAACTCACTTGCACCCTGCAGGCTCATGCGGGATCTCAGATATCAATCAGCTGATTTGACAGAGCCCCCATTTATTAGCATCAGGGAACTCCTTTCTAGACATTGAAAGTGATGTTTCTCTACATAATTCTCTTAACCCTCAGGGAAGGGTGAAGACCAGCAGGACTCATTCAAGGAAGAAGAGACAGAGAGAAAAAAACAGCTGCCTGTCCTTCAAAGATGTTTAGTCTTACAGACATTTTATAGAGGAGGTACATGGAAAGAATATACTTGATTTCTCTTTAAAGGTATAAAAATAAATTATTCTTAGGTAAGACGAAGGATGTTTCAGTTGGCGTCAGAAGACATATAAGGTTTTTATGCCAATCACAAAATATATGTTACCAATTTATGCATGCGATAATTGCAATCGCTTGCATTTTTTAAAATCATTTTTTACTCTGACCTTTGTGGGGAGTGTAACCAAAGGGTGTCACTGTTAGACAAGGCTTCATGAAAGGAAAACACTTTCATTGAGATCTATTGTAAGGCTGTTGGCCTTTCATCATTCTACTGTAGGTCAAAACACATTTGTCTCTGTCAACGAACTGGAGAAATAGACAAAGCAAGGCGAGGACCTACAGGGAAAACTTGAAGGGATACTTTGTAGCTGAAGCATAAAAGCAAATTCCCTGGAAAGTTTAGTATACAGTTTTCAACAGGACAAAACTGATACCTCTATAATGTGAGAAAGACTTGGGGAGCATAGAAGAGGCTTAAATGACGTGATATATAACCCTTTCTTCTTGACTTGAAAAATGCGTTCAAAATATGGTTCTGTGGAGTTGGCCCTGTGTCTCAGACTATATTACTGTGCGCCATGACATAGGAAACCCATGTTCTGACCCCCCCCCCCCCCCCCGTACTGGTGCCTGTTGGAAGTGGTATGTTTTTATTTTTATTTATTTATTGACATTTAGAATTTATAACAAGAATATCTTGTCATAGAAATACAGCAAAATTCTTAACATAAGAAAAACTTATTTTTCGTCAATCTTAACTAAGGAAAAAGTATAAGAAATAGAAATACAAAGAAAAATAAATCACAAGGTACAAATTATTATGCTTCCTTAGACCCCAAATACCGGGGGGCGTTATGAATAGAGAAGATTTTGCAAGAACAACGTTTACTAAACTATGCGGCGTTTCCTCGAAATGATCCTATTGTTGTTAATTCATAGTTGCTTCAAGTCTAGGAAGGATTTCAGCTGTGCTGTTGAATAAAATATATATTTTGTTTCACCCAGTCTTATTACACACTTGCACGGATAAGCTAAGAGGAAATAACCCCCCCCCCCCCCCAAACTCCACAGTTCTCTTCCTCATAGCAAGAAATGCCTTCCTTTTTTGCTGAGTCTGCTTCGTAACATCAGGATAAATCCAAACTTTCTCACCTCCGAAGAGGGTTTTGATGTTCTTAAAGTACAATCTCATGATCGCATTTAGATCCTGCTCAAATACAAGTGAGACAATGAGTGTCGCTCTTTCAGTTTTCTCGTCTAGAGATTGTTCCAATAGTTCTGAAATATTATTCAAGTCTAAATTTGATTTTTCAAATATTTTTTTCTCTCCTTCTTCCTTTTTAGCGCTCGGAATATAATACAATTTATTTATAGGCGGGATTGCTTCTAGAGGAAATTTCAAATTTTCATTCAAATATCTTTTGAAAAGTTCCATTGGAGTGCAGCCAGGAAGTTTAGGAAAGTTTAAACAGCGTAGATTCAAACGTCGGTTAAAATTTTCTAGTTGTTCAATCTTTCGACATATATCTGTGTTGTCCTTTACTACATTGTCTCTAAATGTTTGAAGTGATTCAACTTCCTGTTGTATCTTTGTAACTGTAGTTACTAACTCTTGTTTTACTGAATCAACTGTTACTTTCAGATCTTCAATTTTAGAATTAAAAGTTGCTACCTCACTTGATGTTTTTTGCAATGTCGTGTCCATTTTATTCAGCATTAGCCAAATCTTCTCTAGGCTTATCTTCGTTTTCTCACGAGGATCAACCTCGGAACACAGCGTTTTTTGTGGAGTTAGTCCCTCACTTGGCGATCCTCTCGTCACACCTCCGGCGATTCAATAGATCACCCCCGACTCCGCAGTCGATGCCGGACACAGAGGCAGCACTGTCGATGGTGGAGAGAGGGAGACTTCCTCTCCCAGCATTGACTCCCCTTCTTCAGTCGTCAGTGCTATGGGATCCGTTTCCCTCATTTTCGTTGAGGAAGCGGTGAGGAAGCGTTCGATGTTCGGCTGGGTCGGGGTGGAGGTTGAGGAGGGCTGGGGCACCATTCTCACCACCGCTTTGCGTTTAGTACGCAGCATTTTGAGTAGGAAAAATCGCTTGCCCTCTCCAGCTTCTCAGGAGCGCTTCACTCAGCGTCCAATTTCGCCGCCATCTTGACAAGCCCTGGAGGTGGTATGTTTTAAAACACAGCGCTGTCCATGTCACTAGTGACATACTGGTATGGTGAAACCTATGCATATCACCAACAAATAGGGTTGCCAACTGGCTCCAAATTCACCTGACAGGATTGATCCAGACCAGGTTTTACCCCATTGCACGCAGGAACTTGTAGTTCTGATTTCCAAACTTGATTTCCTTAAGGAAAGCAAGACTACATGGAGAGGGTGGTGGATATGTGTAATGCCCTCCCGCGGGAGGTGGTGGAGATGAAAACGGTAATGGAATTCAAACATGCGTGGGATAAACACAAAGGAATTCTGTTTGGAAGGAATGGTTCCATGGAATCTTAGCAGAGATTGGGTGGCAATGCCGATAATTGGGAAACAAAATGGGAGCTGGGCAGACTTCTATGGTCTATGCCGTGATCGTGACTAAATAGATAGGGATGGGCTGGAGTGTAAATTTTAAGGGGCTTCGACGTTAGCTTCAGAACTTAGTACAAAAACAGTGCTGGGCAGACTTCTACAGTCTGTGCCATGAGAAAGGCAAGGACAAATCAAACTTGGGTATACAAATAAAGTATCACATACCATGTAAATGAGTTTATCTTGTTGGGCAGACTGGATGGACCGAACAGGTCTTTATCTGCCGTCATTTACTATGTTACTATGTTACAAGTCCTTGCATGCAAAGGGGTAAACCCAGGGCTAGATCAACCTTGTCAGGTGAATCTGGAGCCAGCTGACAACCTACCGACAAAGAATGGCGGTTCCTTCTGCTTCCAGCTCAATCAGAACCAGCCTCTAATGGGCTATAAGACCATAAGCTTTCATTCATAATTACCTAGGATTTTCCCCCTGTTTTTACATCCTTCTTCCAAACTCAGCCCAACCACTGCAATGACAGTCCCTTCTTGGCGGGGTCACAAATTGTGGCTCTCACTTTAATCTGGCTAACGTGTACCATGACTCCAGCCAATGGGTGTCACTAGTGAGCAATGGCTGAACTCTCTGGCAGCAAAGACTGTGAATGATGTCTCCACATCTAACCCCTACTGCATTGAGGAACAAAAAACCTGAGTCAGGATCAAGCCTAGGTCATGTACATAGCAGTGTATAGTACTCACCACTACTATTATTACTACTGCTACTTATCATTTCTATAGTGCTATTAAACTACACAGTACTGTACAGACAGACAGGACAAATAAGGGATTAGGGAATTACCAGTGGACTGGCCCTAGGGACTCTCATGGTTAAACTGTTTCACTTCTGGCTACTAGAATTCAAAGATGTGCAAAATAATGATGCATGAAAAAACACTCCCTAAGCATCCTCTCTATATTTTTTGTAACATGGAAAACACATTTGCACATTTATGATGCTTAAGAATTTTACAGAACTGAGGGCCAAGGTATCTGTTTACTGCTGTATATCTTACTTGTGTCATATTAAGGGTCTATTTTTGAATGATTTGTATTCTTGTAAATCATAAGAACATAAGCATTGCCATACTGGGATAGATCGTATGTCCATCAAACCCATTATCCTGTTTCCAACAGTGGCCAATCCAGGTCACAAGTACCTGGCAAGATCAAAAAATAGTAAAATAGATTTTATGCTGCTTTTCCTAGAAATAAGCAGTGGATTTTCCCAAGTCCATCTTAATAATGGCTAATGGACGTTTCTTATAGGAAATTATCCAAACCTATTTTAAACCCTGCTAATCTAACTTCTTTTACCACATTCTCTGGCAATTAATTCCAGAGTTTAATTACATGGTGAAATATTTTTGCTGATTTGTTTTAGTAGCTCCATTCATGCCCCTTAGTCCTTGTAAGTTTGTACCCGAGCCAATGGAGAGTTAAGTGATTTACCCAAGGTCACAAAGAGCTTCTGGTTCTCAGCCTTCTGCTACTCTTACTCTCCAAATTCTCCAAAATAAAAACAAAAAAGTATCTATCTAAAAACATTTTAATAAGATATTAGAATTGAAAGGATACCTATGATAAAAGCATACCCCTTAATTCTACATATAGGACCTAAATCTATTTATAGTGCTTAGAAAATCAGAACAGATTGAAAACATGCTTAGGCATATTCTATAAGCCACGCCTAAAGTTAGGCATGGTTTATAGAATATGCCTAAGCTCGTCCTCATGACTAGAATTTAGGTGCAGCAAATTACGCCAATGAAAAGCTGGTGTAAATGCTCACGCCTAACTTTAGGCATGGAGCAGGTTATTCTATAACATTGCACTATATTTTAGGAATGCCCACAACCCACCCAGGCTCCTTCCTTAGCCATGCCCCGTTTTGGGATCTGCGTGGTAGAATTTATGTGGACTCTTTTAGGATAAGCTTAGTGAGTAGTGTGCATAAATTCTAATTAGTGCCAATTAGTACTGATAATTAGATTTGCATGCACAACAATAGTTGCACTACATAGAATCTGGGGGATAGTGTTCAAAATTGCGCCCAAATTGTGCGCACAATTTAATAGTTTATTGAGTCATTTAGTGCCGATAATTGGGTGCTAACAATCAATTATTGGTCCTAATTGGAATTTACATGCACATCTTTATAGTCGCTATTCTATAAAGATGCACATGTAAAATTTTCTGCGCAAATTTGATTAGGGGGTGTGGCCATGGGAGGGGCCTTGCCAGGTCAGGGGTGCTTCTAGGATTTGTGCACAGTGCTAAAGAATTCAACGGATCTGCGCCTAATTTAGGCATGGGGGTTTATACCAGGGTTCAGTCGGTGCAAATCCTCGTGCCCAAAATTGGGTGCGGATCCCAGCACTTGCACCATTTACAGAATTGAGTTCATAATGAGGATGCACTGAACTGATGGAGATAATTGATTTCTCAGACAAGCACAAGCTCTTTTCCAGCCTCATTCACAAATATCTGTAATTAATTCAGCCCATAATCTTAAAATTGTTGAGATAGGGCTGAGAGCAGCTGCTTGGAATCTTTCACAGTGTTGTGTTGAACACCAAGCCAACACATGCTTTTTTAATCATGGGCTATTTTGCTCAGGGCTTGAAATTCATTATCTGTTTATAGCTACTAAAAGCATTTCTTGGGCAATCTTTTGACTGGCTCTAGCAAACCATAGAAACTGTCAAGTGAGAGCTGAAGCTATTCTTCAAGCCACTAACAGCTCTTTTAAAATCCCGCTAATGACAGGGGCTCCCTGTTACTAGACACACAGTCAGACTTGAGATTTGTTAAAGAGCACTTTCTGATGGCTTTGTTGGATGTTACACAGGGCCTATTCCAAAGGTGTACTCTCTCAAAAAGATGTATCCAGGTCCCAGAGCCACACTGTGAAAAAATGCTCCTGTAAGCGATGAACCTTTGAATTCAAAAGAGAGGAGGGAAGGGGGGGGGGGGCGACAACAACACAGTGCTACTGCATTGAGGCTACTCTTGACAACAGCAGTGTTTCCCCTTGAGACTGGCAGGTCTCCAAGACACAAGTCATTCATAATGGGAAGGCTTTTCTTGGCCAAGAAATTCAGAGCTCATCATGGAATCTGAGATTTTTAACTCTCTTCATTTCTAGCAAGCCCAGCTCCAGTCTCTTCTCAGGAGCATAAGGGTGCAGCAGCTTAAAGTTAAGTATCTCTCACTTGTTTCTTATGCTCATTAACCAGCAGTAGAAAGGATATCTTATCCAGTCATAGTTCCACATAGCAGGGGCATAGCCAGACCTCAACGGGAGGAGGGGGCAGAGCCCAAGGTGGGGGGGGGGCACATTTTGGCCCACTTCCCCGCTGCTGCCCTCCCAACGCCACTTCTGCCCCCCCCCACCATTGCTCACTCTCCCCCCTGCCGCTGCTCCCCCCGCTGCCGCTGGAAAGTACCACTTCTGCCTTGCCGCTGCCGCCGCTCCCCCCATCACCAATGGAAAGTACCGCTTCTGCTTCAGTGCCGCTGCCACTGGAAGTTACCTTGTCTAGCGGGGGTCTTAGAAATGTTAAGTAGTAGTAGTAGTAGTAGTCTTCAACCCCCGCCAGCTAAAGCATTTGTCCCGTGCTGATCTAACATTGCGCCCTGTCCTGTTTTCAGTGTCATCCACGCTCATTTTAATGAAACTGAGAATAAGCGAGCATGCTCAGTTTCATTAAAATGAGCGTGCATGGCGCTGAAAAACAGGAGGGCACCAGGCAATGTAAGACCAGTGCGGAACAAATGCCTTAACTGGCAGGGGTTGGGGACCCCCGCAAACCATATGGGGGTCCTAGAGCCAGTTTGGGGAGGCCAGGCCCCCATGGCCCCTGTACCTATGCCACTGCCACATCGCACAACACTCATTTGTTTAAATCTTAACAGACCTCAGCGGCAACTCATTTCATATAAGCATGTAAACCTATGCATAGCTCACCTGCCTCCTCATTGGTCCCTCTCTTTTTGTCTCTTAATATGAAATATCTATATAAATAATTCTCACCTGCAACATTTTGAAGCGCACTCTGTGGGAGGGAAACACTGAAGCCCTGCAGTGTTGGTAGGCTAGGCTGTCAGCAACACTCACTCTCACTCATGCACCACTCACTCTCACTCATAGACCCGCCCTCATCCATGCCCCATCCGCACATAATTCACAACCCCAACGTTCTAAATGAAGCCACCACTGGAAGTTGAGGCGTCCAGATATCCGCTTTCCCCATGAGTGTGTGCCCCGCCCTCGCGTCACTACGTGATGACGATTAGGGCGGAGCACTGACACTCGACAAAACGCCATCTCCCCCTGCTCCTCGGCGGCCATTTTTCCGACGGAACCTGCATCACGGAGCGCCAGCAGCGGACAGGTGCCTGGAGGGGGTTCAGGGACAGCTGGGTCGGTGGCCATGGGTGGCTGCAGGGGGGCCCGGGGAACAGGAGGCTCGCAGGACAACAAAACCTTGCTAGGGCCCGTTTCATCTCTCACTGAAACGGGCCTTTTTTACTAGTTTAATTATAAAACTCGTATCAACAGGACTTTCAATATCAACACTTATCTTTAAAGTGTGCAGGACCCAGACACTAAACCACCAGTGTGTGGCATGTTTTGCTACTGCTGCCTCAGGGTGTGGTCTGGTATAACTTAGACTGTATTCTCTCCATTATACTTTTTAATCTTACTACTATGTAAGCCGCATTGAACCTGCTATGAGTGGGAAAGTGCAGGGTACAAATGTAACAAATAAATAAATAAAATAACTTCAAACTCACAGTATATACGCAGTGCACCAAATCCTGCCTCATTTGCTCACTGCTGAGGTCCATTAAGATTTAAACAAAAAAGTGTTGTGCTCTGTGGAACTGTGATTGGATAAAAAATCCTTTCTACTGATTGCTTGTTTCGTAAGCACTCTAAATCCACACTGTAGTGCTTCAGTCTTGTTTTGTTCTAGTTTGCAGAGGTTACTACTTCAGACTATAAAATAATTATTTGATCTATAAGTATTTGGGTATCAGAACCTGTAAAATGCTTTCAAACATCACCTACACCTATGAAAATAATGACGTTCGATGCGTAGCCTTTAAAAACAATTATCCTTTAAAAACAATTATTTCACAGTAATTGTCTACAAAGCCTAAGTTGAGGCAAGCAGAGCAGGTGTAAATGTTGTTGACAGGCCAATTTTTTAAAAGTATGTAATTGATGTTGTAAAATAGGACACAAACACATACCTTTCAGACCCACCCAAACCATCTTCAGCACACGCCCAATTCAAGACTATGCATGTCATAGATGACGGCAGAGAAAGACCTGTACGGTCCATCTAATCTGCTACTTTATGTGTATACCTGACTTTGATTTGTATCTGCCATTTTCAGGGCACAGACCGTAGGAGTCTGCCCAGCACTAGCCCCGCATCCCAACCACTAGCCCCACCTCCCACCAGCGGCTCTGGATATTTACGTAGCAGCTTTTAAAAAAATTGCTAATTGCACCCCCAGAGCCATTTACACATGTAAACCTGATATCTGCATATGCAAATACAATATAAACCCTTCTAAAATGACCTCTACCATCTATTAAATTATACTAAAAGGGTGATTCTATAACCTATGCATCCACATTTACTCGTGTTAGACATGTAACTTTGTCGACTGCTAGTGCTTAAGCACATAAGTGTGCATATACACACAGGCCCCCAAATTCTATATAGCACGACTAAAATTGTGCGTGCAAATCTGGGTGTATTCTGATTTGCGTACGCAACTCAATTGGTTAATAAGCCAATCAGCGCCGATAATCGGACGCTAACAGCAATTATCGGCACGAATTGACCATAATTAGAATTTATGCACACCGCTCACTAAGAGTATTCTATAATGTAGTCCACGTAAATTGTACCGCGCAGATCCCACAAGGGGGTGTGACTAAGGGAGGAGCATGGGCGGGTTGTGAGCATTCTGAAAATTTACACGCAGTGTTATAGAATAACCCGCTCAGTGCCTAGTTAAGCATTCTAGTTGCATGGATGGATTTAGGCATATTCTGTAAACCACGTCTAACCTTAGGCATAGTTTACAGAATACACTTAAGCGTGTTTTCCTTCAGCGCTGATTTTATAGGAAACATATATAGAATTACCCCTATGTAGGTAATCTGAAAATACCTACATAGGGGTCCTTTCACTAAGGCGTGCTAACAGATTTAGTGCACGCTAAATGCTGCACAACCTATTGTATTCCTATGGGCTGAATGGTACCTAATGCACAACAATTCATTAGTGTGAAATTAATCCATTAGCGTGCCTAGTAAAAGGATCCCATAACGTGTATTTGCAAGGGGGATGTACACAGGAGTGGAGCATGGGCATGTCTCCCACTTATGTGGGTAACGTGCAGGATACCAAAGGTTACCTCGAATATTGTGTCCAAGTCTGGTCGCCACATCTCAAAAAAGATATAAAGGAATTGGAGAAGGTGCAGAGAAGGGCGACGAAAATGATAAAAGGGATGGAACGACTTCCCTATGAGGAAAGGCTAAGACAGTTAGGGCTCTTCAGCTTGGAGAAAAGGTGGCTGAGGGGTGATATGATAGAAGTCTACAAGATAATGAGCGGAGTAGAGCGGACAGAGCGTTTGTTTACACTTTCAAAAAATAATAGAACCAGGGGACTCAAGATGAAGCTAGAATATGGTAGATTTAAAAGAAATAGGAGAAAGATTTTCTTTACTCAGCGTGTAGTTAGACTCTGGAACTCGTTGCCGGAGAATGTGGTGGCAGCGGCTGGCTTTACGGAGTTTAAGGGGGGTTTGGACAGATTCCTGAAGGAAAAGTCCATTGAACATTATTCTTTTTTTTTTTTGGGGGGGGGGGGGGGTTGCCAGGTTCTTGAAGCCTAGACGCTGTCAGAGACAGGATGCTGGGCTTGATGGACCCTTGGTCTTTTCCCAGTATGGCGGTGCTTATGTATCCGGGTTCTTGTTACATTTAAATGTTAGGTGCATTGAAACCAGGCTACTCTAGTATTCTATAATGGAATCTAGACTCATAAGTTCCCTTATAGAATAGGCTCCTACCACCTGTCCTTAGGGCACCTAAATGGAAGTATGAGGTTATAGAATTGCCCCTAAGGGGACAATTTTGATTTAGTTGTCAGTGAACACACAGTATAAGATATGTAATAAACCAACCTTGTTTTTCCACTTGCCTACCCAATGGATAATGAGTTATTGCAACACAGCTATTTTCTGTTGTTTTTATATGGCAAGCCCTTCTAATAATTAACAGTGGAATCTTAAGTTGTGATGCCTTTTATGAACAAATACAAGAGTAGCCAAAAGATATTATAACACATGAACTTTCAAGACCATGCAAGTCCCTTCTTCTTAGGTAGGTTCAAGTAAAGGTGCCATAACCTACTACAGTCCCTGATATTTGTAGCACTACTTGAGCACTAGAATTCTACGTTACAGAGCAGATAATTAGCACTAAACAAAACAGATGAAGTCTAATACTAGGGACAAGTCTCTCCACCAGTCTTGTAATGGGAGATAACAGTGACCCACTAATTCTCACTCCAAGGATGTGCAATCTCATACCCAGATGATCAAAAGCCCCGCGCTGTTCCAAACAGCGCCCTAAAAATAGTGCCGGGACAGCGCAGGGCTTTTCTGCATTGATGATCAAAGATGATGCATGCAAATCTAAGCAGTGCTATTATCTTTGATTATCATGTTTTAGTGCGGAAGAATTGTGCCGAGCATGCGCTCAGCACAATCCTCCCGCACTTGTTTGACAGATTTGGGCTGTCAAAAGCCCAAACCTGTCAAACAGCCTGCCGAGGACCGAACAACGAGGCTGCCGCCGGGCAAACCATCTCCCACCCTCCCACCCAGCGATGGGGGGTGGGGGCTGGAGGTCCGGTGGACCTCCGGTCCCCCCCACGATCCCCCCCATGTTCATGGAGGGCTGGAGATCCGGTGGGTCTCCAGCCCCCCAAACCCCCACAAATCGTTGATTGGCCACCTCCGGCCAAAGGATCGCCACACGGTGATGTATCGACGGGGGTTGGGGCTGGAGGTCCGGTGGACCTCCAGCCCACCCCAACTCCTCCCCCCTAGCGTTCTACTTAGATTCCCTGGTGGTCCGTGATGTGGTGTGGTGTGGTGAACCCCCCCTCCCGACCCCCCTAACTTTTGTTTGAGGAGGGACGCAGCCTGCCTGCCTCCCTCCTCTTCTAGTCAGTAGACGCTCAAAATGGCGGCGCCCAGCCCCGCCCATTGCAACCTGGGATGTGCTAGGCGGAGCTACAGACCATGTAAGGGAGGGAGGGTAGGACACTTGGATTTCTGTGGGTTCAGGGGGTGGGGGTGCTGGAGTCCCACTGGATCTCCAGCCCTCCGTGAACATGGGGGGGGGATCATCGGGGGGGACCAGAGGTCCACCGGACCTCCAGCCCCCCCATTCGCGTTTGCTTTGGGGGGGGAAGGGAGGCCTGCCAGCATGCAACTGCATGCTGGACAGGGCTCACCATTCCTCCCCAATGATCCGCAAAATCTAACGCCAGCTCGGAGCTGGCGTTGATTTTGCTGCGGCCAGCGACCCAATCTTTGGCGCGCTGGTCGCTGATCATTGGGGATGAATGTGTTAAGCGCCGATTAGCATGCATTTGCAAGCTAATTGCGCTAGAAGCCCTGTCTAGCATGCATTTGCATGCTACTTGCGCTGAGAGCCCTCGAGTGCGCTGTTTCAGGCGCTTGAGGGCTCTGATCATGGGTCGGCTGCAAACTCTGGTGCTAGTATAGCGTTAACAGCCTCTAGCGCCGGAGTTTGCTTTTGATCATGAGGGCCTCAGTTTCTCACTTTGCAAAGTGTTTTGCAAAATTTTGGTATTGTTTTCACCTTTGAATCTAAAATTTTCACCATAGAATTTAAAGCAAAACCATTTGCACAATCAAAATCTGGTGGACATTTTCACAAAAGGCCTAAAGAAGTCTCAGAGGTCCCAGGCATATAACACTAGATTCTATATAGGGCACTCAAAGTTGGGAATGCAATTTTGAGTGCAGATCACAGATCCCCATGTAATCTAATTTAGCTAACTTACTACACAAACTTCATTTATTTGTTTTGTTTTTTTTAAATTTGGATTCAGCTCACACCTTTCTTCAGTAGCTCAAGGTGAGTTATATTCAGAGACATTAGGAGGGCCATAATCGAACGGCGCCGGCCAAATTGATGGGCGGCCATCTTCGGGGCCAGCTCTGCGAAGGGGCGGAGCCAAGCGTATTTTCGAAATACGCTTGGTGCCGGTCAAATCACTCGCTGGGGTTAGATGAGATGGCCGACTCCGATTTTTAGCCATAATGGAAACTGGAGCTGGCCATCTCAAATCCGGTGAAATGTAAGGCATTTGGGCGTGGGAGGAGCCAGCATTTCTAGTGCACTGGCCCCCCTGACATGCCAGGACACCAACCGGGCACCCTAGGGGGCACTTAAAAAAATTAATTAAAAAAACACAATTAGCTTCCAGGTGCATAGCACCCTTCCCTTGTGTGCTGAGCCCCCCAAATCCCCCCCCCCCAAACCCACTTCCCACAACTCTACACTATTACCATAGCCCTAAGGGGTGAAGGGGGGCACCTACATGTGGGTACAGTGGGTTTTGGGAGGGGGCTCCCATTTACCAGCACAAGTGTAATAGGTAGGGGGGTGATGGCCTGGGTCCACCTGCCTCAAGTGCACTGCACCCACTACAAACTGCTCCAGGGACCTGCATATTGCTGTCAGGAAGCTGGGTATGACATTTGAGGCTGGCATACAGGCTGGCAAAAAATGTCTGATTTTTATTTTGTGTGTGTGGGAGGGGGTGGTGACCACTGGGGGAGTAAGGGAGATTGTAAGCTCCTTGAGCAGGGACTGTCCTTCCATGTTAAATTGTACAGCGCTGCGTAACCCTAGTAGTGCTTTAGAAATGTTTAGTAGTAGTAGTAGAAGGTGATCCCCGCTTCCCTCCGGTGGTCATTTGGTCAGTTGGGGCACTTTTTTGGGACTTGGACCTAAAAAAAAGGGTCCAAATAAAACTGACCAAATTCTCCTGACAGCCGGCATTCTTTTTTCCATTATTGGGCGAAGCCGGCCATCTCAACGCACGCCACCGTCCCGCCTTTGCTGCCATGCCAACACACCCCCTTTCAACTTTCGCCGGCCCCGTGATGGAACGCAGCTGAAGCCGCCCAAAATCGGCTGTCGATTATGCCGATTTGGGTGATCGCCACCCATCTCCCGATTTGTGTCGGAAGATGGGCGGCGATCACTTTAGAAAATCAGCTGGTAGGTGTTTCCCTTTACCCAGCAGACTTACAATCTAAGGGGTGTAATTATCAATGTGGGTTACCAGTAACTGGTGCTATTTTACCAGTAACTGGTGCTATTTTAGCACAGGTCCCATGTTATGCAATGAGACCTAATGACTAATAACTGGGGCTAACAGTAAATGAACCCATCTCAACGGTTGACAACATGGATAGCTCCCCCCACCCCTAGTTTGTACCTAAGGCAATATTTGAACACATGCCCATTGTTGTCACTTTGCTTGTTGACCCCTCCCTCACTCCATCCTTGGAACTGAATCCAGGACCAGATGAGCTCAAGAGAAACAAATATTTGATGCTCACCTGGGGACCAGATTCTTGCAGTAATTTTTAAAATGCTTTTGAGCATTATGTGAAAAGATGAGCCTATGTCCTTCTTTCAAACAGTTTGTAGGGGAAGAGCATTGCAGTGTTCGCATTTTTTTTGGCATATGAAGGTCTTCGCACCACAACTCTCTCTCTCTCTCTCTTTCTCTCTCTCTTTCTCTCTCTCACACAGAAAATCAAGCTAATAGAAAGTTGTTTCCAAATTCAGACTATGCAAAATCCAAGTTTAAAACTTGATCATGAAGCTCAGTGGAGCACCATAGTGACTCCGTTCATACATGTGCTGGTGAAACCAATGTGGCAAATTGTATGTCTTAGAGGATGAACTAACTTTGTGACGGCAGTGATCAGACATAACTCACTCTCTGTTGGTTGCCCACGGCAGCTGAGTAAGACACAGCGGGCTGTTTATTGTAGTGAAATTATGCCCGCCTCCTGTAGAATGAGTGATGAACACAGCTAGCGGTATGTAATCACACGTCAGTGCCATTGAGTGTCTTTTTGTGATTGTAAAATGGATGAATAGAGAAAAGGCATGAATAGGATGAAAAGCAAAAAAAAAAAAAAAACAACTTTAGAACAGCTGATATAAGAAGTGCCTGGTCTGCTATTTCAGTTTGGCTGCAGCAGGAGTTCCATTAAAGTGCCTTTCTGCCAGGTTGACTTTTTATTAATGAATTTATTTATTTGGGTCCATTGATTTACAGCTACTTAGAATAATGTAAGAGAAAAGATTCCTAAAGTGCTAGGGGTCATTTGACAGAATCTTGGCTCTCATAAAGGCCAATAGTCAAGAAAAGCTTGCCCCTCCACCCCGATATTCAAAAGTATTTAACAGGCCAGGATCAGCACCTGGATGGTTAACTGCCTCATAACTGGCTATCCAGTGATATTCTGCGGGGGATAGCCAGCTGGTGAATATCACTGGTTAGCGGCTAGCAGATAGCCGGTTATATCGGCCAACATAACCAGCTATCCGACAATTTTCAGCTCTACTTTAGCGGCTATGGGGCCCTTTTACTAAGCCATGTAGGTGCCATACATGTGCCCAACACACGCCAATTTGGAATTACCGCCTGGCTACTGCCCGGACGGTAATTTCTTTTTTACGCGCACGCTGGAAGATTTATGGCGCACGGTGCTAACTGGACGGTAATCGGCAGTGTGCACGCACTGATGATTATGGCCTGATTAACGTGTCAGACTTTACTGCTAAGTGAATGGGTGGCAGTAAGGTCTCAGGCCCAAAATAGATGCACGCCAATTTTTATTTTGCCGCACGTCCATTTTTGGCTCAAAAAAAGGCCTTTTTTGCAGGTGCACTGAAAAATGGACCTGCAAGCATCCAATACGCATGTCTACACCAGCACAGGCCATTTTTCGGCACACCTTAGTTAAAGGACCCCTATATTTGGCCACTTGAATATGGAATATCTTTGCCCAGTTAGAGGATAACTGGCTAAGTCTGATATCGTCATACCCAGTTATATTCTAACCAGTCAAAAATAAACCGGATATTTAATGCCGGTCACGGGAAACAGCCCGGCATTGGATATCTGGGTTTAGCGGTGACCACGGAATTTAGCTCGGCTAACTTCCATAGACTGAATATCGGCCCCTGTGTTCCTAAATTTAGGAGTTTGTTTTAGAAGCGCTAATCCCCTAATTATATAAAAGTCGCTAAAAATTGTGCGTGCAAATTTGGGCTCACCCCCAATTTGCATGCACAATTTAATTTAATAATCTTATTTGTGTAGATAATTGGCTTTTTAATCAATTATTGGCACTAGTTGGATTTAATTGAAATGTACGCACATAAATTTAGGCGCAGGAGTCAAAAAAGAAGGTGTGGAAATGGGAGGGTCGTGGGCGGGTGGGGGCATTCCCTTTAAGTTACGTGTGTAGTTAGAAAATTAGGGCATCCGCTTCTAAATTTACACAAAGGTAGTTGCACCACATTTAGTTGGTGCAAATGGCCGCACCTAAAGTTAGGTGTGATTCCCAGTCGTAAGCGCTATTCTATAAACTGTCCCTAACTTTAAGCACATCTTGTACAATAGCACTTTGTTTGGCACCATATATAGAATTTACCCCTATTTGTGTTCTAGATGTGCATTTAGATGTGTATATTGCATGTATGTCTAATGCACACAAGATAGTCTATAAGTTGCATGCATCGCTAGGTGATACGTCCATGATACACCCATGCTCTGTCCACATTAATTCACCCCTTGCATTTGTGCAATATGGATTTAGGCCCACTGTTTATAAAAGAGAACCTAGTACTTACATGCATAACTGCTAATTATTGGTGCCACTAAAGTGTCTACATGTAAATTTGTGTGCACTATTGGTGCATACACTTAGGTACGCTTTACAGATTTGCCTTTCAGTAGTTTATCTCAGTCTTCATTCTATTTGCTTCACCAGAACAGTTCCCCAAAACTTGAAACAAAGGAAAAAGAATAGATAGTTGATCACTGTGGAGCAGAGTTCTACCTCCATCTTCTTTAGTCTCCTGAGGGAAACTGAGGCTTTCCTTCCTTTCATCCTCTTATACCCTCTTTTTTTTGTTGTTGTTACATTTGTACACCGTGCTTTCCCACTCATGGCAGGCTCAATGTGGCTTACATGGGGCAATGGAGGGTTAAGTGACTTGCCCAGAGTCACAAGGAGCTGCCTGTGCCTGAAGTGGGAATTGAACTCAGTTCCTCAGGACCAGAGTCCACCACCCTAACCACTAGGCCACTCCTCCACTTCCCTTGCTTTATACAGGAGGAAGGTTCTGTGGTAGTTTGGTGTGACGGGACATTCACTCCATCACACAGTAAGTCAGACCAATGGTCCATCTAGCCCAGTGTCCCTGTCTATAGCTAGGATAAGCAGCAGGTGCTTAGAGAAACAGAGCATACCTTTCTTTAATAGTGTATGCTGCTCTTATTATTTAGATTGCTTTAGAGTCCCGAAGAAGGCTCCATTTATAGCAGTGGTATGTTGGATTGTGGACACTAAACAGGCATATAATTGCTTTAGTTCAGGGATTAATTTCTGTGGAAATGAGACTCCAGAGCAAAAGAGATGTTCAGCTCCAGCCCTTCCCTTCCAAACAGACTGCAGGGAACAGAAGGGGAGGGGGTGACCCTGGAGCAGAGAACAGGTTCTGGATTCTGTAATCCAGACCCTCCTCTCCTATTGCTCCTGTCCCTGGCACACCTGCCCCTTCCCTCAGTTCTGTGGTTCCATTTTAATTTTGAGTGCATCGTCCTGTTGGCCTTTTTGAATTTTTGAAATTCCTCTGTCTCATACTCATAGTGAATGCAGTGACCCTGATGCAGAAAATGAAATCGTTATCCAGCTTTCTTCTTAATGCACCATATAGATAAGTTACTGGATTATTTTTGAAGAATGAGACATCCTATCTAGCTGTGTTTTGAAAGGAGGGACCTATTATTATTACATCAAGCAGAACATTTCCAAGGAGACTGACTAGCTCAGTAGGGGGTAATGTCTTACCAATGCAAGATTTCATCAAATAAATACAACAAGGAACTGCTAAGTCTAAATGTTGTCATTAGTATATGACATTCAAATCACAGATACTTTTGTATATAAAGCCTACTTAGCATCCAATTAGGGGTGAATATGCCTATTTTATAAGCATGCTGAGTACATGCATAGTGGCTGCCGAATGAGGAGCACTAATGAAAAAGGCCAACTTTGCATCAGAGGAAGCTGAGCACCTAATTAAGGAGGTGATAAAAGCATTATAATGTTCTTTATAAGCCTACCTCTACTAAAAGTACCTTGATGGGAGCTAGGCAGACTCTGCTAAAAGGGTGGGTGTAGGCATTCTTTGATGATGCAGGTCTTTTGTTGTGATATATTTGTTTCTTTGTTTTAATGTGTGTTTTTTATTGGATTTTATGTCTTGCTTGATTTCATGTATTGACATAAGTACATAAGTACTGCCACGCTGGGAAAAGACCAAAGGTCCATCAAGCCCAGCACTCCGTCTCTGACAGCGGCCAATCCAGGCCCCAAGAACCTGGCAAAACCCCAAAATTTAATAACGATCAATGGACTTTTCCTTCAGGAATCTGTCCAAACCCCCTTTAAACTCAGCAAGGCCAGCTGCCGTCACCACCTTCTCCAGCAATGAGTTCCAGAGTCTAACCAAGCGCTGAGTCCAATTTGTTTTAAACCTTCCACATTCTAATTTCATCTTGTGTCCCTTGGTTCTATTACTGTTAGACAGCGTAAACAAACGCTTCACATCTGTCCGCTCTACCCCACTCATTATTTTGTACACCTCTATCATATCACCCCCAGCCGCCTTTTCTCCAGGCTAAAGAGTCCTGACTTGCTTAATGTTGTTGTAATTTTGGTTTTGACTGATCTTATGCAATGAAACACCACCTTGAATAGTGTATATCAAGGAGGCAGTATATAACTACAGGGATGAACTTCATTCTTATGATACTACATATAATAAAGCAGCTTTTTACAATTCACCTTGGTTTGCATTTCATTGTGGAGGTGTTGCCTAATGGTTAGAGCAGCTGATGGGAAAGCATCAAAACATGTGTCTACCTTCGGACTTGGGCAAATAATTTAACCCTCCATTGCCATCCGTACAAACACTGGGATATATTTACTAATCCATGTTCTGGCATTCGTAGACATTAAAGGGCAATTAACGTGCTAAAAGCCTATGATGTGTTCGTACCATTTACTATTTGTTATTTCACCACAGTGTGTGAAAGCCTGACCCAAAGGATTTTAATTTAAAAAGTTGCATTGCATGCAAAGCAGCTCATTATCATGCAAACTGAATAACACAGCTTGTGGTAAACTTTGCAAGGTACATTGTTGCTGGAACGTTAACACTTCTAGAGGATTTGTCAACTTCTCCAGGGTCAGCCCACAAATACTGTGGTTGATGCTCCCTGGGAGAGACTTTCAGGAACTGGCATGATCCAAATAAAAGCCCCACCACCTCCTCCTTTCCCTCCACTAGTCTCTGGTAGGCTAGTATGAAGGCCATGTTCTTCACACCCTCAACCCCTTGTGCCCTCCTGTGGGGACTCCATGGTATCCCCCAGCATCTTTGTTCTTGTCACATGGTGTTTGCTGATCGGTTGGCTGTTCCTTTGTTCTCTCTGTGGATTAACTTGCATACATAAAGGAATTCAAGCCTATCAGCTTCTCCTCAGAGAAAGTTGATTGTGACCCCTGAGGCAGGCGTTTTGGCGCCGAAACATGGACCGTGTCGGGTCCTTGATATTGATATGAATATTCTGAATAAACTGTTTTTTGAGATTATCTCCCTATTGGTTTGCGCATTTGTCAGCCTCTACTTTTGCTGTTTTGCTTTGACTTTCCGTGGAGGCTCCTCCTGTCTTCTTGGATTTGCTATCCCCCAGCATCTACCAGGATGTTTTGTTTCCAGTGGGGAACAAAGGTGATCTGTGGTCACTCCTGCTCCATTTTCACAAATGATGTTACCTAATCCCTAATGACAGTCTTGCAGTACTACTCCTAAAGGATAACCTGCCAAATAAGGGGCCAGTCAGTGCCATTTGAAGAAATGAAGCCACCAGGGCAGGAGCAACTGATGATTCCTCCTTGTCCAAAATAGACAGCACAGGTACCTCAGTAGATGGAAGTGGGAGGAGAAGGAGAGGGCACAGTTTTTTTGATAACGGGGGTACTCTGGGGAAAAAGGAGAAAGCAAGATAGTGCCCTGAGGAGAACACACATCGCTTTGTGCTCCATTCTGGCATTTCTCCTGCATTCACTATGGGGAAACAGAAGGGGAAGGTGCAGAAAATCCCTCCAGTTTGCCACAGACCCTGCAGCTATGTCAGACAACACATACCAAAGTGATGCTGTAGCCTGTTATGAAGCCATAAAATGGCACCGTGAGGGCACAGCTTGGAGCAGTTAGCCCTCTGGTGAAAAATTGGTCTCTTAGAGCCAGATGCACTAAAGTCGTCGTTAGAACTGTTCCCTACCAAACTCCATAGTGAATCTGTAGGGAATGGCAATGCATCAAAAAAGAATGCAAATGAGCTGCTCGTTGCAGCTCACTTGCATTCTCTAATCCCTCGTAAAACGGTCGGAGAATTGGCTGGTAGAGCATGCGCAGAGCAGCCAAGCGTTATGCTGGCTGCTCTGCGCATGCCAAGGACGTAAAAAATACAAGAAACAAAAAAAAATGACATGCCTTATGGACGTCCTTTATAGACGGCGTTCGCCCCCCCCCCACCCAAGGCTGCCGCTCCCCCTCCCCCCTGCATTGAAAGAGCTTTCTGCAGCCCCGGCCCCCCCCCGAGGTCGTCGACACCGCCGCTCCCCCCTCCACACGCCCCCCTCCATCTGCCACTGGGCCCTTTCCTCCTTGGCCCGCCCTCGTCTGACGTAGGTAACTTACATCAGACGAGGGCGGGCCAAGGAGGAAAGAAGGGAAGTCCCGAAGCCAAGCGATCAGCTGTTGCCTGCTGAGGCCAGTGCAGCGCCTTCACACGGGGGTGAGAGGCGCTGTGAGGGCCTGGTGGCAGATGGAGGGGGGCGGGTAGAGGGGGGAGTGGCAGTGGGGATGACCTCAGGGGGCGACAGGGGTGGGGCCATGGGGGTGCAGAGGATGGCAGGGAAGCTGTCATTTCAAGAGAGGGGGGAGCGGCGGCGGTGGCCTCGGGGGGGGGGCAGGGCTGCGGAAAGCTCTTTCAATGCAGTGGGGAGGGGGAGCGGCGGCGACCTCGGGCAGGGGGGGCATCGGAAGGGAAAAAAGAAAGCAGTGCTCGTCAGGGACATCCTTGAAGGACGTCAATGTTAGGCACAGACGCACAGCTTTTTTTTTTCCTTTCCCACAGCAGCCCCTGCCTAACGAGAAGTGCAGACCTCACGTTAGGGTTTCCACCGTAAGGGGAATCGGTAAACGTTAGTGCATATCATTATAATAGCCTTGCAATGATACTGCAGCTCATTATAATGATTTGCATTCCGTTTTCGTTAGCTGCTACCGTGATCGGAAAATGGCATTTAGTGCATGCCAGGGTTTACTACTTGCTCGTTAATGGCTCGTTAAGGGCTCATTAAGTTTAAGTGCATCTGGCCCTTAGTCCAGTAGTACCACCAGCTCCTATTTTTACATTTAAAGATTCAGTATGTTTATCACTGTGAGAACTGGAAGGTAGTGGATGACTGAGTGCTCTTCTGATCCAAGCAGAAAGGCTGGATCAGCAGAGCACTGAGTGGGCCGAGCCCACTGCAAACTGTGTGAAACATTAATATTCAACTGAACAACAGCAGATAAGTGGAATCTCCTCTACTAGGACCATAACAGATTCATGGGTCCTTTTACCAAGCTGTGGTAAGCACCAGTGTGTGCTTACTTTTTACTGCAGATTTGATATGCCTCCTTTCACAACCAATCAAGGCGGTGTACAATAACTAAAAATGAAAGTAGAGAGAAAGGAATGCCAATATCAAAATAGGACAGAAGAAATCACACAGCTTAGAATAGAAAAGAGAAGAATAGTTCAAGATGAGGTGGGAGAAAGAGACAACCAATCGCCTGTCAGTCATCCCGTCTCCAATCAAAAATGAGTAGCTTAGAAGAGCTTACCACGGGATGTATTGAGGTGTCCCACGGTAATTTTGTGATGTGTGTGCAGAAAACCAAGCACTAAAAAATACATTTTCGACTCCGTTCCTTTTATCTTGCTGCACCATATGCCTGGAATAAACTTCCTGAGCCAGTCCGTCAAGCTCCATCTCTGGCCGTCTTCAAATCTAGGCTAAAAGCCCACCTTTTTGATGCTGCTTTTAACTCCTAACTCTTACTCACTTGTTCAGTACCCTTATTTTATCATCCTCACCTCAGTAATTCCCTTATTTGTCCTGTTGGTCTGTCCTAATTAGATTGTAAGCTCTGTTGAGCAGGGACTGTCTCTTCATGTTCAAGTGGACAGCAATGCGGACATCTAGTAGCGCTATAGAAATGATTAGTAGTAGTAGTAGTTTTTTCACAGAGGGGGCATGTCTGGGGCAGAAAGTGGACATTTCTGCGCTAATCAGCACAGTCACATTACCACATACTAATTAGATCAAGATTAGTGCGTGAGCCCTTCTCGCCTACAAAATAGGTGTTGATAAGTGCTCGTGCACCAATTTTTGTTAAAGGCTGCGTGCTAATGGCAACATTAGCACATGTATTATCAAATCTAAGAGCCACCGAAGATAATAATACTTCTCAAGCAAATCAATCAACAATATCCTTGTGATATTCTGAATTCCTTAATGTGATCTTACTGCTCTAAATAACCTCTTACCGATTAATGGAGGAAAAGCGTCAACAGACTGTCAAACAGACTGTTTCACTACTGTGGTCCGTTATTCTGTCCGGTCCACAGTAGTGAAACAGTCACACGTACCACGAACCCTGAGGAAGGACTCAAAACCTTGGCCATTGTCGGCCGTGGGAATAGGAGACTGTGCTCTTGCAAGATAAGTCATTGCATCCTGCAACGTTTATATCAATAGACATGTTAAAATACTCTGTAATATTAAACAGACTTATGATGGTTTTTGTGCTGATGATGACAGCTAGTGCTCCAGACAGCTGAAGGCCACTGGGTCAAACAACAAGGAGTCTGTTGAGGCTTTTCCTCCATTAATCTATAAGAGGTTATTTATAGCAGTAAGATCACATTAAGGAATTCAGAATATCAAGAGGATATTGTTGATTGATTAACATTTTACACATGGCCGTTAGTTCGGAAAATGGAAAATCGGCCATTTTGTGGATGTGCTAAAAGTGGCCTTAGTGTAAGACCTGCGTAAGGGCACGCTAAAGTCACTTTTTAGCACAGCTTAGTAACAGGAGGCCGTAGTGAGAAGTGATATTTAATACATGATTCTGATATAAAAGCCGACGTAGGAGGAATTCTGTCTTCTTGGCAGAAGTCTATTGTAGAGGCCTTGGATAGTTCATGGGAAGTTATTTATTTATTTATTTATTTTATTGCATTGTATCCCACATTTTCCCACCTATTTGCAGGCTCAATGTGGCTTACAGAGTATTGTTATGACAAAGTCATTCCATGATGTCATATACAGTTATTAATGTACAAAGATTAAGTAAGGAAGAGAGAAGGAAGATGTTGGGCAGGATATAAGGAATCGAAGGTGGACTTCAGTAACTGAGTGGATTAGTGAGGTAGTTCTGTAAGGCTATGAGTTCTCCTTGTAGGCTTTGTTGAAGAGATGTGTCTTCAAAGATTTGCGGAAGTTAGTTATTTCGTCAATAGCTTTCAGGGCTGTAGGTAGTGCATTCCACAGCTTTGTGCTCATGTAAGAGAAGGTGGTGTCGTGTATCAACTTGTATTTTAGTCCTTTACAGTTGAAGAAGTGTAAATTGAGTTATGTTTAAGCTTCATAAATCTGTTTCCCCAGGTTTCAGCAGTTACCTTGGATATTTGACCAAAAAGACTTAGGACACACAGGCAATAATAATCAAGGATAAGATGATGGTACACCATAGATTGGAAATGTTGGATAATACAACTAGACTTGTGACTCTGAGGGTTCCCTCAGATTCTTGTGGTATCGGCTGTTGAGCTGTTGTTAGAGATGCTGAAGATACCAAGCTCTGCTTTACTTTCCATTTATAAAGCTGTCTTCATTTTGCCTGTTAACAAGGAGAAAGATGATGGAGTGAGTACTTAACCAGTTATCTAGAACATTCCTTGGTTAAAGAACATCAGAGGGGAACCCTACTGGCATCCTTGGTGTTCCTGTGAGAATGTGACCATGCACTACTGCATTTCTTTTTCTGTAATAGGAATGCAGTACTTCAGAGATCCAATGTCTGGACTTACCCAGACCTGTTTTGTTACATACAGAAGAGTGGAAAGAAGGTTGTACCAAGAAGTTTTATCTGAAAGGGTGGCAGTTTCCTGTTAAGATTTCCTTGTAATGGTTCGGTGGGAATTTTTGCTCAAGATGTAGTTGTTTACATCGGCTTTTCTGGATCCATAAACAGTTGTCGGAATTGCACAGTTGCTCACAGAGTGTGGTGGGTCTGTGAGGCAGGTGTTACAGATATAGCTATAGGGTTTTATTTTTGTTACTGTTTTGCTTTTGTTGCTGCTTATCATTTTTAAGGGATTTGAATGGGGTTTTATAAGATTAGTTTATGCTTTGTATTTCTGAACATATCTGTAAAGCACTCTGACTGTTCATTAGAACGACGGTATATCAAATTTTATAGTAACACAGCAAGTGACGTCAGATAAAGACCTGAATGGTCCCTAGAACTATTTAAGAAATACCTTGTTGAAATTTTGAAGATTTCCCCTCAAAATATTCCTCCAATAAATAAGCTATATTTTCTTCCTGTGGAAAAGAGTCGGGGGGGGGGGGGGGATCCCTGAAGAATTGGAACAAATTCAGCAAGAAGAGGACGATTTGAAAGATATTTCTTTGATCTTAGAGGACTCACTATCAGAAGTAACAAACAGGGCTACACTTTTGATTTCATTTGTATTTGAGCAAGACTTTAATGCTATACTTAAGTTATATTTTAAGAATGTATATCAAAAGTTTTGCGGTCAAAAATTACGGATTTTTCCTGATGTTACTAAAGTTACTCAAGAAAAACGAAAAAAATTTCTTGAAATGAGAGAAGAGACGAAGACTATGGGGGCAACTTTTTTGTTAGCATACCCATGTAAATGTATAGTGAGATATTTGGGAGTTAAGTATGTTTTCTTTACACCAGATCAACTTAAGAGTTTTCATAGATCTGAAGAGGGTGTCAGGGTGATCAGTAAGGCTAGATAAAATATAGGTGGGCAGGCATAAAGCCTTTCCTTTTTTCTTTTTCTTACAGTGATTTCCCTGATTTATCTGCCACTCCAGGGCCGGTCCTAGGGTCTCTGGTGCCCCCCTGCAGACTATCAGTTGGCGCCCCCTATTTGCAGGCTCAATGTGGCTTACATAGTGCTGTAGAGGCGTTTGCCAGTACGGTTGTTAGCAGATACAAAGTTATATTGTGGTCAGATGAGGTGGGGTCAAAGGAGTGAAGATTATAGGTTGTCCAGTACGATCATTAGTTATGCTGTGTTGCTTGGTGCAGGGATCTATGTTGGATCGGTGGGATAGGCCTTTTTGAAGAGGTGAGTTTTGAGTGATTTCCTGAAGTTTAGGTGGTCATGGATTGTTCTCACAGCATATAGGAGTCCGTTCCATAGTTGTGCGCTTATGTAGGAGAAGCTGGATGCGTAAGTTATTTTGTATCTTAGTCCTTTACAGTTTGGATAGCGTAGGTTTAGGTATGATTGTGATGATCTAATTCTGTTTCTGGTTGGTAAGTCTACTAGGTCTGTCATGTATCCAGGTACTATGCTGTAGATAATTTTGTGTACCAGGGTGCAGATTTTGAAGATGGTCTGTTCTTTGATTGGGAGCCAATGCAGCTTTTCTCGTAGGGGTTTGGCACTTTTGAATCGTGTTTTGAAATACTTGGACATGTCCTATTTCCTGGGTGTGCAGGAAATGGGCTTAGCAAACGGGAAAGTCCCGCGTTAGCACATTTCTTAGATATACCCCAATCAGATTCATTACTCTTTGCATTTTGCTTGATCTGCCTTTCTCAAACAATTTAAGTGCTTACAAATAAAAGTATAAAAGATTTTTTGTACAAGGAGGCAGGGGTGCAGGGAGGGGAAGACCTACCCTAACGCTAGACAACCAGGAATTGGTGCCAGGAAGGGGCAGGGACTAACACCCTGAAAATATAGCAGGCCATTGTTGTAGCCAGCAAACCAGAGTGGAGGAGTGGCCTAATGGATAGTGCAGCGGGATTTGATCCTGGTGACCTGTGTTCAATTCCCACTGCAGCTCCTTGTGACCTTGGGCAAGTCACTTAACCCTCCATTGCCCCAGGTACAAAAAACTTAATCCCCTGTTTACTAAGCCACGCTAGCGGCTGCTGTGCACCAATAAATAGGCTGTGTCAGCATTGACGTACGGCTTAGTAAACAGGGGGGTTAGATTGTGAGCCCTCTAGGGACAGAGAAAGTACCTGCATATAATGTGTACAGTGCTATATATGTCTAGTAGCGCTATAGAAATGATTAGTAGTAGTAGTAGCAATTTCCAGCCTGCACCAACAGCAAACAAATTATCATGTGATTCATTAACCCACAATACAGAGCACAGCTGGCATTATGTGGGCACAACCAGGACAAGTGCCACAGGGAGCCCTAAGCCAGTCTGATACTAAATCAAGGGTGCTTAAATTCAGAAATAAGATACATTTTTCTTGCACCATTGCATCAACTGTATTGTATTTGGACAAGTGATTCATTGGAGGATTTTTTATGACCTCTGATGAACGGGTAGCAGTAGAATTGAGAAACTTACTGATGTTCTTTGACGTTACAAGAGTGCAACCAGGGTTAATTGCCATAGGGAGCCCTTAGCCATTCTGATATTGAAGTAGGTACAGCCTGCTTATGAGCTTTGGGGTCCTCTGAGCCTCAACTTGTTTAATAATGACCCTTGTCCGGAGATACTGGAGATTAGTGAACGCCACAGTAATTTTTCTGCAGTAAAACAGCATACAAATCCACAATTTTACCCAGGGGCGGACTGACCATTTGGGCAGTACCCGAGGGCCCAGAGGCTCTGCCCGGATGCCCTCCACACACTAAAGCCCTCACCGGTCCTACCTTTAAAGGTGCACCACTGGTGGTCTAGTGGCCTCTGCGGAGGGGAGCATGTTCTTTCCTGCCCGCTGTGCTGCCGCTATTCCCCCTGCCCAGCATTGCCATACTTTAAAAATGGCGGCCGAGACTGTCGAGACTACAGTGGGAAGTCTTGGCCGCCATTTTAAAAAGACGGCGGTGCCGGCAGGTGGGGGAATAGCGGCAGCACAGCGGGCAGGAAAGAACATGGTCCCCCCCACCACCACAGAGACCACTGGACCACCAGGGCTCTTCAGATAGGACTGGGGCAGTAGGGGCATCAGCTGCAGTGGTAGGGGGGTGTCGGGCAAAGGCTGGGTGGGCACTCTCGGTCTGCCCCTGATTTTACCATAGACCTCTTACACCGAAATAGACCTCTTACACCGAAAGCCTTTGAGGGCTGGGAAATTCTTACAGTATCTGAATTGTAACTCACCTGGATAATATGAGGACTTCAAAGATCATCTATATTTTGCATCGCATAGCCTAAAAGTATCATTTGCACTCCTGGATGTCGTATAACTCTGGGTTTGTTCTTACTCCAAAGAAATGAAATTAGCCTCTTTTAATGTTTTTTTTTTAATATGTTCCAGGTATTAAACAGTACTGAAGATGTCTTCATGCCATAAAGGAAAACAGATAAATTGTTCCAGGACACTACAGAGTATAGCGGGTTCATATTCAAAGCAACTTGATGCTGACACCAACACAACTGCACCGCTTGTATTTTCAATTTCCCACAACAGTAGCTTTTAACACACAGCAAATTGACATTTCTGTACATGGATGTAATTTTTTTTTTTTTATCAGACTTTGGTTATTTTAACATCGCTGACATTTTGGTACAGCTACTCTAAGTGTTAAGTTACTTTTCTGAAGTTTAAAAATCATTTAAATCAACAGAGGTGAAGATGCTGGAGGTGTTAAGACTCTGGTAAGCTATGCACACTATACTGATGTGATGAATCATTAAACTAGTTTCTCCCACTTTACCACTGACCACAAAATCATACTTCATAATGTCCCTATGAACAATGTCTGGTGGATAAGTGACAAATAAAAAGCGACCGTACGCAGTACCATTTAAAAAATGTTAAGATTGCATGCACTTCTGGGACTGTATATTTCTGAGACAGACAATATCCTCTGAGATTCCAAAATACAAAAATATTTTGTCAGTACTTTCATTTACATTCCATTTACAATGAACATGTAAATAACTTAAGATATTTGCATTGCCTGATAAACAAATTACTGAAGGGAAAGAAGGTACAGAAAGTGAAAACCAGCAAAAATGGTTACCACAGAATGGCCCAAGCTAACAGGAAACCGGTGGCTAGAACATCCTGTGAAAAGTAAGACGTAGGAAGGACTCCATAGGAAAGGTGCTGCTATGTTGGTGAACCAACCAAACCAGGTAATACAGTTTAAAGTGAAAGTTGCTTCAAAGTGAAATGTGCAAAAGAATTCTCCATGCCAATAATTAGGATTATTTATAGACGTCAGTCCATAACTTTTGCCTTATTACTTTAATTCCCAGTCCTTAGAACTTTTTTGTTACAAAAAAAGCGCTTAAATCCAAAACAGTGCAAATTTATAAATTTACATTCTTGGACAGTGCCAGTACTGCCTACTAAGAAATAATACAGTTTTTGCTTTTTCGCCTTTTTCTGCTGTGCAACTGTCCTCTGCCACCTAGAGTGGAGGACTTGGGTATGCCACCGCTGCCACCACCACAAGAACCGTATTGGTGAATGAGGTCCTCACTGGTAACATATCGAAGATGGGTCGGTTGTGGAATTGGCTCTCCTAGGAAATAACCTTCATTGTCGGATTCGGAAGAGGAAGAGCACGTTGAGCACCAGTCGTATTCATTGAGATAGGGCCCCCACCTCTCAAAAATATGATTCTGTAAAGCAAGATCAGATGCAGTCCTTTGATAGTGGCTGTACATCTCCCTCTTGTGGCCTGGTTCCATTGTGTCTCTGGACCCTCGTTGGAGCATGAAGCGATCGTAGTCCTCTCTGGTTCTCAGAAAAGGTTTGTCTTTCAGTCTATTGCACTGCTCACTAGCAAGGTGAAGAGCGTTGTCTGAACGAGACCGCCTGGACCTTCTTTGTCTGTGATGGCGATAGTTTTGATCGTTGTCACGGGTTCGTCTTCGAGTGCGCTCGCTCAGTGGAGGGAATTTCACACTGCTCTGTCCTGCCATTTCATTCCCTGATATTCCACCTTCAAACTGAAATCCTTGAAGCATTCTTCCATGGGATGACAGCTCCCGGTACTTGGCAGGATTTGCAAGCTGATTCAGATTTGGCTCTAGGTCTTGGTACTGTTGTGCGGACAGCAAGCTTCGAACGGATTCAACACTCCTAAACTGTGCAGAAGAATTCAGCGTCCCCATGTTGCTTAATTTTTCTGAAACATTCATCCCGGAATCTTTGCTTAAGTCTGGCATCGAAAACCTGGAGAGATGTTCCTGACGCTTGGGACCTCCGTCTGTAGATAATCCTTGAAAGGGGGGGGGGGGGGGGGAGGGAAAGTGAATTGAAATGTTAGTTGATTATTAAAGACTTTGTCCTCAGAGAACATTAAAGACAAAAGCTAAAATTCTGATTGGTGGCAGCACAAAGTTTTAATTTCACAAGTATGACTAACACGTAAACACCACCAGACCAACACATTTAGAAAATCAAAACATTTTAAACAAACCATTGTTGTTTTCCCTCCTAATCAACAACAGTAACAACCTTTGAGCTATGGCATTTCCTGAGCAGGGGTTAAGCCCACCCCAGACTTTTATTCTCAGGAAATGCAAAGGACCAAAGTCAATAAAGCAGCTGAAGCAGATAAAGTCAGCACACAGAGGTAATTACATGGCCAAATAACCGATTTGGAGAAATGCCCCCCCCCCCCCCCCCCCGCTATACAAACCATTACAGCTGATAATACATAAACAACATATGCTCACTTCCCAGAGTTTGGTTCAAGTTGTGGAGGAACTAAATGCATCACTGTTTTTAAATCATGTGTCTACCTTACCTTTGTAATTTTACCAACAGTAATAAAAACACTAACGTTTTCAATCTTTAGGGTCTTATTATGAAATATCCAGACTGAACTTGGGACAGTCCTGGTTCCATGTTCTAAACAAATGAAAGAAAAATCTGACTGGACTACAGTTCAATGTATGCATGGGGCTGGTGGTTGGGAGGCGGGGATAGTGCTGGGCAGACTTGTAGGGTCTGTGCCCTGAAAATGACAGTTACAAATCAAGGTAAGATATACACAAAACTAGCACATATGAGTTTGTCTTGTTGGGCAGACTGGATGGACCATGCAGGTCTTTTTCTGCCGTCATCTACTATGTTACTATTTGAGCAACGAAAACACTGTCCTAAATGAACCTGATTAACTATACAGTTAAAAAGCAATTCTATAAATAGGTAAACATGGGTACATGGCCCTTTATGTATCTAACTACAGAAAATTAGTAGTTACATGTGTAAGCACCTTAAGAAGGGTGTAAGTATGTGCTATAGGACTAGATTCTATTAATGGTGCCAAAAAATTGGCACAGAAAAAGTTTAAGCACTGAGCGTTATTCTATAAAGGATTCGCGTCCTTTATAGACTAGCGTTATGTGCATAAATAACACCTAATTTTAGGTGATGATCAAAGTCTATTCTGTAACAATGCATGTATATTCTGAGAACGCCCTTGGAACATTCCCCAAAATGCCCCCCTTGAAATTACACGCTACAGGCGTTCCACGCATAGTGTTATAGAATATGATGTGCTTGTAACTTCCAATTAATGCCAATTAACACCAGTAATTGGTTGCTACCAGCCAATTATTGGTACCGATTGGCTGATTAATCAAGTTGTGCGCACAAATAAGCTATGTGCGTTGTTTTGCGTGAGCAACTTTAGTCGCCATATATAGCATCCAGGAGATAGTGCACAATTGCAATGGAGCATGCACGTAGGTAGAGCAGGGGTGGGGCTCCCAGTTACATGCATAACTTACAGAATACATACATAGTAACATAGTAGGTGACGGCAGAAAAAGACCTGTAAGGTCCATCCAGTCTGCCCAACAAGATAAACTTATATGTGCTACTTTTTGTGTATACCTTACCTTGATTTGTATCTGTCATTTTCAGGGCACAGACCGTAGAAGTCTGCCCAGCACTAGCCCCGCCTCCCAACCACCAGCCCTGCCTCCCACCACCTGTTCCTCCACCCAATCTCGGCTAAGCTTCTTAGGATCCATTCCTTCTGAACAGGATTCCTTTATGTTTATCCCATGCACGTCTGAATTCCGTTACCGTTTTCATCTCCACCACCTCCCGTGGGAGGGCATTCCAAGTATCCACCACTCTCTCCGTGAAGTCTGCCCAGCACTAGCCCCACCTCCCAACCACTAGCCCTGCCTCCTAACCACCGGTGCTGCCACCCAATCTGTAAATTATGTTAACTGCTTGCCGCAGTTGGTTCTCCACAATTACACTAAGGTGCTTATTTTGAAAGCAGATGGATGCCGCAGACCCCCGGATTCTATATAGTGTACTTAGATTTAGGCATCGAAATCGGCGCGGATTCTATAACATCACGCAAAATTTAATTGGCTGAACAAACTAATAAGCGCTGATAACAGCACTTAACAAGCAATAATGAGCACTAGGCACTGATTAGAACTTAGGTGCATAACTCACTAAGCGTATTCTGTAACGATGTGTGTTGAAATTCTAATATGTAGAGGCAAAAAGGGGCATGATTATGGATGGGGAAATGGGCGTTTCATGGGCATTCCAAAATTTAGGCACCTAGTTATAGAATATGGCCCAGTGCGTCTAAATCTACGCTCTGAGATTTACACCAGGTTTTCATTGGTATAATTGGATGCGCACAGATATCGGCGCTGAAATATCAACTAAGCATATTCTATAATTGGCGCCTAACTCTAGGCGCCGATTATAGAATACGCTTGGTTGGCACTGATTTCAGCACTGATTTTTTAGGCGCCATATATAGAATCTTCTCCAAAGTGCGTAAAAAAAGTCGATCTGCTAAAAATGTGCAAATTCCCATGTTGAATTTGGACATTTCACACTGCAGTTTGTCCAAATAGCAAAGGGGGGGGGGGGGGGTGTTTTGGGCAGGACTAGAGAGCCTAAAAATAGGACACCCAACAGCGATTTTCAAACAGGAAGAAATGTCCATGTCTATAAATAAGGACATTTTTGTCTAGACCTGTTTCAGTCATGTCCAGATTACAAAACGTTGCTCTGATTGAGCATCTGACCACTGGAGGGATTAAGCCATCCTAGGTCAGACCAATGGTCCATGTAGCCCTGAATCCTGTTTCCAACAGTGGCCAATCCAGGTCACAAGTACCTGGCAGAATCCCAAAGAGTAGCAAGATTCCGGAATCCCAAAGAGTAGCAACATTCTGGAATTCCAGAGTAGCAACATTCCACGCTACCAAGGGACATAGGTTCAAATTCCACTGTAACTATATACATTTTCTTTTTCTGGGGCGCCCTCCAGGAACAGAAAAATACTTACCCCCCAGTATTCAGTGCTATTTAACCGGCCAGAAATGGCTCCTGGATGGTTAAATAGCACTTAGCTGGCTACCCTACCAATCCAACATAAATGCCTGATCTCTGCAACACAACAAAACTAAAGTTCGTAAAGGACATAACACAACTCTTCTGTTGTACGATTCCCTAATGTGGCTGTGCCACATGAACTTTATCTTACCACAACATCACTTTGTATTTGTTTACACCGGAGTCTGTAACACCTCTCCGGTACTATGTAAGCCACATTGAGCCTACAAATAGGTGGGGAAATGTGGGATACAAATGTAAGATACAATAATCATACACACTGCGGGTCTACTCTTGCAGAGTGACACCCTGCAAGAGTAGACCCGCTGTGTATATGATTATTGTATCTCGCAAATTATAGCGGGGTTCCCCCCTTTTCGTGCTTGTTACCTGGATACAAATGTAACAAATAAAAAAAATAAAAATAGTCAGCGTGAGATAGCTGGTTATCTCCACTGAATATTAGCACTTAGCGCATAGGGGGAGATTCTATATATGGTACCTATAAAATCAGCGCTGAAATCAGTGCTGACTAAGCGTATTCTATAATCAGCACCTAGTCGATAGCTCAATGTCTAAAACTACGCATGTCCATTTACACTAACAAAAACATGGCGTAAATCCCGGTGTATAGATTTAGGCACAGAGAGCCATGCTCTAAAATTACATGCAAAAATTTTGGAACACCCATTTCCCCACCTATAACTATGCCCCTTTTTGCCTGCCCTTCATTACAGAATGCGCTTTGTGAGTTGTGCGCGTCAATTCTAATCAGTGCCAATTAGTGCTCATTATTGCTTGTTAAGTGTTGTTACCAGCTCTCATTAGCTTGCTAAGTTATGCGTATTGTTATAGAATCAGCTTAGGTGTGCTATATAGAATCTGGGTGTTAATGCCTACTAGGAGCGTATCTGACCTTCAGCGGTAGGGGGGAGCCAGAGCTGAGGTGAGGGGGCATATTTTAGCCCCCCCCCCCCCGGCGCAGCCATCATCTTCGCCGACCCCCCCCCCCCCCCGCTGCCGTGACCCTCTCGATCCCCCCGCCCGCTCGCCTGCCCGCTCGCTTGCTGTCGCCTGCCTGGGCTGGCGGGGACCCCATCCCCCGCCGGCCGAAGTCTTCTTCCTTCCTTTCAGGTTTCTGAGTCTGACGTCCTGCACGTGTACGTGCAGGACGTCAGACTCAGAAAGCTGAAAGGAAGGAAGCAGACTTCGGCTGGCAGGGGATGGGGTCCCCGCCAGCCCAGGTAGGCGACGGCGAGTGGGCGGGGGGGTTGACGGTAGGGGGGTCCAGGGTCAAATCTACGGGGGCCCTGGCCCCCGTGGCCCCATAGCAGCAACGCCCCTGATGCCTACTGCTAAACTGGCTATACCGTGTGACTTATTCAGATAGGCGCGGATATTCAGCGTCAGACTGGATAAAATTAGCTGTTAAATCAGATCGCATAAATAGTCTTATTTTTAACCACTATAACTTAACCAGGTAACTGTTCAGTGGCTGAAAATATACCGGATATTTAATGCTGGTTGCCAGAAGCAGCCTGACGTTGAATATCTGCGGCTAAGAAAGCAAATAGAATGTTAGGTATTATTAGGAAAGGAATGGAAAACAAAAATGAGGATGTTATAATGCCTTTGTATCGCTCCATGGTACGACCGTACCTCGAATATTGTGTTCAATTCTGGTCGCCACATCTTAAAAAAGATATAATGGAATTAGAAAAGGTGCAGAGAAGGGCGACGAAAATGATAAAGGGGATGGGACGACTTCCCTATGAGGAAAGGCTGAAGCGGCTAGGGCTGTTCAGCTTGGAGAAAAGGCGGCTGAGGGGAGATATGATAGAGGTCTATAAAATAATGAGTGGAGTTGAACGGGTGGATGTGAAGCGTCTGTTTACGCTTTCCAAAAATACTAGGACTAAGGGGCATGCGATGAAGCTACAATGTAGTAAATTTAAAACGAATCGAAGAAAATGCTTCTTCACTCAACGTGTAATTAAACTCTCGAATTCGTTGCTAGAGAATGTGGTAAAGGCGGTTAGCTTAGTGGAGTTTTAAAAAGGTTTGGACTGCTTACTAAAGGAAAAGTCCATAGACCGTTATTAAATGGACTTGGGGAAAATCCACTATTTCTGGGATAAGCAGTATAAAATGTTTTGTACATTTTTGTGATCTTGCCGGGTATTTGTGACCTGGATTGGCCACTGTTGGAAACAGGATGCTGGGCTTGATGGACCTTTGGTCTTTCCCAGTATGGGTATACTTATCTGGGTTTAACACCAGCAACAGACAGTCAATGCACAGTCTGCTGCAGGCTGAATATCGGGCCCACCCACATATTCAGAAAATGTGTGCATATTTTGTAACTCTGCTCTTACTCATCCCCTAAACATGAAACACAAGGGTTGCATAAAACTAAATGCAAAACATTCTCTGCACCTACTTTATAAGTGTGTAACCCCCCTGCGGTGAGCTCTTTTCTGTGGGTACAACAGGGTAAGAGAAAACTGCCTCAATCATAGGAGGGGCTTTCAAAAACAAAACCTAAACAACAACAAAAAGTAAACAAAATTGTTTTCTGGTATATTAACTATGAAATATAACATAGTAAATGATGGTAGATAAAGACCTGAACGGTCCCATCCAGTCTGCCCACTAAGATAAACTCATTCTACATGGTGGATAGTTATACAAGACTGTGCAACTGCAGAAGATAAGTTCAGATTAAACATTAAAAGTCTGGATAATTTTGTTAAAACACAAAGTAATTCATAAGAATAGGTGGAGGTTTTTCTGCCAGTGATGAGTGAGGGGGCTCCCTAAGGTTAATAAGCTTGGAAGCTGTTAACAACAGAGTGACCCCAATATCTTTTGAGGCTTTTCCTCCATTTTTGAGCATCATTACATTGAGAAATAACTAAAGGATTAGATTGTGTTGATCTGGTTTGTAGTGGAGGAGTGGCCTAGTGGTTGGGGTGGTGGACTTTGGTCCTGAGGAACTGAGTTTGATTCCCACTTCAGGCACAGGCAGCTCCTTGTGACTCTGAGCAAGTCACCCATTGCCCCATGTAAGCCGCATTGAGCCTGCCATGAATGGGAAAGTGCGGGGTACAAATGTAACAAACAAATAAATAAATAAAATAAAATTATGCAATGAATACTGTTGCTTTGAAGTCCAAACAGATGAAAACATCAGTTGAAACATACAGTTACCGTAATATTTCCTTCCTGGGTGAAGGAAGAGATACCTAAGCTTGCCAGCAAATACTGCGCATAGCAATCACTCTTCTGAGAAGTTACTTGTAATATGAGAATCTCCTTTCCTCTATTTTTAATATTAAATGACAAAGATGTTCGGATCATTCTTCTATGGTACACTGCAAAGTGTTTAAGAATGAGAATCTGTGCTTCCCCTCAAATAAACTCAATTCTACAAATAACTCCAAATATGGAGGCGTGCACAGGAGAACATCCGAGCTTAAATCTTCTGACCCAGCAGCACAGCTGCTGGGTTTGTGCCGTACATGGATGCATGAGATTCCTCATAGCATAGTTTAAATCACACTTAATGTAAACAGGGACCATTATCCTTTGCAATTCAGATGCGACGCTTCTCGCTGGAATACTTACAAAGCCACAGACATAATATTTGGTTTTCATCGGCAAAGAGACAAAACTAATTCTGATTCCTTCATGACTGAAATCAAGGGGAAGAAATTTCTGATAAGTCTGACTCATTTTCAAATGGAGTGAAGGAGTAACCTAGTTATCTGTTTGCTAGAAAAGACAGGTTCAAATCCCACCGCCACTCCTTCGGATCTTGGTCATTGTATAAATACGCACTGAATGCACATGTATGTTAAAGAATACTAACACTTGTGCATGTATAGTTGTTTACTGCTATTCTAAAATATATTGGCCGATATTCATCTAGGAATTTTACCTCCCAAGTGCTCCCTGATGTAACAATACTGGGGTAATTTAAATCACCCATTATTATAGTGTGGCTCAATTCACCAGCTTTCCTAATTTAAAATAAGACAAAGAATATTATAGTGCCTCTGTATTGCTCCATGGTGCGACCTCACCTTGAGTATTGTGTTCAATTCTGGTCACAGAGTCTCAAAAAAGATAAAGCGGAATTAGAAAAGGTTCAAAGAAGAGATACCAAAATGATCAAGGGGATGGAACTCCTCTCGTATGAGGAAAGACTCTTCAGCTTGGAAGAGACGGCTGAGGGGGGATATGATCGAGGTCTACAAAATCCTGAGTGGTACAGAATGGTTAAAAGTGAATCGATTTTTTTACTCTTTCAAAAAGTACAAAGACTAGAGGATACTAAATGAAGATGCCCTGACCTACATGCTGGACCTTGTGGACCTGCCACCCAGAAATGCTAAGAGATCTTCCTGCACCTTTCTTAACCTACACTTCCCCAGCTGTAGAGACTAAAATACAACTAACACACGCGACCAGTTTTTCTTACATGAGCACGCAACTGTGGAATTCACTTCCAACTCACCTGAGAACGATTAACGAACTAACGAACTTCCGCAAATCCCTGAAGACTTACCTCTTTAACAAAGCCTACCACGAGATCCCTTAACTAACTATAACACAACACCTACCCAACTTTATTCAGAATGTATCTTTTCACTGCTTGACCAAATCCTCTTGTCTTCCTTGACTTCTTTGTAACACCAATTGTATTCTCTAACCTGGTATGGCGATGCTATAACAGGTCTTTGTAAGCCACATTGAGCCTGCATATAGGTGGGAAACTGTGGGATACAAGTGCAATAAATAAATAAATACTTTTAAAACAAATAGGTGGAAATATTTTTTTCTCTCAACCAACAGTTAAGCTCTGGAACTCACTGCCAGAGGACAGCGGTTAGCGTATCTGGGTTTTAAAAAGGTTAGCACTTAGTGGATAATCGGTTATACTCGGTTATACTGTCTATGACATTATGCTCTTTTACTTTATATTTTAACATTCTTTTGTGTATTGTTCACTTTATTGTTTATAAACTGAAATTTCAATAAAATTTCTTGGAATAAAAAATAAAGAAGCCCTTTAACTTAAGATGGAATCGGTTCCTGTAAACTGTATCTAAAGTTGAAATATGTTAAATTGAAAACAATTGTTGCACAAGAACAATGCTATAAATGAGGAACTGGTTCCAGCACAAAGGTCGAATGCCTCGTTTTCAGCAAAATAATCCAGACTTTAGTAATTATATAGACTTGTAAGAAGCCCAGACACATTTTAAAGCACTGAACATTTTATATGTCTGAATGGGAAAGCTGCAAGTTATGTCTACAACATGTTGAGCTGACATTTTTCTGAGGAGATTAAGTCCCTGGCATGCTTCTTACTGAGCCTTGCAGTCATCAGCATGCCAATGTGATTTGCCAGGAGATGCTCGTGCATTGTAAAGTTGAAACAGATGTTGTAAAGTTGAATAATGAGTGTCCAATGTTATTAATGTTTAGTCAATTTAAGTCACCATCCTGCTTATTTTCGAAGGAGAAGGGCGGCCATCTTCCGACACAAATCGGGAGATGAGTGCTCTTCTCCAAAGGGCGGCCAAATCGGTATAATCGAAAGCCGATTTTGGCCGCCCTCAACTGCTTTCCGTAACAGGGCCGGCCAAAGTTCAAGGGGGCGTTTCGATAGTGTACCAAAGGCGGGACGGGGGCGTGGTTAAGAGATGGCCATCCTCGGCCGATAATGGAAAAAAAGAACGGCGGCCTTGACAAACATTTGGCCGACTTCACTTGGTCCGAATTGACCAGATGACCACCAGAGGGAATCGGGGATGACCTCTCCGTACTCCCCCATTGGGCACCAACCCCCTCCCACCCTAAAAAAAAAAATTTTAAAAACATTTTTTTGCCAGCCTCTATGCCAGCCTCAAATGTCATACCCAGCTCCATGACAGCAGTATGCAGGTCAGTGGAGCAGTTTTACTGGGTGCAGTGCACTTCAGGTAGGCGGCCCCAGGCCCATCCCTCCCCCCCCCCCCCACCTGTTACACTTGTGGTGGTAAATGTGAGCCCTCCAATACCCACCGTACCCACATGTAGGTGCCCCCCTTCACCCATAAGGGCTGTTAGTGGTGTACAGTTGTGGGGAGTGGGTTTTGGGGGGGATTTGGGGGGGGGCTCAGCACCCAAGGGAAGGGAGCTATGTACCTGGGAGCAATTAATGAAGTCCACTGCAGTGCCCCCTAGGGTGCCTGGCTGGTGTCCTGGCATATGAGGGGGACCAGTGCACTACAAATGCTGGCTCCTCCCTCTCACGACCAACTGGCTTGGATTTGGCCAGTTTTGAGATGGCCGGCCTCGGTTTCCATTATCGGCGAAAACCGAGGCCGGCCATCTCTAAGGTCGACCCAAATGTTGAGATTTGGCCGGTCCTGACCGTATTATCAAAACAAAAGATGGCCGCCCATCTTGTTTCGATAATATGGTCAAGGACGCTTCTTTACGGGGCTGTCCTTAGAGATGGGCACCCTTATAGATGGGTGCCCCCGTTCGATTATGCCCCTCCATGTTAACTCTTCAGACTACCTGTGCACACGTTTAAATAATCTTTTCAATGTACATAAAGGAGGTAATTTTCTGAGTCACTGTGGGTTATATGTATCAATGCATGTGCATAAATGCCTCTTATAAAATGCCAGCTGGTATAAAAGAACGCACTTTGGCAAGATGGCACGTACATTGTGGTGGGTATGCACATGACAGATTTTGGACAGAGCGTAGTTGGAGTTTGCATGTACAATCATAGGACTAGATTCTATATACAGTGCCAAAAAATTCAGCGCCGAAAAACCATTATTCTATGTGCTGCGCTTAAAGTTAGATGCGGTTTATAGAATAGCGCTTATGCCTGGGAATCATGCCAAACTTTAGACACGCCAACTGAAATGTGGTGCAAATGTACGAATCTACATTAGGTACATATCATCGTTATTCTATAATAATACGCATAAATGTTGGGCATTGCCCCGTTATGCCCATGCCCCGCCCATTTCCGCATCCCCTTTTCAGGTTGCACATACATTTTAGGTGTGGATCCCGCTCCTAAATTTACATGTGTAAATCCCAATTAAATCTACGTAGTGCCAATAATTGCTTGTTATTGGTACTAATTAGCTCATTATTCAATTAAATTGCCCACACAAATTGGGCATGCACCCAAATTTGCACACATAATTTTTTGGTGACTTTTATAGAATTAAGGAGCTATGAAGCAATTCTGTAAAATGGCATCTAGAGATAAGTGCCAATTATGCACATCAAAGCACCATTAAATTGACAGGCACCTGTGTGACACCTAAACGCCATGCCGCCTGATATTTAACACCATTCAACCGGCCAGGAATGGGTCCTGGCTGGTTAAATGGCAGTTAGCTAACTGGTGATATTCAGCGGGAGATCCCCAGTTATTCCTTTCTGAAAATTACAGGTTAGCACTTAGTGGATAATCGGTTATATCGCACCATATAACTGGCTATCTGCTAATATTCACTGCATCGCTGGCCAAGTTTGGTAACCATATTCGATTGCTGAAATAACAGATGAAATTTAATGTGGACAAATGCAAGGTGATGCTAGGGTCCACCTTGGGGGTCAGCACTCAAGAAAATGATCTAGGTGTCATCGTAGATGATACGCTGAGATCTTCTGCTCACTGTGCGGCGATGGCCAAAAACGCAAACAGGATGCTAGGAATTATTACAAAAGGGATGGTGAAGAAGACTGGAAATAATATAATGCCACTGTATCACTCCATGGTGCGACCACACCTTGAACAATCAGTTCTGGTCGCCCTATCTCAAAAAAGATATAGCGAATTAGAAAAGGTTCAAAGACAAGCAACCAAAATGATAAAGGTGATGGAACTCCTCTCGTATGAGAAAAGGCTAAAGAGGTTAGGGCTCTTCAGCTTGGAAAAGAGATGGATGAGGGTTAGGGCTATTTTATTGACCATATTGTAGCGTCAAGTGCTTAGTGATTGTTACTTAAGACTATGTATGTGACTATTGTTACCTGCCTTGGATAAAGGCGAGATATAAATGTAGTAAATAAATAAATAAAGATATGATTGAGGTCTACATAATTCTCAGTGGTATAGACCCAGAAGAAGTAAATTGATTTTTTACTCATTCCAAAAAGTACAAAGACTAGGTGACACTCAAGGAAGTTACATGGAAATACTTTAAAAACAAATAGGAAATAAATCGAGCAAGCGCAACGTGAGGTAAAGCAGGGCAGGCAACGTAAGGAGAGCATCGCTGGAGAAATGCTTCAGCTGGTGGGGGTTGGGGACCCTTGCCAGCCAAGGTATGTGGCGTTGTGGGGGGGGGGGGGGGAGAGCAGCAGGGTGGTGGGCCATAAGGTGCCCCCTCACTTTGGGCTCTGAACCCCCCCCCCCCTACTTCCAGGTCTGGCTATGCCCCTGACGTGGCATAAGTGGTCACGCCCAAAGTTGGGTGCCTAAATGTTAACTCATGCTAGTATTATATAACAGATTTGGTGTGCAAACGTAAGTACATAAGTATTGCCATAATGGGAAAGACCAAAGGTCCATCAAGCCCAGCATCCTGTTTCCAGCAGTGGCCAATCCAGGTCACAAATACCTGGCAAGATCCCAAATATGTACAAAACATTTTATACTGCTTATCCCATAAATAGTGGATTTTCCCCAAGTCCATTTAATAAAGGTCTATGGACTTTTCCTTTAGGAAGCTGTCCAAACCTTTTTTAAACTCCGCTAAGCTAACCGCCTTTACCACATTCTCTGGCAACAAATTCCAGAGTTTAATTACACGTTGAGTGAAGAAATATTTTCTCCAATTCGTTTTAAATTTACTACATTGTAGCTTCATCGCATGCCCCCTAGTCCTAGTATTTTTGGAAAGCGTTAACAGACGCCAGCTTAGCGCCAGCATTTTAAGTGCTTAAGTTTTAGTGACCTTTATTCAACTGACCACTAAATGCTCACCTAGTGTGCCTAGTAGTGCTGTCTGATTCAGTCAAAATGTTTTTGATTCGATTCAATTTGCTCATATGAATTGATTTTTTGATTTGATTCAGTTCTTTAAGTCTACTATGGAAATGAATAGATTAGGTGCGTTATATTTATGTGAAGGCAATAGTTTTATTAACAAATTTCACCTTATAGTTTGTCAGCAGCAATCGAACAAAGACTAACTGAATGTAATTATTTTAGTACATCAGATTCAAAAAGCAGCGACACAATATTTCTGCCTTTTGTTAGTCTTCCTTTTAACAAGTTTCAATTATGCTTACCTCATAATCGCCTTTCCTGACTTTGGAATATTTTTAAGATACCATTTTTGTAATCATGTTTTCTTCAGTACATAAGTATTGCCATACTGGGAAAGACCAAAGGTCCATGAAGCCCAGCATCCTGTTTCCAACAGTGGCCAATCAAGGTCACAAATACCTGGCAAGATCCCAAAAAAGTACAAAACATTTTATACTGCTTATTCCAGAAATAGTGGATTTTCCCCAAGTCCATTTAATAATGGTCTATGGACTTTTCCTTTAGGAAGTCGTCCAAACCTTTTTTAAACTCCGCTAAGCTAACTGCCATTACCACATTCTCTGGCAATGAATTCCAGAGTTTAATTACAAGTTGAATGAAGAAAATGTTTCTCCGATTCGTTTTAAATTTACTACATTGTAGCTTCATCGCATGCCCCCTAGTCCTAGTATTTTTGGAACGTGTAAACAGACACTTCACAGTAGTCTGTAGGATGCACACTTTTGTCAGCCCTTATGCCCTCTTACCAGCAGAGGGAGAAAAAGCAAAACTGCTCACCTCCTACCCCATATAGATGGATGCAGCAAGAAAAATAAGCATTTTATGTCAGCTGCCTAGCATTTTCCCTTCTCCCCATCCTCTGTTTAGTTTAAATATTAACTTTCTAGACTGCTCTTTGAAGCAACCACATCACATCAAGCCCAGACAGAATCAAAGAGACAGATGCAAATGCAAAGTCAGAAGTGCTTAGTCACTCATAGCTGGCCCAAAGGATATTGGACAACCTTCTTTCTTTAGGGCAGCACAGACTTAAGTTACTGTTACACACCTACCAGAGGGCATTTCAGTATGACCCCCTGGCTCACAGCAAAGCAACATACCCTTAAGAACCCTTCCTCCTGCAACTTTAGCAGCTAAGCCACCTATAAGTGGAGGAGTAGTCTAGTGGTTAGTGCAGCGGCCTGTGATCCTGGGTTCGATTCCCACTGAAGCTCCTTGTGACTCTGGGCAAGTCACTTAACCCTTCATTGCCCCGGGTACAAAATATGTACCTGTATATACTATGTAAACTGCTTTGAATGTAGTTGCAAAAACCACAGAAAGGCCATTTCCCTATACTGACTCCATACCTGTGGAACGCAATGTGCTTTTACATACCCTTGGTTCTCCAGCTTCAGGAGCTGGGCCCCACATCCTTCCCCCTGGTGTATTCCCGCCTCTGTGAAAACAGGAAGTTGCATCACTGGGAAGGCTGTGTGGCCGGCGCAAGCAACGTCGCTGGCTGCTCCTGCTCACTACCAGTTTTAAAAGGTATGCGGGGAATCGAACTATCCGATTTTTTCAAAAAAACAAATCGATTCACCAAAAAGGAATCGGCCAATCGCGAATTGGATAGCACTAGTGCCTAGTATCCTTGCACCAGCTCTGTTAGATGCACCTTAGTGAACAAGCTCCTAATGAATACAATGACCTTAGACATCACCACAGCTAAAAAGAGTTCATTTAAGAGGGAATTGCTGGGACTGCTTCATGCATAGAGATTATCACTTCAGTAGCTTTCTTTACACTAGTAACTCTGGTCTAAAAGATTGGTTGTGATGCGATGTATTTTCGATCACCATAATCTTTACCAGTGTTTTCTGGTTGGAGGAGGTGGGTGCCGTGCCTTTTGCTGAACTCAAGCAGAGCTTTTGAGTTTTCTGTCAGCCACAACTGCATTTTAAGGAATGATAACTTACAAAGCTTTTCTGTTTCCATTCCTCCTGAAGAATGTGCCTTTGTGATGGCAGATGTGGGCTAGAAGTCCTTCCTTTGTGTGAAATAACATTTGTGGATTCATGAGGTAAAATGTGACTAAGATGAAGCCAACATTAATATTAAACACCTAGTAAAGAATAATTTTCGGTGCTGAACGAAAATACAATGGCAATGCAGAGTAGAAACGTAAATCAAGCAGCGAGACCTCATATTCACCTGGCTGTCAGGCACGCTAAAACACTAAGGGATCCTTATACTAAGGTGCGCTGAAAAATGGCCTGCGGTAGTATAGCCGTGTATTTTGGGCGTGCGCAGAATTATTTTTAGGGCAGCTAAAAAAAATGTATTTTTTTTTTGTCTAAAACAGACGTGCGGTAAAATGAAAATTGCCACGCAATCATTATGGGTCTGAGACCTTACCTCAAGCCATTGACCTAGTGGTACTGTCTGCGGTAACCGGATGATAATGGTCTATGTGCGTCAAATGCCACTTGACGCGAATAGCTGCCGCGTGCCAGGAAATAAAAACATTTTTCAGTCGTGCGTAGCGGATGCGCGCCAAAATTGAAATTACCGCAAGGGCCACGTGGTAACTGGGCAGTACCTCCAATTTGGCGCATGTTGGGCCCCTAATCCCCCAGGGAAGATCAGTGCAAGACATTTCTTCTTTATAACACCAGGCCAGCTGGGTTTCAACTTATCAGGTTGTTTTATGGGATGTGTTACATCAGACCATGTGTCGATTTACTAAGCATTTTCCCCTGTAGGCAGGGAATGGGAGAATAGGCTGGGGGACTCCAGTAACCAATGACATGTTATATGAAATAGTGAGAGGATACAGCATCTGCATGTTCTCATTCAGATCTGAACAAAAAGGGTCTGGTATAAGGCCTAACCACTGTAACCACCACCACGTGAAGGCTGGGGTTAAGAGTCTGGGAACACAAGCATTTCGATTTCCCCTTCAGAGCTACGATAATGGAGCTTGTGCCCTGAAAATGGCAGATAAACTCATATGTATACCTGACCTTGATTTGTATCTTGTTGGGCAGACTGGATGGACCGTACAGGTCTTTTTCTGCCGTCACCTACTAAGTATGTTATGTATGTTCATGGCTTTTTTTTTTTCAATGGGCCGGGAAAAGGGCCTGTGGTAAAAGTGAAACTAGAGTGCACTGATTTACGGCCTGAGCCCTCAATGCCGCCCAATGATCAAGTGGTAAGGGCTCACGCGCTACACCTGCGGTGACCAGTTGGCATGTGCTAAATGCAAATTAATGCTGGAAACATTGCATGCAGTAGGAAATAAAATAAATAATTTGTATAAAAAATTTATTTTCCTTGTATCTTGCCCCAATGTTTGGAGTAAATTTGTTTCTTTAATAATATTTAGGAGACAATTTGTCTACCTAATTGTATATTCCTAATATCTTTTCCATTTGTTTATTATATGGATGTATTATTGGCCATTATAAAATAAAAAAAATAAATAATTTGTCCTGCCGGTATGGGCACGCACGAAATCTGAAATTACTGCTGGGGGGGGGGGGGGGGGGGTGCTAGCCTGATGGTAGTCTTGTTTTGGCATGTGCCTACCATGCCTTTGTAAAAGGGCCCCTTAGCGAGTTGTGTACGTAAATCTTTATTAATGCCAATTAGTGCTTTTAATTGCTTAACATCTAATTAACAGCGCTGGTTAGCTAGTTAACTAATTAAGTTACGCGTATTGTTGTAGAATATGTTTCGATTTCCGTGCGGAAATTAAAGCGCAATATACAGAATTTGGAAGGTAGCGTCTAACTTGAGCACCAGCATTTACACCAGGTTTCAGTAGGCGTAAGTCTGGCACCTAAAGTTAGATGAGGGATTTGTCGCTAAGCACGATCCTATAAAAGGCACATGCCCTTTATAGGATTGCGCTTAGTGTCAATTTTTTCCAGCGCTGAATTTTAAGTGTCATTGCCTGAATCCATCCCTAAATGCACAGCAAATAATTGATGGCACTGTTTAAACTGTCTGCCTTCTAATTACCCATCATGTTTGTTCTGCTCTGTTTTCTGAAGCATTTCAGTTATATATTGGCTACTCTGATGTGATTACCTCTTGGGAGCTGAACACATGCACCCGGCCCTTTTCATTTTCACACTGTGGATGTGTCAAGGGTTGTTTTTCTGTCATTTAAAGGTTTTGTGTTGGAAAATAATCGACCAAGACCTGCTGAAAGAAACATCTGCTCTTTCCCTAGTAACATAGCAAGAATTTACATCTAAAAAAAAATCTGCTACACAGATAGGAAGCAATTCTGTATAGACCACCTAAAGTTGGGTGCCAGGATAATGCAAATTCTATAATGGTAGTTGTGTGCACAACTGGTATTATAGAATTACTTTAAGTCTGCATTTACATGATTAACTTTACATGTGAGCACTTACACTGGCTCAATAGCCTGTGTAAATACTTGTGTCTAGCTGTAGGCCAGGGGTGGATTGAGAGTAGTCTGGGCCCCCACCTGGCCGCTGACTGACACACCTCCTATCACTGCAGCCACCACCCCTGCTGCCCTGGTGGTTTAGTGGAGGAGTAGCCTAATGGTTAGTGCAGCAGACTTTGATCCTGGCAACCTGGGTTCAATTCCCACTGCAGCTCCTTGTAACTCTGGGCAAGTCACTTAACCCTCCAATGCCCCAGGTACAAATAAGTACCTGTATATACTATGTAAACCACTTTGAATGTAGTTGCAAAAACCACAGAAAGGTGGTATATTGAGTCCCATTACCTTTCCCTATTTGAGATTCTCCATGGAACGTTGCTACTATTTGAGATTCTACATGGAATGTTGCTAGTGGAGGAGTAGCCTAGTGGTTAGTGCAGTAGACGTTGATCCTTGGGAACTGGGTTCAATTCCCACTGCAGCTCCTTGTGACCTTGGGTAAGCCACTTACCCTCCATTGACCCAGGTACAAAAAGCACTGTGGAAATGAATAGTAATATTGGTGCATGCTGCATGCATACCACACCTGTAGCACATGATACCTTTAATTCTAGAACAGGGCCATTTACTGCCCCTATTGAAAAAAACCTTTTTTTTCCCAGTAGCAGTAACATCTCCACTATCTCCAATAGGAGTCTGTTGAATGCATTTCCATAAAGAAGTATTTCCTTAGATTATTCCCGAGTCTACCCCTTTCCACCTTTATGCTATTATCACCTGTTCCAGAGCTTCCTTTCAATTTAAAAGTCTCTCTTGCATCCCCCCTCTCCCGCCTTTCCTCCAAAGTATACATATTTAGATCTTTACATCTGACCCCAAACAGCACGTCAGTTGCCCATCAGACTTTAAGACCCTGTGAGTTCTAGAAATTGGATTGGGGTGGGGGAAAGAATTGTGCAAGAAAAACTCATACAAAATGAGTTGTAGTTTATTTATTTATTGCATTTGTATCCCACATTTTTCCACCTATTTGCAGGCTCAATGTGGCTTACTATGTTTCGTTATGGCTTTCGCCATTCCAGAGTAAAAGATATAATTAGTGTTATATAGAGAGTAGGATGACATAATACAGTTAAGCAAACAGGCATAGAAAGAACCAGTTAAGATGTAGGGTAAGTGGTGATGTGTTACAATTACAATTATTGATCGTTGTGATATGTCTTGGTGAAGAGATAGGTCTTCAGGGATTTACGAAAGTTGATTAGTTCGTAAATTGTTTTTAAGTTACGTGGCAATGCATTCCACAGCTGCGTGCTCATGTAGGAAAAGCTGGACGTGTGTATTAGTCTGTATTTTAGTCCTTTGCAGCTGGGGAAGTGTAGATTAAGGAATGTGCGGGCTGATCTTTTAGCATTTCTGGGTGGCAAGTCAATAAGGTCTAGCATGTAGGCCGGGGCATCTCCGTGAATGATTTTATGAACTAGAGCGCAGATCTTGAACACGATACATTCTTTAAGTGGAAGCCAGTGTAGCTTTTCTCTTAGGGGTTTAGCGCTTTCATATTTTGTTTTTTCCAAATATGAGTCAGGCTGCAGTGTTTCGGGCTGTTTGAAGTTTCTTGATGATTTGTTCTTTACAGCCGACAGAGTGCATTGCAGTAATCTAGGTGACTCAGTACCATTGATTGTACCAGGTTGCAAAAAATGGCCCTTGGAAAGAAAGGTTTTACTCTTTTAAGTTTCCACATTGAGTGGAACATTTTCTTAGTTGTATTCTTCGCATGGATTTCAAGTGTAAGATTTCGATCAATGGTAACTCCAAGAATTTTCAAGGTGTCTGAAACTGGAAGGGAGAGGTTTGGTGTAGTTATAGTAGTGAATTTGCTTGTGTTGTATTGTGAAGTAAGTATAAGACATTGTGTTTTTTCTGCATTAAGTTTCAGCTGAAATGCATCCGCCCATGAATGCATGATTTGGAGGCTTTGGTTGATATCATTGGTGATTTCCTTTAGGTCCTGTTTGAACGGGATGTAAATCGTGACGTCATCTGCGTAAATGTATGGATTGAGGTTCCGATTGGACAATAATTTGGTCAAGGGTGTCATCATTAGGTTGAAGAGGGTCGGCGAGAGGGGAGATGGAGGGACAAAGTATCTATGTCCCTTCCCCCACCCACTTGGGGTGCGACATTTCCATACTGGAAGTCTCATGACTAAATATACCACATATTTCTAAAGAAATCCTTCCATACCTCTGACCCAGGGACTTTAAATGCAAGGAGAGATGCGATTACTGAATAGGTTTTTTTTTTGATTTATGAACTGTATCTTTTTACAACCCACTACCGATTTTTGAAAGATTTTTTTTTAGAGTAGAAAGAATTTTCCACATTTCAGTAATTGTGTAATGCCCCTGTAGTCCTACTGCCAACGCCACTGTAATGCTCATTTGCCATTTCCATTATGAACCTTCTCAGAAAGTAATATCCCAGCTGTTTCATATTACATTGGGCGGAGGACGGCTCTAAATGCACATCATCTGTCAACATCCAAGCTACAGTTTGCAAATGCTGGTTTAATAGATTTGAAGCATCTCTTTTTCAGTTCTGCAGGATAAAACAGCAAATACATTTTCATAAAGATACAAATCCGCACTCAACGGAGGATAAACCGTTTTAAAAACATGCCATGAAACAGACCAAGGGAGTAACAGTGCCTTAAATTTACCAGAATTTTAAAGAGCAGATCTGTGACACCTGAGTGGGGTGGGGGTTGTTCGGGGTAAGGGTCCTCTCTTTCTATGCATCTTTCCCCCATAAAAATGATAATTTACTCAAAATCACCAGTTTAGGTGATATTCAGTTATTTTGAAAGTTTAAAAAAAGATAGTAGCAGCTATATGCATCTATTGAGTGCAGATTAAATTTAGCCAGCCAGTGCTTGAATATTCATGAATAGCTAGCTATATCGCGTGATACAGCCGGTTAACTGCTATGCGCTAACTGTGAATACTCAGTGGAGGTGGCTGGCTAAGTTTAGCGGTCAAATTGGACCACCTAAATAGCAGTCCTATCTTTGGCCGCTATAAACTTAACCGGCCAGCACTGAATATTTCTTTAGGGGTCCTTTTACTAAGGCGCGCTGAAAAATGGCCCGCGCTGGTGTAGGCGCGTGTTTTTGACACGCGCAGGTCCATTTTCCAGCACGCCTGTAAGAAAGGCCTTTTTGTGGGCCGAAAATGGACGTGCAACAAAATAAAAATTGATGCGCATCCGTTTTGGGCCTGAGACCTTACCGCCACCCGCTGACTTAGCGGTAAGGTCTCACGCATTAACCAGGCGGTAATCATCAGTGTACACTGCCGATTACTGCGGTTAGCACCGCATGGTAGAAAATAAAAAATATTTTCCGACGCGCGTATCAGATGCGTGTAAAAAATGGAATTACCACCCGGGACACTTCATAGTTCCAAATTAACGTGTGTTGGACACACGTAGGCGCCTTCGCACCTTAGTAAAAGGGTCCCCTAGCCAGTTAAGGGTTCCTTTTACAAAACAGTGTTACCAATTAGCGTGCGCTGAATGCGAAGAAGTCCTTAGGAATTGAATGGGTGTCTTCATATTCAGTGAACCACTAATTGGTAATTTGGGCGCCACTTATTGAATCTAGTCCTCGTTGCCCCAGGTATAAAATAAGTACCTGTATATAACATGTAAATTGCTTTGATTGTCACCATAGAAAGGCGGTATATCAAATCCCATTCCCTTTCTAACTGTGGATTAGCACTGCATTGTAGACTTGGTTGAGTACATATATATATCTACTATAATAAAACGCACCTCCAACATTCTGAAACTGACTCCGTGGCTTCACTGAAGGGTTTGTAACGGTGTCACATCTCTCTCTCCTGCACCCTCGCGTCAAAATGCGATGACATCGAGAGTGGGACCCGTCCTCACGTCAAAACGTGATGACATCGAGGGTGGGTACTCAGAAGGCAGGACTAAGGGAACAAACTCGAGACGGCCAGGGCTTTCAATAACGGAGGCAGGGGATACAAGACAATGGCTGGGTGGATGGAGGGGGGGGCAGGGAACACAGCAGAATAGCTGGGTGGCTGGAGGGGGGGCTCGCTGGATGGCTAGAGGGGGGGCAAGGGATACAGGACAATTGCTGGGTGGCTGGAGGGGGGCAGGGGACACAGGAGAATCGCTGGGTGGCTGGAAGGGGGGCAGGGGGGGCCAGGGGAGAATCACAGGGTGCCTGGAGGGGGGGCAGGGGACAGAGGACAATCGCTGGGTGGCTGAAGGGGGACGGGGAGAGAGGAGAATCGCTGGATGGCTCGAGGGGGGGCAGAGGAGAGAGGAAAATCGCTGGGTGGCTGGAGGGGGAGGGGGCAGGGGAGACAGGAGAATCGCTGGGTGGCTGGAGGGGGTGCCAGGGGACAGAGGACAATCACACACACTCTCTCTCACAGACACACTTGCACCCAGTCTCACTCTCTCTTTCACAGACACACATTTGCACGGTCCTAAAAACCACGAAGGGGGGGGGACAGGCAGGGGGTCCTGAGACCAGAGGGGAGGGGAACGCACAGGGGGGAGGGGGTCCTGAGAGGGGGGGAGGGATCCTGAGACCAGGGGGGAGGGGGTCCTCATACCAGAGGGGGAGGGGGTCCTCAGACCACAGAGGGAGGGGGGTATCTCTGTGACACACACTCTCTCTCACACACACTCACAGTCAGTGTCTCTCTCACTCTCAGACAGTCTCTCACACTATGTCACACTCTGTAACACATTCACTCTCTATGTGTCACACTCACTCATACATTCTCAGTCTCACACACTCTCTCGGTCTCACAGGCAGTCTGTGTATCGCACACATACTCTCTCTGTCCCACACACACTCTCTCACATACAGTGTATCTGTGTGAAACACACTCTCTCTCTCATACTCACTTTGTCTCACATACGCACTCGCATACACTCTCATTCAAACACACACACTCTCTCTCTCTCTCACAGACACACTCGCACCCAGACTCACTATATGTCACACACACACACTCGCACATTCATTCTCTCTCTCTCACACAGTCACTCTCACACACACACTCTCAAACATACACACTCCGAGGAAAACCTTCCTAGCACCCGTTTCATTTCTGTCAGAAACGGGCCTTATTTACTAGTATATATATATATATATATATATATATATATATATATATATATACAGTGGTGTGCTGGAGCCGGCTCGCTCTGGCTCGCAAGATCCGGTTGTTAAATTTTGGCCGGACTTGCGAGCCGGTTGTTGGAAAGGGCGAGCCGGCTCTCCCTCCCTCCGCCCTCCGGATCCGGTCCCTCACCGATCCTACCTTGACTATCGAATTCTTCGGGGCAAGCAGTGTTGCCTGCCCGCTGCTATCGCTGACTTTCCTCTGCCGCCTGTTTGCGCTTTAAAAATGGCCGCCGAGACTTCCAGAGGCGGCCTCGCGAGACTTCTGTAAGTCTCGGCGGCCATTTTGAAGCGCGATCGGGCGGCGGAGGAAAGTCAGCGATGGCAGCGGGCAGGCAACACTGCCTGCCCCGAAGAATTTGATGGCCAAGGTAGGGTCGGTGAGGGACCTGATCGGGAGGGAGGAAGGAAGCAGGAGAATTTGCGGAACAAGTCGGGAGGGGGTGGCAGGGGAGAGAAGGGAGCTGCTGGCCATGGTGGATGGAGGGCAGGGGAGAGAAGGGAGCTGCTGGCCATGGGTGGATGGAGGGCAGGGGAGAGAAGGGAGCTGCTGGCCATGGGTGGATGGAGGGCAGGGGAGAGAAGGGTCATTGGCCATGGGTAGATGGAGGGCAGGGGAGAGAAGGGTCGCTGGCCATGGGTGAATGGAGGGCAGGGGGAGAGGAGGGGAGAGAGAATAAATGCTGGACATAGATGGAGGGGAGGGAAGAGTGAGGAAGGAGATAAGATAAGGGAAAAGGAAGAAAGGAGAAAAAATGCACATGGATGAAGAAAATAGGCAGAAGCTGAGGACCAGAAATGAAGAAGAAAGGAGGAAAGTAAAAGAAATAAATGGAAAGGAAGCCCTGGAAATGGAGTTAGGAGGACAGATAGCAGCAGAATTGGAAACTGGGCCAGCATGATCAGAAAAACAGTCACCAGACTACAAAGGTAGAAAAAATCATTTTATTTTCATTATAGTGTTTGGAATATGTTCACTTTGAGAATCAGGTGTTCAACATTAAAAGTTTATATTTATTTACTTATTTATGGCATTTTATCCCACATTAAACATGAATTAGATTGGAACCTGGGATCATTTAATTTTTTTTTCCTGGAGAGAGTAATGCATTGCCCCCCCCCCCCCCCACCACCCACTGGCTATAGCTAGCTCTGCAATTTTGGGGGGCGCAGAGTTGGACGGGGGGGGGGGGGGGGCGCAGAGGTGGACAGGGGGGCGCAGTTGTGGACGGGGGGGGGGGGGGGGGGGGGTGCCGAGGTGGACCGGGGAGAGAGCCTGTTGTTAAAAATTTACCAGCACACCACTGTATATATATATATATATATATATATCAGTCACTTGCAACCTAAGTGCTTCTGAAAGTTCCACATGTTAACCAGCAACAGATTAATCAGTGGCTAGTATCAAAGGACCCATTAATCTTGCAATGACTCTACTGGTCTCCATCAAGGTCTGCAAACATCATTTCTTAAGAATGCAGACTTTTGGCTCTTACGTCTAACCCTGGGTTTACCAGGAGAAAAAAAGAGGGAGCTGGGACCCAAATACAGAAACTAGAACTCTCTTGACATATATATAACATTTCAGAAATCTTTCCTTTACGGCCTTTTAAAAAAAAAAAAATTGCTTGAGGTCACCTCTCTGCTAATTGCACATTGAGTTCTAGCACACAAATTAAAGGTTTTCCATGATGGTATGAAGCTAGTAAGTTTAAACGTGTGCTTTTTTAAAAAAAATTTTGCCTCTGTTGAATAAATGTAATACTTTTGGTGAACCTGTAAAATCGACTGGAACTCTTTGGCACCAGCATCATTTAATATACCATATAGCAAAGACATTGAGAGGAGACGCACATTGAAAATAGCTGGTTAGTGGCTCACAGTGAAGTGGATGGTAGCACTTTGCCCATGGCTTGCAGAAGTTTATATAATATGCAGCTCATATTTGCGCTTACAGGATTTTTGATTTATGAAGGCTGCAGCTGAGCAATGCATAAAACAGCCGACCAAAGCTAGCTACAATGCACCGTGTCGGATTTGAGAAACATTGTCTTTGGTTGTCAGAATTGGCAACTGCCTTATGCAGAACCTTGTTGTAATTGCTTGTAGGAACATGATTTGCCATAAGAAAAAAACATCACATCTAATTAGAATGGCAAGACTGAAAGGTAGTAACTGTAGAGGTGACAGATCACTTCTGTCTGAGGTCTGAAAAAGCATGCCGACAGATTACAAAGTCTCAGTGCATTTAAAACCTTTTTAAATGCTAAGGCCTGTCAGCAAACTCAGGGTCCACTCTGATTCCACAGTCAGCGTGAAGAAACTAAACTGCATTTGCTAATGAAAATGTTTCCTTTTCAAGCTCTAAGAGGCAAAGCAATGGGTGGAATTTCTAATACAATACTGCCTTTAGAAATACAAGGATGATAACCAAGAACTTAGGATCTCAGACAGATGGCGCCAAACTGTTTTCCCCAGATACAGCAGAATGTATGAATGCTTTGTATTACAGCAGTATATTAAAAAAGCTAAGTACAATGTCATGACTTAAGTGGTTATTTCTCACCTTTCCGTATTTGGACTGGAACGCTGTGGCAATTTTAATTCATGCGTTAGTGATAAGTAAAATAGATTACGAAAATGTGGTATATTGCAGCCTACCAGAGAATACACTGCAGCACCTTCAATTACTGCAGAAGACAGAACACAACTGTGGACAGGGGCCAATAGATGTTGGGTTACGTCTACTTTGTCTGAGCTTCATTGACTTCCTATTAAATGCAGGATTGATTTTAAAGTTATGGTGATTGCATTTAAGTGTTTACAATGTAATGAAGCATTGGGTTTACCATCTTTTATTAAGAGATAGTTACTTCAGAAGACATTAAACAAAGTGTGAGATTAATGCATGTCTACACAGAATATTATGGAACACTATTTGGAAAAAAATGAAATCTTGTTTTTTCACTCAAGCAATTTATGATATGTTTTTTAGAATATTTCTTTCTATTTTTATGTATTTATTATGTGTATTTATTCATTCTTGTTTATTTTGTTATTTTCAATTACTATGCATTTATTTATTATTGATTTTGGGTTTTTTTTTTAATGAATGTACTTCATCTAGATTAGTGCCAGTCAAAGTAATGAAGGGGTGGTCTGTGGAAGCCTTAATTGTAGAAGCTCCTTGGGAATTGGGGGAAATATAAAACCTGGGTATAGGGAGGTACTCTCAGTCTTCCTTCCTTTCTTCTTTCCCACAAGGGGGGTGGGGGTCCAAGTAATGGTAAAGTGGAAATGTGGTGATTCTTCCACCCAGGGACCCATTAGGACTTTAGTCCTCTAACTCAAAAAATAAGGAGAGATGAAGACAAGAAAAGGGCCAGGAGCAAGACCTGTCTCCCATAGGACAGGAGTGTGGAGAGAAAACGGGATTTGAAGTGTGAGAGTATGTGATCAGGAGGGTATTGGGGGCTGTGCAGGAGTCCCTATTCTTTGAGAAGCACAGACAAGTAGAGAGGGTGCAAAACTTGCCCAAACAAAACCAAGAGATACAGAAGTGAAAGCATACCAAGCAAGAGACTGAAGGATCATAACACTGTGAGAAAATTTGAGATTTTTCTCTTCATCTTGCTTTTGGTCCTGTTTACTAAGGCGCGTTAGTGTTTTTAACGTGCTTACGATTAGCGCACGCGCTAACCATGTAGGCGCCTATAAGGATATTGTAGGCACGTACACTAACGCGCATACATGGTTAACGCACGTTACAAATGCTACCGCGCCTATAATGTGGCTTAGTAAACAGGGCCCTTTGTTTTTATGGACTATATGCCTTTATTTTCATTGGTCTGTTTTTTGTATATGAATGATTGTTGCAAGTGTAGGGGGGATTTGTAGTTTTTTTGCTGTTTAGTCCTGAGGAGGGGTACAGGTGATGGGGACGTAAGGGGATTGTTACTGTTTTATGACCTAGGTGGGAAGGTTTTGGGGGTGATGACATGATGCTTGGGAGTACTGGTAAGGAGGATGTAAGGTGCTCCTGTTATTTTGGTTTTTTGTGGTGGGATGCTTGGGGAGGGGGAAAGTACTAGTGAAGGGGATTGTTCTTTATAATCTAGGGAAGGCTGGGTTTCAGGGGCAGTATGAAGCTTTGGGGTACCAGTCAAGTGATGTAGAAGTATTGTTATTTTATCATCTGGGGAGTGAATGATTTGGGGTGGTGTGATGCTTAGGAAGTTGTTATTTTAAGATCTAGTGTATTTTATTTATTTTGGTAGTTACAGCTGTTTAGTATTTTTTCTCTTTGTCTATGTACTCCACTTTGTTCTTTTGTCTAGATTGAAATATATGTAGAAATTAAGTTAAATTAAAACCTTTGAACCAATCAAATTCATTTTGCAGAAGATAATTTTGAATACTCTTCCCAATGGGGCACAAAGGGATTAGGGATTCCCAGCCTTCCCCCACTGCCAATGAAGGAAGGGGGATCAAACCCCCCTTTTAAATCCTTTAAGCCAGAGGTTCCAATCCCTGTCCTGGGGGACTCCTAGTCAGTCAGGTTTTCAGGATATCCACAATGAATATGTATAAATGAATTTAAATATATTCTGTTGCATGCAAATATATGCAAATGTACTTTCTGTAACTGTATACCTAATCTTCTCTGTCTCCTTCACCTTAAATATGTATTTCTCTTCCGGAATTGGTGATCACCATTGTGGAAAATGTAAGCCACATTGAGCCTGCAAATAGGTGGGAAAATGTGGGATACAAATGCTACAAATAAATAAATATAATTCATGAATAGTCACTGTAGATATCTCAAAAACCCAACTGGCTGGGGATCCCCCAGGACAGGGATGGGAACTTCTGCCTTAACTAAGGAGCCTGACTTTTCTTGAATTTCTTTCTTGTCCCTGCTGCTGACAACCAGAGAGCTTTGAATAGTTCATGAGGCTGCCATGGGTATGAGTTTCAATGAAATACCCTAAATAGGGTGAGATTGCCAGTGCTACTGGTGACTTGCCTAAGGCCACAAGGACCTGCTGTGGGATTTGAAGTTGAGCCTAATCCTCCACCCTTTTTCTTAAAAATCAGGCTCAAAATATTTTAAAATCTGTGTTTGGTTGTGACCACTTCACGTGATGCAGGAATTCTTGTTTGCTTATGCATTTTGAAATACTGCACTTGGAGGGTCAGCTTTCTTTTATGCGTGACTTTGTACAAATGACGTGCTCAAGTTTCGTATGTTATCCCTGCTAATAATGTCTAGGCCAGACCTGCTCAGTGCTTGTGAAGATCATCTTTCTACTTCTCAGACACTGCTGCTGGGACAGAGCATTGTTCAGTCTTCCCTGGCTTCAGGCCATGATCCATCTTCACAGATGTCAGCAAGCCATCCTCTACACTCCCTGTCTGATGGTCACAGCAGCTGGAAGAGCAGAGCTCTGTGCAAGAAGCAGACAGAACCTGAAGGTGTCAGCCAGGGTGTTCAGTAAATTTTCTTTTTTCAGGACGGTTCAGCAGTAGATTTGTTACCCGGGTATTTGTTTGTCCCTGTTGATCTGCTTTCTCCCTTCATTGGCTGGTAGTATAATCTCAAAATTGTTTTGTGTAGTTTCTCAAAACGATATCAATCCACCAGCTATTTAAAAACCATTTGACCGGCAAGGAACAGCTCCTGCTATCCGCTAATATTCAGCGCATCACCGGCTAAGTTTGGCGACCAAACTTAGCCACCGAAATAGCAGGCCTTTCTTTGGCCTATTTCAACTTAACCGGCCAGCGCTGAAAAGCGGCTTGGCCGGTTAGCTGAAACCGGCCAAAAAATACCTGAATATTCATAGTAACATATAGAGGGGCATAATTGAACGAAAACGCCTATCTCCATGGGCGTTTATCTCCAAGAACGGGTCCGTGAAGGGGTGGACCGAACCGTATTTTGGGAAAAAAATAGACGCCCATGTTTATTCAACAATGTGTGAGCTGGGTGTTTTTGTTTTTCAGCGATAATGGGAAAATGAAAGCGCCCAGCTCAAAACGAATAAATCCAAGGCATTTGTTCGTGGGAGGGGCCAGGATTCGTAGTGCACTGGTCCCCCTCACATGCCAGGACATCAACCGGGCACCCTAGGGGGCACTTTTACAAAACCAAAAAAAACAGGTAAAAGAGCTCCCAGGTGCATAGCACCCTTCCCTTGTGTGTTGAGCCCCCCAAATCCCCCTCACAACCCACTGCCCACAAGTCTACACCATTACTATAGCCCTAAGGGGTGAAGGGGGGCACCTACATGTGGGTACAGTGGGTTTGGGGGGGTTGGACGACTAATAAGCATTAAGCAGCACAATTGTAACAGGTAGGGGGGATGGGCCTGGGTCCACCTGCCTGAAGTCCACTGCACCCCCTAACAACTCCTCCAGTGACCTGCATACTGCTGTCAGGGAGCTGGGTATGACATTTGAGGGTGAAAATAAAAAGTTGTGAAACATCATTTTTGTGGTGGGAGGGGGTTAGTGACCACTGGGGGAGTCAGGGGAGGTCATCCCCGATTCCCTCCAGTGGTCATCTGGTCATTTAGGGCACTTTTTGGGGCCTTATTCGTAAAAAAACAGGGTCCAGGAAAAGTGTCCTAAATTCTAGCTAAAACGCATACTTTTTTCCCATATCGGTGAAATGCGCCCATCTTTGTTCGGCAGATAACCACGCCCCAGTTCCGCCTTCGCCACACCTATGACACGCCCCCCATCAACTTTGTCCGCATCCGCGACGGAGTGCAGTTGAAAACGTCCAAAAATCGCCTTTCGATTATACCGCTTTATTTGTTTTTGTGAGATAAACGTCCATCTCCCGATTTAGGTCGGAACTTGGGCGTTTTTCTCGTTCGATTATAAGCAGGATAGTAACTTAGTAGATGACAGCAGAAAAAGACCTGCATGGTCCATCCAGTCTGCCCAACAAGATAAACTCATATGTGCTACTTTTTGTGTATACCTGACCTTGATTTGTATCTGCCATTTTCAGGGCACAGACCATAGAAGTCTGCCCAGCACTAGCCTGCCTCCCAACCACCAGCCCCTCCTCCCACCACCGGCTCTGCCATCCAATCTCGGCTAAGCTTCTGAGGATCCATTGTTTCTAAACAGGATTCCTTTATGTTTCCCAGTCATGTTTGAATTCCGTTACCGTCTTCATCTCCACCACCTCCCGCGGGAGGGCATTCAAAGCATCCGCCACTCTCTCCATGAAAAAATACTTCCTGACATTTTTCTTGAGTCTGCCCTCCTTCAATCTCATTTCATGTCCTCTAGTTCTACCGCCTTCCCATCTGCGGAAAAGGTTCATTTGCAGATTAATACCTTTCAAATATTTGAACGTCTGTATCATATTACCTGTTTCTCCTTTCCTCCAGGGTATACATGTTCAGGTCAGCAAGTCTCTCCTCATACGTCTTGTAACACAAATCCCATACCATTCTCGTAGCTTTTCTTTGCACCGCTTCAATTGTTTTTACATCCTTAGCAAGATAGGGCCTCCAAAACTGAACACAATACTCCAGGTGGGGCCTCACCAACGACTTATACAAGGGCATCAACACCTCCTTTCTTCTGCTGGTAACACCTCTCTCTATACAGCCTAGCAACCTTCTAGCTACAGCCACCGCCTTGTCACACTGTTTTGTCGCCTTCAGATCCTCAGATACTATCACCCCAAGATCCCTTTCCCCGTCCGTACATATTAGACTCTCACCGCCTAACACATACGTCACTCGTGGATTTCTACTCCATAAGTGCATCACTTTGCATTTCTTTGCATTGAATTTTAATTGCCAAACCTAAGAGCATTCTTCTAGGTTCCGCAGATCCTTTTTCATGTTTTCCACTCCCTCCCAGGTGTCTGGGAGGGAGTGGAAAATTCAGTGCTGGTCACTGGAAACTGCATGGCGTTGAACATCCAAGCAGAGTGCTGACCGCGGGAGACAGCCGAGCTACCTCCTGCAGTCTGAATATCAGGCCCAATGTGCCTAACATTTAAGTGCCCGCACTAACACTAACCACAGAGCTGGTGTAAGTGCGGAAGCCTAAATGTGGCAGGGACGTGTATAACTTACAGCATTCCGTAAATTACATGTGTTATGTGGGAGCCCCACCTATGTCTCAATCATAGTCTGCCCTGCCTTGCAAATATGTGCTATGTAATCAGGGGCGTAGCCAGACCTCGGCGGGGCCAGAGCCCAAGGTGGGGGGGGGGGGCACTGTTTAGCCCCTCCCACCGTCACCGACCGCCCCTTGCCGCAACCACACCCCACCCGCCCACCCTGCTGCATCAGGTACCTTGTTTGCTGGCGGGGGTCCCCAATTCCCGCCAGCCGAAGAGTCTTCTTCAGTGCCAGTCGACTCTGGCGCCTTCATTGTGTGATCATCTGTTTCTGATGCCTTACGTCCTGCACGGGGCTACATGCATGGTGCAGGATGTAAGGCGTCAGAAACAAATGATCACACAACGAAGGCGCCAGAATCGACCGGCGCTGATGAAGACTCTTCAGCTGGCGGGGATTGGGGAGCCCCGCCAGCAAACAAGGTACCTGATGCGGCGGTGGAGCGGTCAAATGTAGAGGGGGCTAGGGTGTAATCTGTGGGGGCCCATGCTCCCGTAGCCCCACGTAGCTATGCCCCTGATGTAAATTAAGTGGGTATTTGCTGAATAGTGCTTAGATGGCAGGGGCAGACTGACCAATCGGCAAGCCGACAGTGCCCGAGGCAAGCGGCATAGCCAGACTTCGGCAGGAGGGGGGTCCAGATGCACAAGGTGAGGGGGCACATTTTAGCCCCCCCCCCTGCCATTGCCGACTTTGCCCCCCCTGCCACCGACCCTCTCGACCCCCCCTCCCGCCGCCAACCCACCGTCGCCTACCTTTGCTGGCGGGGTACCCCAACCCCCATCAGCTGAGGTCCTCTTCTTCTCGCAAAAGGTTTCCTTCTGTTTTTGACGACGTCAGAAAACAGAAGGAAGCCTTTTGCGAGAAGAAGAGGACCTTGGCTGGCGGGGTGTGGGGTTCCCCGCCAGCAAAGGCAGGCGACGGCGAAGGCGGGTTGGCGGCAGGAGGGGGGTTGAGAGGGTTGGCGGCAGGGGGGTCCAGGGCCAAATTATGGGGCCCAGGCCCCTGGCCCCACGTAGCTACGCCACTGGCCCGAGGGCCCAGAAGCTCTAAGGGGGCCCACAGGCTCTGCTTGGATGCCCATCGCACACTACAGCCCTCCCCAGTCCTACTTTAAAGGCGTGCCGCTGGTGATCTAGTGGCCTCTGCGAGGGGGAACATGATCTTTCCTGCCCATTGTGCTGGTGCTATTCCCCCTGCCCGGCACTGCCATACTTTAAAAATGGTGGCCAAGACACCCTGCAGAAGTCTCATGAGATTGTCGAGACCCACGAGACTACCATGGGAAGTCTCTGCTGCCATTTTGAAAACACGGCAGCGCCGGCAGGCAGGGGAATAGCGGCAGCGCAGCAGGCAGGAAAGAATTGGGGCAGCGGGGGGCGTCAGCTGCAGCGGTAGGAGGGGCAGCATACCAGTAGTAGGGGGTTGTCAGGCAGTGGCTGGGAGGGGGACCCAGACAACTTTTCAGTCCGCTCCTGTTAGATGGCGTACTGGCGTAAACATGTATAAGTATGCATATACATGCATACACGCTAGTATCTGAAACACTTACCCCCCATATTCAGTACTATTTAATCGGCCAGAAACAGCTCCTGGCCGCTTAAATAGCGTTGAGCCGCCTAACTGCTAATATTCAGTGTGAGATAGCTGGTTATATCCACTGAATATTTGCAATTAGTGTACAATGGCTAACCGGCTATATGTTGCTATCCGCAAATATTCAAGCGCTGGCCACCTAAGTTTATTTGGCAAATTGGACCCTATAAATAGCAATTCTATCTTTGCCTGCTATTAACTTAACCAGCCAGCACTGAATATTGACATAGCCAGTTAAGCTAGAGCCACCCTCCCTAAAAAAAACTTCAGATATTTAATGCTGGTCACCAGAAATGGCCTGGCATTGAATATCTGAGGTCAGCACCGACTGCAGGACTTATGCGGGCTACCTCCCACTGGCTGAATGTCAGCCCCTTATGTTTGCAAAGGGGGCATCAATCTTAATGCTTAGGTTATAGAATTGCCCTGTAGCTGCTCCTCCTTCCCTCCTGTGCTTCTGAATGACAAAAGAAGCCAGGCCAAAAACACAAAACAGGTAGAAACCTCTACGTGAAGTCCAAAGTCCAAATCAAGAGTAGAGAATACCAGAAAACACAACCAGACAATGTGATGAAGTCAAAGACTGCTTTATTCAAAGAACCAGTAACTGGATCCATGAGGGAAAAGCAGCCAAGGGGACAGAGATCACATGTTGGTCATGTTTCTGCCCTGTCAACCTTCCACTACTCTACCTGTAGTATTGAGCTTGAAGAAGCTGAGAAAATTCCCACTGCAGGCACAGGCAGCTCCTTGTGACTCTGGGCAAGTCACTTAACCCTCCATTGCCCCAGGTACAAATAAGTACCTGTATATAATATGTAAGCCGCATTGAGCCTGCCATGAGTGGGAAAGCGCGGGTACAAATGTAATTAAAAAAAAATCCTAGAAGAGACAGAAAAGAACATGAAGAGGAAGGGGAAATGGTGGAGGAGACAAATGGAGAAAGGGGAGGGCAGAGGTTGGAAGAAATGAGGAAATATCCAAAGTAAAGGAGGAGAGAGAAAAAGGAAACCAGGGGTATAGTGAGATTATTCAGACCACAGTGTGGAGGACGACTTGGAGAAGAACCTGCAGTGAGACGAAAAATTGGTGGAAGGTTGGCAAGCTATCTAGTTTTTGGGATGTTGCCAGATATTTTTGATCTGGGCTGGCTACTGAAATAGGATATTGGGCTTGCCGGACCTTTACAGTGACAGTGCATTAAAAACAGGAATGTCCTCAGACATTTACATGGAAACTTATGAATCTAATAATTTTCTTTTCACAGACCCCCAAAAGCTTCAAGAATTTGTAATTGCTAAAGAAAGTATGAGCAACCCCTCTGTAGTAGCTAACCAAATTAATGCAGCTGTCTGATTGTAACTCTAGTTATCACCTCCGCTCTAGAAACTTAGTTTATTTTTCTTTTTTCTTAGTTTAAAGAAGTGTTTATTTCCTGATTCTTGGATCAAATATTGTGGAATAAGTATATATAAGTAATCCAAATTATTATATTTCTGTGAATGTATAATTTTCAGAGATTTCTGATTTTATGTTTCATTTTCTGAATGGCATAATAATAATTATAATAAAGAGATTAAAAAAAAAAAAAAAAAAACAGGAATGTCCTGTACAAAGCTGGATGCCTGGTCACCTTGCCAAAAGCCTACCCCCAGTATCCATGTTATGTACCTCTCTGCTTGGACTCTCATTAAGGATGTCAACTATTGACCATAACGTCAGCATCTCTCCACTGGGAACTAGCCTAAAACTACTACCTCATTTCACATAGGTCACAGAATAACTCTCAGGTAGCCTGGATGTTTGGCCACCACAAAGTTGAGCCATAGTTGAGCTGGCAAACTCAATCTGAAAGACTGTGCATCCTTCTGCCAACCCACTATGTCCTCCAATGCCACTGTCCATTGGATTGTTAGCCTTTCAAACAGCCTGGTCGACCAACTCAATTACTGCAATAATTCTGCTCTGCTGAACTGACAGTGGCACCATGGAAACCAGGTGGAGCTCTGCAGTAACGAGCAAAATGTTGCCTAGCAACGTACGAATGAATTCGTGAACGCAAGTAGCAAAAAAAAGATGCTCCAGTTTTGCAATCTGGAAAACAGGATATATCATCAGGAGAATTCAGGACAGTGAGCTGCAAGAGACTTGAGAAAAGGATGCGTCAAAGTAGTTAAGGAGAAGTAGGGCAGAAATGCCTGGCTCCCAAAATAATTCTATTTCCCGTCACTACAATAATTCCTTCGTCAAGCTACAATGAAAAACAGAAGACATTAAGCTATCACACATTCTTTGCGCTATGAGTTTATTTTTCTGTTTAAAATGTGTTTAGTTTTAATAAGAAAAGATGGATTTGTTTGAACAAGCCTGAGAGATATTAAACTTGAAATGACTGAGGGGGGTCATTATATTCCTATGGTCATCTTGGCATTTACTGCCAGCTGATTTCTACCACAGCTTAGTAAACAATCTCCTGAGGATTTACATGGGTAAAGTTGCACGAACAATCAAGAATTTGTAACTGGTGAATTTAAATATCACTACTCAAGGATTATAAGACTGTAAAGCAGGGATGTTGTGCACAAGGAAACAGTTTTGGCTGGCTTCGGTTTGTTTGGCTTCTCCCTCCCTCTCCCCTCCCTCAATTTTCAGATTATTTTTTGCTCTTTTTGGTTAATTTCATGAATTTTGTTAATATAATTTTTTTAAACATGCACAATCGACTTTACACACACATTTTTTAGGGTGTGCTACAGGATGCATGCTAATTAATTATATCCCTACTATAAATTCTGGAACTGAATACAGCCATTCCAGACACTGATTTACTAAATGTGGCGGCATGGAGTCAAGGGGGCATGGGAATACCAGACATGCAAAAATACAACTGGACATGTCTGTTAAGGCACTTGGGGGATTGGGTCTTAGATAAGCAGAGGTACACCCCTAGGGCGATAGAACATGAAATATATAGCAAACGGAATGTCTTCTCGCTGGTCCACTGCCCTACTAATAAAATTCCTGGGGAAGTATGTGATAGTATTCTTTTGAAATCGATTCGGGCATCATGGAATTTTCTGATTCCGTTACTGGGAGGGAATCCCCGACAATCAGATCATATATCATTAGTGGGGGAACCCGGAGTTCGCCCCAGGCAATGACAATGGTAGCTTTCGTCGATGGGAATCTAAGGGGATACGATATATCCAAGACTTACTAGATATAGATGGACGGCTGAAGACCTGGGAGTCACTGTTGGAGTCTGAAACAGTAGAGATACGGGATATGTTTGCCTATAGACAGATACAACATTATATTACTAGTTTGGACATGAGACCAAAAATTTCCCATTAGACAGAAACTACTTGAATTTTATGAACCTATTCAAACAAAAGGGATCTCGATATCAACATTGAAGTTGGCACTAGATTACATACAGCGGACCTCAGGGAAAGAAATATTACAACAACGTTGGAGTCAAGATCTAGGCCTCCCAGCAACTTCCATAGACTTAGGTCAAATGATTAAGCGCATACCATCAGGATCGATCAGTGCAGAGCTCTGGGAATGTAATTTTAAGGTACTACACAGAGCATATTTCACACAGGAACGTCTCTTCAAAGTAGGAGGGATTGATTCCCCAATTTGCATCAAGTGTGGGAGGGAGGTCAACTCATTTATTCATGCATTTTGGGAGTGCATCCATATTCAAACATTTTGGAAGGAGGTGGTCCACTACTTAGAACAATTGGGGGGAAGGTCTGTGAATTTGTCCCGCACAGGATTTTTACTAGACCGATTTGAAGATTTTGGGGTCCATGATAAACACTTCAAGCTGATGTTAAGGAAGGCAGGGATGGTGGGCAAAAGAGTAGTGTTGGGAGTATGGACCAGTGATCAGGCCCCATCGTATTGGCAGTGGAGGAATAGATTTCATGGATTAATGTTACTGGAACTCCAATATGCACGCTCCGCATTTAAACGGAAAAAGTTATTTCTGCAAATCTGGGATAGTTATATTCAATCTCTTACCTATAAAGCCCGTAGTCTGGTGTTGAACTCAATATCTTGTGAAACACAATAACATGGAATAGAGGCGGACAGAACGGAGGGAATAGAGGGGCTGGGGGGGGGGTCTCGCGGTCTTGGATAGCACAGAGTCGAATATAAAATGGAATTGGGAGGGTGGGAAGAGTTTAGATCAGACTAAGAAGAGAGGGGGGGGGGGGGAAGATAAGAGATAATGGAAGCCGGGAGGGGAAGGAAAAGGGGGGGGGGGGGGGGGGGGAAAGAAAAATGACATAACTATAAAACGGGTATGGTTTAGATTGACTCGAGGCCTAATTTATCAGGCCACCATATAGACAACACACTAACACATGGAGGATTGGTTTTGGAGGGCTATCAGAATACAAGCTCCTAAAGGCCATCCTGCCATGACCAAGGGGGGGGGGGGGGGGGGGTAATACACAAAAAAGGGGGAAGAAGGATTCAGGGACTTGGGACTCATGAACCAATAAACTAAAAGTTGGCATTGAAGAATTTAACGGAAATGTAATTGATTGACAATGATGCTGTCATGTAAACGGCATAGCACAGCATCAGCTTTCAGTGATCATAACTATTGTCTAATGGTTAAATCATAATAATAAAATTAGCTTACAATTGGGTTCTGAGGTTTGGAATGGGAAAAGGGGGGAAGGGTGAAAAAGATAAAAATGTTAATGATAGAGGTTAATGTTATGCCTGCACAAATCCATTATGTTTTCCAAGTTGTAAAACCCTGGCATTAACCGTTATGTGTATAATGTTGACTCATCAATAAAAATTGTTGAAACATACTAAATGTGGCGGAGAATTATTTTCTCCAATGGCATGTTCATATTTTCATCACCATAATAGAGCATATTAACAATAAGAACATATTAACAATGAATTCTATTGCTGTGCTCCACCAATAGTGCTGGGATCTGTGACCAACTTTGAGCATGAGGATTTATTAGGAAAGGGATGGTAAATAAGACCAAGAATACTATAATGCCTCTGTATTGCTTCATGGTGTGACCTCACCTTGAGTACTGTGTTCAGTTCTAGTCTCTGTATTTTAAAAAAAAGATATAGTGGAATTAGAGAAGGTTCAAAGAAGGGTGACCAAAATGATAAAGGGGATAGAATGCCTCTCATATGAGGAAAGGCTAAAGAGGTTAGGGCTCTTCAGCTTGGAAAGGGGTGGCAGAGGGGAGGATATGATTGAGGTCTATAAAATCCTGAGTGGTGTAGAACGAGTAGAAGTGAATCGCGTTTTTACGCTGTCAAAACTAACAAACACTAGGGGACACTCAATGAAATTACATGGATATACTTTTAAAACAAATAGGAGAAAATATTCTTTTACTCAAGGAATAGTTAAGCTCTGAAACTCTTTGCTGAAGATATAGGAACAGCAGCGAACATATCTGGGTTTAAAAAAGGTTTGGACATGTTCCTGGAAGAAAAGTCCATGGTCTGCTATTGAGACAGACATGGGGAAGCCACTGCTTGCCCTGGGATTGGTAGCATGGAATGTTGCTACTATTTGGGGATTTTGTCAGGTACTTGTGCCATTTACAGGCAGCCCATCACGACAACACAGTGTGTGCGTGCGTGCGCCTATGTAGTCCACTCTCCGCTCCCCCTGGTGTCACAATCTGGCTATGCTTCTGCTTGTTACCTGAATTGGCCACTATTGGAAACAGGATACTGGGCTAGTTGGACCATTGGTCTGACCCAGTATGGCTATTCTTATGTACACCAACTGAAACCTAGTGTAAATCCTGCTGCGTAAGTTTGGTACAGATCCCCCAAATTCTATAATACTGTATACATCTTTAGTGAATGTCCCTGACCGGCCCATGCCTCTCCCTTGGCCACACCCCCTTTTCAGTTGCGCATTAAAGATTTGCATGCAGATCTTTATAGAATAGTGCTTAGCAAGGTGTGTGCACAATTTCTAATTGAGCCAATTAATTGCAGTAATTGGTTGTTAGCACCCTATTATTGATAGTTAACGGCTCATTACTCAACATGCGCGCACAACCTGGGCACATGCCCAAATTTGGCTGTGCAATTTTGGGTGCCATATGTAGAATTTCATGTGTGTTAATATGCATCTTTACCACATGGTAAATGCTAGAATACTGCAAATCCCCTTACCACAGTTGTGTACTAGCAGTAACCTGTGGTAAACATGCAATAACCCCTGGATTCTATATAGGTTGCTGAAAGTTGCACACCCATATTTGGGCGCAATCCTGAGTTGCGCACAAAACAACAATTAACAGTCAATAATAGTTGGCATTAATTGCAACACTGAGATTTGCACACCCAGCTCGATGTGTGCTGTTCTATAACACAGGTCATGCAAATCCCACAGCGCATAACCCAAAAGGGGGCAAGGACTATGGGAGGGGCAAGGGTGGGTCAGGAGTGTGTTATAGAATTTGATGTGGAAACGCACTCAGCTTTATACCAGGTTTCAGCTGGCAGAAGTCCTCGCAACCACAGTTGGGTGTGGGGAATCGGTGCTCTGTGCTTTTCTCTAAAAAGCGCTCAATCCTAGTGCACCCTTTACAGAATAGCACTGAGTGCTGATTTTTCCCAGCGCCTAACTCTTGGCGCCATTTACTGACTCTGGCCCTAAGGGCCAGATTCTATGTATATGGCGTCTAAAAATTCTGCATGGAAAGCATTTCCGCCTAAGCATATTCTATAAGTGACACTTAGATTTAGGCGTGGTATATAGAATACACTTAGTTGATATCCTAGTGCCTAAAACTACGGCCTTCATTTTACGAGACTGGGAGACTGGGCGTCTAAATGGCAGATGATGTTTAATGTGACAAGTGCAAAGTGATGCATGTGGGAAAGAGGAACCCAAACTATAACTACATCATGCAAGGTTCAGCGTTGGGAGTCACGGACCGAGAAAGGGATCTAGGTGTCGTCGTTGATGATACGTTGAAAACTTCTGCTCAATGTGCTGCTGCAGCTAGGAAAGTAAATAGAATGTTGGGTACCATTAGGAAAGGGACTGAAAACAAAAATAAGGATATTATTCTGCCGTTGTATCGCTCCATGGTGCGACCGCCCCTCGAGTAATGTGTTTAATTCTGGTTGCCGCACCTCAAAAAAGACATAGTGGAATTGGAAAAGGTGCAGAGAAGGGCGACAAGATGATACAGGGATGGGACGACTTCCCTATCAGGATAGGCTGAAGAGGCTGGGGCTCTTCAGCTTGGAGAAAAGGCGGCTGAGGGGAGATATGATAGAGGTCTATAAGATAATGAGTGGAATGGAACAGGTCGATGTGGAGTGTCTGTTTACGCTTTCCAAAAATACTAGGACAAGGGGGCATGCGATGAAGCTGCAGTGTGGTAAATTTAAAACGAATCTGAGGAAATGTTCCTTCACTCAATGCGTAAGTTAAGTTTGGAATTCGCTGCTGGAAAAGGTGGTTAAGGCGGTTAAACTTAGCGGATTTCAAGAAAGGGTTGGATGGGCTTCCTGGAGGAAAAAACCATAGAATGTTATTGAATGGATGAGGAACACAGTATACTATGGATGGGAGGGACAAATTGCTTGTTCTTTTGGCCGCTGTCGGTGACAGGGTGCTGGCTCGATGGACCCTTGGCCTGTCTCAGCATGGCGATGCTTATGTACACCAACAAAAATGTGGCATAAATCCGGTACGTAGATTTAGGCGCAGAGGGCCATATTCTATAACAGTGCATGTAAATTTTGGAGCTCCCATGAAATGCCCATTTCCCCGCCCATAACCATGAACCCTTTTGTTTGCGCACATTAGAATTTAGGCACAGTACTTTACAGAATATGCTTAGTGAGTATGCATGTTAATTCTAATTATTGCCAATTAGTGCTCATTAGCCTGTAAAAGCCAATTAACTTCATGCATTTTATAGAGTACACATGGATTTTGGTGCGGAACGCTAGGCGTGCTATATTGAATCCGGGGGAAAGTGCTTAACTCATTAGAAAAAAAGGGTCCATAGGAGTAGTACAGGATATTTAATAAGTGGCTCATGCGGTGTTATCATAAGAATGAGCTGTGATTATTTTGTATCAACAATAATTTAAAACACAAAATTCAATCATACAAGTGAAGTCCAGTCTTAAACACTGGTACATGCAACGTTTTACATGAAATCAAATACAGACAGGAACAAAATTAAGTTTTGAGGAAAAGACAACAACTTTGAAATGAAAAACCCACAGTATAATACAAAATTCAAACTGAAACTTATACAGTAATAATGTTGTGAAATGTGCTCATAGTAGTAATTGGAGCATCACTGACCAAGTCAATTCTTGTAAAGGTCAATCGTTAGCCCACAAGTTCTTATAATCGTGCATTCATTTTTATATGAACTTGCGGGCTAACGATTGACCTTTTCAAACACTAAAGGCAAGTGCAGTACCATATGTTGTTCTGATGTCTTACCTGTGGGCATTGGAAAGAGCAAGAGATCCATGGATCCTCTTGGAGTCCGTTCTGTAGACGTCAACTGTTTGCTGAACTTAAGTGCGTTAATTGGATGTCTGGTTCGACATGCTGAGCAGTCATGCTACTCCCTTCATCATAGCTTGGAACTCGGACGTTTGTTCTTGTCTCGCTAAAATTTTGGTTAGACATGTCGTTGAAACTTTCCTGCTGTCTAGCCTTGCCCTGATAATAGTCATCCCTGCAGTCCTGGGCAAAGCTCTCGCTGTGTCCAATCATAGCTGTTGATAAACTTCTCTTTGGATTACCAAACGTTGTGCCCATGTGTCTGGCTGAGCCCATGAAATCTGTCCAGGGCTATAGGAGGTCCGGATATTACACTGGCTAAGAAGTTGCAAGGGCTCTGTGAATGGCTTCTTTCTGTTTTGTTTCCATAATGGTACACTCATCTCTACTTCTCCATACCTGTTCTCTGTTTAGGCTAGGAGTCTGACTAGACAAACTCAGCAAATCCATCTGCATTGACAAAGGATCCACATCAGCAGAAAGTCTGTTGGACGTCACATGTAACTGATTACATGGGTTCAATTTGCTTTCTTCCATTTTTCCCTTGTTTTTGCCAATTTTTGTGCTATGGCGCGATTCCTTCGCTCGTGCATTCTGAAATGTTGAGTCGGATGAATCAGAACCATTAGGATCTTCACCTGCACTACAAGCTCTGGAGCAAAATATCTGTCCTTGTTTGGGTAGGAAAGGACGTCCCAGTAGTGATTTTTTGCAATGTGCACAACAAAAGCAGGTTTCTGTAGCATGCCAGTGCTGTCCATCATAAGTCATCTGACCCTGGTCAATTCCTTTGAGAGAAAAAAAATACATAGAAAATATACATGTTTTTATTCTACTATTTTATTAACCCACATTGAGAAGAAAACTATCAATTCAAATTTTTCAAGAAAATTCTAACTATTGAGCACCTCTTGTCTGATTAAATCGCTTTGAACATCAACCCCTAAGATTAATATTGAATGGGGGGGGGGGGGGGGGGGGATAGTGCTTTTCACCTGATCCAACTGTCTGGTGAACTGGTCAAATAATTGATTAGATTTGTCTGAAAACACCTCTAGTAAAGCCATGTTGTCTTGGATTCATATTGCTGCAACTTATGATGGACAGCCAATCAATTCCACCAACTTGGGAATGTCCAGATTCTTGACAGAGGTCAGCAAAGGCAAATGTTCAACCCCTATCATTGCCTAGAATTTCTCTTTTCCATATGTGTGCATTACAAAGGAATAAAATCTGCTTGCACTGTGAGCCATCTGAGGTTCATGGGAATTGTGCAAACAAGCCTTACAATGGGTTCCTCTTACGAAGCTGAACTTACCACAGCTTAAAATGGCTTACCATGGGATGAGCTCAGGCATCCTGCAGTAAGTTTCATATCAGCATGTGCTATCCGCACTCTAACAAATATTTACACATTTTTGTTGGAGGGGGCATGTCAGGGGGGGTGGGGGTGGCAGAGAGTTGGTGTTCCTGTACCAATCACTTACGGTAGAAGAAAACCAATCGGCTTATTTGAATATTTGTTTTTTTGTTCAATAAATTTATGGTTTTCTTCTACTGATCTACTTTGTTGTCTTTCCATCTTGCAGTTTGTAGATCATCTGCCTTGTTGTTTTCTTGGGCCCAATCACTTACGGCCTCTTTACTAAACTGCGCTAGCAGTTCCTGCGTGGCAAATGAGAAGCAGCCCAGAAGGGGCTGTGGTGCATTTGCTGCACCAGGAATCGCTAGTGCAGTTTAGTAAAACAAGCCCTTAGTGTATGAACAATACCGTGCTCCAGGGGCGTAGCCAGACTTCGACTGGAGAGGGGTCCAGAGCCCGAGGTGAGGGGGCACATTTTAGTCCTCCCCCCCCCCCCCGGTATTGCAACCCTCTTGACCACCCTTCCTGCCGCCAACCTTCTCCTGCCACATACCTTTGCTGGCAGGGGACCCCAACCCCCGCCAGCCGAAGTCCTCTTCTCAGCCGCGCGGCATTGCCGAATGATCTGATCAGGTTTGAATCTGTTTCTGTGTGTGCGTCTGATGTCCTACGTCAGACGCAAGCACAGAAACTTGATTAGATCATTCAGCAAGCAACACCGTGCGGCCGAGAAGAGGACTTCGGCTGGCGGTGGTTGGGGTCCCCCGGGCCAAATCTAAGGGGGCCCATGCCCCCGTGGCCCCATGATAGCTACTCCCCTGTCGTGTGCTAACTGGTTAGCTCAGGATTACTGCTTGAGCCCTTACTGCCTGCAAAATAGGTGTCGGTAAGTGCTTATTCAGTAATTTTTATTAATGGCAACATTAGTGCATGGTCTATGATATAAGGGGACGTTGAAAAATGTGCTTTGTCTCCCTCCAGATAATTAATATGTTAAAAGAAAGATTTTGCTATTGCATCTTCAGTATGTGTATGCTTTATATGTTTCTTTACTGTGCTGTTCACAACAAATGCACTGTTACCCTGGCAACAATCACATCACATGGTATTTATAGAAGTGAAGGGCTACAGAACATTGTCCCTTGTGTTAATGTATTCTGCTCAACAACATCTTTTCTGGAAACCAAACACACACACGCGCGCACACACACATGCACAAACACACATGTGCGTGCACATGCACACACAAACACACGCACATGCACAAACACACACACACGCACAGACATGCACAAACACACACACATGCATGCACAAACACACACACACGCACAGACATGCACAAACACACACACATGCATGCACAAACACACACACGCACATGTGCACAGACATGCACAAACACACACACATGCACACACACATGCACAAACACACAGACTTGCACGCATGCACACACACACATGCACAAACACACACGCACACGCATATATGTATAGAAATGTACATCAATATATGTCAGTGATTTCTTTTGGAACAGTGACTTAAAATCTCTGCACCGGATTATATTTTTAATGCAAACTTTAAACCAATTTGCCAAACAGTGGCATAGCCAAAACTGAGCAAACGGTTAGTTTGGATGGGAACTATTTCCCAGATTCCATTAAAGGTTGCCCAAACTTGGGCACTTATCCCAGATCAGCGCCCAAAATAAAGTGCTAATGGGCTCCAATGATTTAGTGATTTACAAAGCTGCAGTAAGCCCAATGCTAATCTACAGCTACCACCAGCCCGATGCAGGTACTGACAGTAGTTCTAGCCCCAGCGTGCGACATTAAATATTTAGAAAATATTTCTGCAGGCGCTAACCTGGCGGTAATCGGGGCAGTGCCACGCGCTACCTGGTTACCACTCGGTTAGTGTGGAAGTCCTTAACGCCCCCCCCCCCCCCCCCCCCCCCCCCCCCCCACATAGCCACACGGTAAGAGCAATCTTACCGTATGGCCATGTATTTTTGCAGCCTTTTTATCCACTGCGGTAAAAAGGGCCTCAGCGCATGGCAAAAACGGCCCCCCGCCATTACCGCAGCTTGGTAAAAGGGCGCCCTAATTATTGGAGCTAAGAAGAACTTAATTGGTACTAATTATGATGGGCGCCGATCTGGCTATGTACTATTCTGTAACAATGGGAGCCTAAAGACCATGGGAGGAGTGTGGCTGGGTTACGGGCGCCCATAAAAGATGCGCACAGTGGGATGTATGCCCAATTTGTGCACCAGGATTTACGCCAGGTTTCAGCTGGTATAAGTCCTCATGCCCAAAGTTGAGTGCCAAATTCGCTAATACGCAGAGGATTTCAGCGTATTATCTACACTGACACCTAGATCTTTGAGTGCTAACCCCCTAAGGTGGACCCTAGCAGCAGGTAACTATGATTCAGATTATTCTTCCCAATGTGCATCACTTTGCATTTGTCCACCTTAAGTTGCATCTGCCATTTGGATGCCCAGTCTACCAACTTCCTAAGGTCTACCTGCAATTTTTCACAATCCGCATACATTTTGAGAACTTTGAATAGCTTAGCATCATCTTCAGATTTAATCACCTCACTCGTCGTTCTGATTAGCCAATTAACATGCTGGTTGGCTAATACTTCCATGCCCACTCTCTGCCCATGGCAGAAAAATTCAGTAATGCACGATTTACCACGCGGAAACAGGCAAAATACCGCAAAACCCCTTAATGTGGCCGCACGGTATTTCCACACACTAACCGCATGTTAACATACTGCAGTAAAAGGACCCCTATGTACACAGATTATACAATCTTATTGTTTATACACATTTTTTTTTTAGAAATCTAGGTGCAGTCACCAACTTTTCTTTTAAAAATAGCACTAAGCAGGTGCTTCCTTTCAAGCTTAACATAGGTACTGGCATCCCATTAGAAAATGATCATATTGGACATAACCTACTCTTCCCCTTGACCCCCAATATGTCTATCAATTCTGATCATTAGTCTGTCACAACCTCACTTTGTATTTGCTCATGCCGGTATTGGCGACTGCCACTACTGCACTATGTAAGCCACATTGAGCCTGCAAATAGGTGGGAAAATGTGGGATACAAATGCAACAAATAATAATAATAAAAATTACCTTCTATGTCTACTGACCATACGGATGACCCTATCACCTCCTATTTAGGCACAGACTATAAGAACATAAGTATTGCCATACTGGGACAGACCGAAGGTCCATCAAGCCCAGTATCCTGTTTCCAACAGTGTCCAATCCAGGTCACAAGCAGTGGATTTTTCTAAGTCCATCTTAATAATGGTTTATGGACTTTTCTTTTAGGAAGATAGCCAAACCTTTTTTAAACCCTGCTGAGCTAACTGCTTTTACCACATTCTCTGGCAACGAATTCCAGAGTTTAATTACACATTAAGTGAAGAAATATTTTCTACGATTTGTTTTAAATTTACTACTTTGTAGCTTCTTTGTGTGCCCCCTAGTCCTAGGCACGCTTTAGTGAAAGGGCCCCTTAGTGAGCTGTTATTGATGGAATTTCACCGGCTGACTTTTTCACTTTTTGTAAACCGCATTGAACTCTGTCTAGGGGAAATAGTGGTTAAGAAGATGACATTGATGTTATCACTGACGTTTTCACAGTGTCTCTGAATACAATTCCAATCATTCGTCTTTGTCCTCACCTATGTGCTGAGCACAGGTATCACAGTATTCTGCGTACAAGGACTCAAAGCAGTTGCAGCAGTATGGACGCCCCTCCTTCATGATATATCTCTGGCCCCCTAGGGCTGCTTCACATTCAAAACAGCAAAAGTGCTTCATATGCCAGTGCCTCCCTTCAGCTTCCGTGCATTCATCCGCAAAAATGATCTGAAAAGAAAAATGCATCAGTAAATCAAAACTGTACTTATGACTGTTTTGGGGAGCTAGAACACGAGGCGGGGCATTTTCGAACAGGGACGCCCATCTCTGAGGACGTCCCCGCGAAGGGGCGGGGCATCTCGTATTATCGAAACAAGATGGGCGTCCGTCTTTCGTTTCGATAATACAGTCGGGGACGCCCAAATCTCAACACTTAGGTCGACCTAAGAGATAGTCGACCTAAATGTTGAGATGGTCGACCTTAGAGATGGACGACCTCGGTTTTCGCCGATAACGGAAACCGAGGACGCCCATCTCAAAAACGACCAAATGCAAGCCCTTTGGTTGTGGAAGGAGCCAGCATTCGTAGTGCACTGGTCCTCCTCACATGCCAGGACACCAACCAGGCACCCTAGGGGGCACGGCAGTGGACTTCACAAATTGCTCCCAGGTGCACAACTCCCTTACTTTTGGTGTTGAGCCCCCCAACCCCCACTCCCCACAACTGTACACCACTACCATAGCTCTAAGGGGTGAAGGGGGCACCTACATGTGGGTACAGTGGGTTTCGGGTGGGTTTTGGAGGGCTCACATTTACCACCACAAGTGTAACAGGTGAGGGGGATGGGCCTGGGTCTGCCTACCTGAAGTGCACTGCACCCACTAAAAACTGCTCCAGGGACCTGCATACTACTGTGATGGAGTTGGGTATGACATTTGAGGCTGGCATAGAGGCTGGAAAAAAATGTTTTTAAAATTTTTTTTTTTGGGGGGGGGGGCGAGAGGGGGTTGGTGACCACTGGGGGAGTAAGGGGAGGTCATCCCCCATTCCCTCCGGTGGTCATCTGGTCAGCTCAGGCACCTTTTCGAGGCTTGGTCGTGAAAAAAATTGGACCAAGTAAAGTTGGCCAAATGCTCGTCAGGGACGCCCTTCTTTTTTCCATTATCGGTCGAGGACGCCCATCTCTTAACCATGCCCCCCGTCCTGCCTTCGGTACACTGCCGACAAGCCCCCGTGAACTTTGGTCATCCCCGTGATGGAAAGCAGTTGAGGACGCCCAAAATCGGCTTTCGATTATGCTGATTTGGGCGACCCTGAGAGGAAGCCCATCTTCCGATTTGTGTTGGAAGATGGGCGTCCTTCTCTTTCAATTATGCCTCTGATAGTAACATAGCATATTTTCAAAGCACTTAGCCTTCCAAAGTTCCATCGGTTTCTATGGAACTTTGGAAGGCTAAGTGCTTTGAAAATAGTAGGTGACGGCAGAAAAAGACCTGTACGGTCCATCCAGTCTGCTCAACAAGATAAACTCATATGTGCTGCATTATATGTATACCTGACCTTGATTTGTATCTGCCGTTTTCAGGGCACAGACTGTAGAAGTCGGCCCAGCACTAGCCCCGCCTCCTAACCACTAGCACCGCCTCCCAACCACCGTTGCTGCAACCCAATCTCTGCTAAGCTTCTGAGGATCCATTTCTTCTGAACAGGATCCCTTTTTGTTTATCCCACACTGTTTATAACAAGCTGATGAAAATTGGTGCCCTCTGTGTAGCAGCCAATAATGATTACATTGGGCAGACATTTACTCTATGGCACCGTGTTACATGCAGCGGAAGATAGCACGGGAGCACTCGCACTTTCTGCCACTGCATGCAGCATGGTAGGGGCAGCACCAGAAAACAAACAAATAATAGCACTCTCTGTGACATCCCCCCCCCCCCAACATCAGATCTCCCCCCCTGACAAACCTGTGATCTCAACCCCACCCTGATACATCCTCCTATCTGTTCCCCAACTCAAACCCCACCCCTGATGTTCTAAACTCCACTCCCACAGGCCTAAACAACTTCCACCCAGAGGTGGATCATCCCTCCACCCCCTCACCTACCCAAGGGTCTTCATCAGTAGCTCAATGTTCCCAGGCATGAGCGGTCCCCCTTTACTGCCACCTGGCCCTTGATCAAGATCCAAAATGGCCACCATGACCCGCAGCAGCTTAACAAAAAGGCCCCTACGTATAATTCTCTGCTGTATAAACTTTTAAACCATTACTTTCACATTTCTTTATGCTGTTCTTCTTTCCAAGTTAGTTATATTTAGAAGAATTTTGGAAAATGCAGTCCATATGCATAATTTACCTGGCCTCTTCCCCAACCTAAACATACCTCGTCACTCTCAGTGCAGCCAAATCACCACATACACTTCTCACTGCACTCTGAGGGTAAGCGCCAGGCAGCCAACTTGCTTTTTACCCATAGAAACCCCTCTTAAACTGTCCTCTCAACAAACGATTTTATATCATCACAAAACTGAAGTAACGAGAACATGTCTCAGGACAGTGTTTACACAGACACACAAGTGCTGCCTCTGACATTTTCTTATGCTGTATGAAGGGAAGTTGTGCAGTGTCTCTCCCTCATCACCATTTATCCTTTTTTAAAGAAGCACCAGGCCGTGGCAGCCCTACCATTAGGCGGCAGTCTTCTGAGGAGGCATCACCTCCCCCCCCCCCCCGTCCTTCCTTCCCCAAACCCCTTCCTTGAACTTACCTTTTCTTTTCTAGTTTTTTTTTTAAAAGGTGACAGTGGCAGCAGAGATTCCCATAGCCTGCACTGCTGTTGGTCGTGGCCCCTTCTTTCTACTGCAGCTTGCCTCCCTGACATAACTTCCTGTTTCCTCGGAGGTGGGCCACAGCAGTAGAGAGAAGGGGCCGGGACTGGCGGCAGTGCAGCCTATGGAAATTGCTGCCACTGCCTCCGCCTTTTGAAAAATAAGAAAATAAAAGGTAATTTCAGAGAAGTGGGTTGGGGAAGGAATGGGGATGTCTGATCATGGGGGGTGGTGGTGGAGGAGTTGGGGCAGAAGGGGAGGAGCTGGGGCGTTAGCTTATTCCTTGCCTCAGGCAGCAGATTGTCTTAGGCCTGCCTATCTGCTGATTTTAGTCTCCTGACGGCAGTAAAGGGAAGATTTTAAATGGGTGTGTCTAGCATTAGCACGCATAAAAAATGCTAGCGTGCGTACAGCACATCTTAGTAAACAGGGCCCTAGGTGTCATCATGGACAATATGCTGAAATCTTCTGCCCAATGTGTGGCAGCAGCCATGAAAGCAAACAGAATGCTAGGAATTATTAGGAAAGGGATAGAAAATAAGATAAAGAATATTATAATGCCTCTGTATTGCTCCAAGGTGCGACCACACCTTGATATTGTGTGCAGTTCTGGTCGCCGTATCTTAAAAAAGATATGGCAGAATTAGAAAAGGTTCAAAGAAGAGTGACGAAAATGATTAAGTGGATGAAACCTTCCCATATGAGGAAAGGCTTAAGAGGTTAGGACTCTTCAGCTTGGAAAAGAGACGCCTGAGGGGAATATGATAGAGGTCTACAAAATACTGAATGGTGTAGAATGGGTAAACATAAATCCATTTTTTATTCTTTGAAAAAGTACAAAGGCTAGGGGACACTCAAGGAAGTCATATGGTACTACTTTTAAACAAACAGTAGAAAATATTTTTTCACTCAATGAATATTTAAACTCAAACTTGTTGCCAGAGGATGTCCATAGTCTGCTATTGACATAGACATGAGGAAGACACTGCTTGACCTGGGATCAGTAGTATGAACCTTGCTGCTCTTTGGGATTCCGGAATGTTGCTACTCTTTGGGATTCTGCCAGGTACTTGTGACCTGGATTGGCCACGGTTGCAAGCAGGACACTGGGCTAGATGGACCATTGGTCTGACCCAGTATTGATATTTTTATGTAAAATTCTGTAAAGCCCCTTAACACTACTGCGCATTAACAGGCAATACAGCATAAACTGAGCGTTGAGGGAAAAATTCTATAAATGGCTTTCTAATGGATGCAAGGCACTGAAACGGGACTGAAATGGCAGGTCGGAGTGGAAATACAGTTACACACCCAGTTATAGGATAGTGCCTAAGTGTATCTATGCATAAATGCAAAGGCAGCTTTCCCATGGGAGGGGCATGAGCAGGTCTGGGTTATTCCAAAAAATTGCATGCAGTATTACAGAATACCACGCATGCATGCCCAGCTTGCAAGCCAGGATTTACGCCTGGTTTCAGTTGGCGTAAATCCTCATACTGTGATAAGTATGAGACTGTCCTATACGGGGTAGGCCACTAGAGGGCGCTAGTAGGAGAATATGTGGAGGTCGCTAGGACAGGGGAGAGCCCTGGGATGTCCACAGGTGTGGGAGGTTATGGGCTGGGTCCTGTGTGTCTAATTAACCACTTTATACCCCACCGGAGTGTGAAAGGAAGAAAAGTGAGCTGGCAGCAGAAGAAGGGAAAGCCCCTGAAAGATCCTGGCTAACCCTAGGGACTTGTGGTGGACTGTGTGTCCAAAGGAGATCAGCAGGCTGAAAATCCTGGGGTAAGAAGACCCTAAAGCATTAGTGTTTAACTGTGTGTCCTCAGTACTTATAGGAACTGTGTGGTCAGTGAAAGGACTGTGTGTCCAAAGAAGAAAGGACTGTGTGTCCAGAACTGTGTGTTCAAAGAGAGGACTGTGTGTCCAAAGAAGAAAGGACTGTGTGTCCAGAACTGTGTGTTCAAAGAGGGGGGACTGTGTGTCCAGAACTGTGTGTTCAAAGAAGAAAGGACTGTGTGTCCAAAGTACTGAGAGAAGCAGGCTGCAAAGCCTGGGGTTGAGAGTCCCCAGAGTATTTGTGTAGTACTGAGCCCATGTATCTGTATGGGGAGGCTCAATGTGAAGATCTATGAAAGCATAAAGTGTTAAGCTAGAAGAAGTGTGCCCAGGGGCTGGAATAAAGAGTTGCCTGAGAAATATGCAGTTGGTGAGACCTGTTTGATTTGCTTAGTGGTAACCAGTTCACCCTGAGCGAGAAGGGGTAGCACACTAATTTGCATCTGATCTGCATATTGAGAACCAGGTCACCCTGAGTGAGAAGGGGGATATCACAATACCCAAAGTTGAATGCAGAATTCAGCGCCCAATGCTGTTCTATAGCGAGCACTCATCCCGGTGCACCCTTCATAGAAATATAGTAGATGACGGCAGATGAAGTCCTATACGGTCCAACCAGTCTGTAAAATAACACTAGGTGCCAATTTATTTTAATCCCCTATATTTTGAGACCATTTACTGAATCCGGCCCTAAGTGTTTAATGTGGTGTAGCAAAAGGGCCCTAAATCCTTAGGAGTAAATTCTATAAGTGGTGCCTTAAATATCAGCACTGAAAAATCATGTGGTTAGTGTGATTCTGTAAACTATGCCGAAAGTTAGGTGTAGTTTTTAGAATATGTGCACATGCAGTGACTGTGACTAAAATTTAGGTACACCCATTTAGGCCACCTAAAACCAGGCCTAAATACCTGCGCCTAAGTTAGGCGCAGGTTGGGCGTATTCCATAATAGTGTGCATATTTTTTTGAAATGCCCACAACCTGCCCATATCCATGCTCCCTTTTCAGCTGCACACATTAGAATTTACACGCACCGTATTATAGAATACACCTAGAAAGCTGTGTGCGTAAATTCTAATTAAAGTCAATTAGTGCTTGTAATTGGTTAAGTACCAATTATCAGTGCTGATTGGCTTGTTAATCAATTAAGTTGTGTGCACAATTTGGCTGGGCGGCCAAATTAGCGCGCACAACTTAAGGCGCTATTTGTAGAATTTGGGGGTTAGCCTGTACACTTGTTATTGATATTTTACAGTTTGGCATTTAGATAGTTTGTATGATTCATGTCCAAAACAATTTCTTACCCTGTCCCCTTAAATCTTAAATGGATGCTTGAGAAAAGCCCTGAATGAACACCATTGAGTTTATGCATTAGATTACAGTTATGCGCCAGTCACATCACATTTTTCACATGCTTTTTATCCTTTCCTTCCTCCCGTGTCCTTCTGTCATGGGAAATTTTACAGTCTGATGCTGGAAGATAGATAATATAGCTGAAGGCAAGATATACCTTGAACCGAATCTTATAAGCTCAGCGGGTCAGATACCACAATGCATACAGTATTTTCCAGAGCCCTTGGGCAACCGCCGTTAAGTATATGTTCCTTCTGTGGGATCATGTTACATATTCTCAGTGCACTGCCTTGATTTATGAAGGTAAAAAAAAAGAAATCTTCTCAATTGCATAGATGTAACAACTGTAATGCTCTGTTCTTGTGGCGTACCGAGGGTGGGGCGGTCCACCCCGGGTGCACGCTGCAGGAGGGGTGAAGGGAGCAGCCGCACAGCTGTCAGCTCCACAGTTTCCCTGCTCCCTCTGCTGTTACTTCCTGTTCTGGGGCAGAGGGAGCAGGGAACCTGAGGAGCCGACAGCTGTGCGGTTGCTCCGAGCACCCCAGCAGGTAAGAAGAATGCACCCGGGTGGACGGGGGGGGGGGGGGGGGGGGGCGGTGATGCACCGAGGGGATGCTGCACCCAGGGGGGGTGGGGGTGTTGTGTTGCAACCCCGGGGGGGGGGGGGGGGGGACGCTGCACCCAGGGGAGGGGGGGGGGTGCACAACAGCGAACCGTTCCGGGTGGCAGCCGACTAAGGAACGCCACTGTGTCAGTCCTAGAGAAACCTAGGTTGGCTGGATACTAGGGTATTATTTATTGCTTTATTACATTTTAAAAGAACAGCAAAAGAGATGAGCTTTCAAATTGCAGTAAATTCGATTTATGTAATTATTTGTGATAGTGTGAATCTTCTTGTAATTCTGTGAATCTTAGTTGTAACTTGTAATGACTGGCTTGACTGTTATCTCCCTTGAGCTATTTTTGCTTAAGTGGTCTATAAATGTGAAATTACATTTAAATTAAAGACCACACACAATCCTTCATATTTTGCTGGGCTTTAAGGGGGCAGTTTGCAAAGGGACATAACTGGCTAAGTAATTCCTTTCTTCGCCAGCTATGTCCCTTTGCAAACTGCCCCCTTAAAGCAAGCTAGAGCCCACAGGGGGGAAATATGCCCTTGCAGTATAGATAAATTTGGTTAGCCAGATTCACTGGCCAACTAAGGGGTCCTTTTACAAAGCTGCGGTAGATGTTAACACACGCCTAACACAGCAAAAAAAATGGACTAACACAGGACACACTAAAGCGCCATGTGTTACTTTTTCCATTTGTGTGCACTTATAGCACGCAAATTTTTTAAGGCTCCTTTTAGGAAGCTGCGGCATAAGGGGGCCTGCGCTGGCTTCGGTGCGTGTTTTTGATGTGTGCTGAGGCCCCCTTTTACCAAAGTGGGTAAAAGGTAAGTTTCCCTTTTCTTAAAGAAATAGCTACGCAGCAAATGAAGCACTTGCTATGTGGCCTTTTATGGGGGGGGGGGGGGGAGCACTTACCACCACCCATTGAGATGGCCGTAAGGGCTCCTGCGATAACCCAACGGTAACCAAGCAGCACGCGGCACACTGCCTGATTACCACCGGGTACACACCGGCGCTACCAAAATAGAAATATTTTTGCAGCGTAGTCGTAGTCTGGAGAAAGACATTGAGACCAAGACCACAAAGTTAAGTCCTAGGAATCTACTCCTTAACATTGGTCCAAATACTGTTAGCCACACCTCTTGATGATTATAACACCATACCAATACTACACAGCCGATTCAGGATTACCAGACACACCAACCTCAACCACACCGGCAACAAAACTTACAATAGCAAAACATTATCCCACAAACAAACTGCACAAACAAACTCTAATAAATCCAAATCGACATACAAACGACAACTAACAAAGGTTCACACTTTCACCATTACAGAAGATCCATACCTTACAATTCAAATAGGTTACATCAATGCCAGAACAACAGTAAACAAAACAGAAATTATAAAAGATTGGATCGCATCGGAAACTTTAGATTTATTCTTCATCAGCGAAACCTGGATCCATGACCAAAAAGATCCCATAATACTGGACCTTTGCCCTCCGGGATACAACATTACACACTGGGCCAGAATAGGTAAAAAAGGTGGAGGCATTGCCATAATCTACAGATCCCATCTCACTTTAGAAACCACTGCTGAATCAATCACACCTCAACTAGAAATTGCCTCAATCAGATTGCAACATAAAAGTGTAGCCGTCAATCTAAATTGCGTCCTATTCTATAGACCGCCAGGCACTTGGAGCGAAGCATATATAACTCTAATGGATTTCATATCGGCCACTTGCACATCTAATTCAAACATACTAGTCATTGGGGACATAAACCTTCATTTAGAAGACCCAAACTCAACTGGTGTCCAAGATTGTAAGGAATTCTTCCAACTATGGGATTTCGAATGGCCACATCTGAATGCCACCCAGAGAAAAGGCCACACACTTGACCTGCTAACCCATAAATTCACATCAGACCAAATCATTAAAGTCATTGACCACAAATGGACGGAAATTCCATGGTCAGATCACTTCAAATTAAATCTGACCCTACATTGGCTGAAGAATGGGCATCTCAAAACTGATGAAAAAAAAATCTTACCAAACACAACTGCATTTTGGCAATCAATTTACGACAACAATTGGTCTATTCCATCTGATTCTATTCACTATCTTGCAGATTGGGAATTGAGATGTATCACCATTCTAAATGAATTTGCTCCTTTACGAACAATAACCAATCACAAACCAAACAGGACCCCATGGTTCAACGAAAATGTGAAACAATTAAAATCTAGAACCAGACAACTCGAAAGAGCCTGGAGAAAATACAAAAATGATCAAAATCTAAACGCTTGGAAAGAATCACATAGAAAATACAAATATGAAATCAAACAATCCAAACGGAACTACTATAATGAACAACTAGGTTCTGACTTCAAAGACATGAAAAAGTTATACAAGCTACTGGATAAATTACTAGACACAAAACCAGTGTCCTTAACAAAATCAGGAATCCCAACAGCAGACGATCTTGCTAACTACTTCAAAGGCAAAATTGTCGATTTACGCAAAAATATGTCACAGGACTACACCAACCTTGATGCCTTCATTAATGAGCTAGACCCACGCTCAGAAGAATACCCAGCGACCGAACTTTGACAAATTTCGCCCAGATCACACAAGAAACATTAGCACTAGCAGCCAATAAGATCTCTACAGCCTACTGTCAATTGGACACCTGCCCCAATTATCTAATGAACCCCCCCCCCCCCCCCACCGCTCGATTCATCACTGAACTTACCTCCCACTTCAACTTCTTGTTCCAGTATGGCATATTCCCCAAAGACAAAGGTAATATACTACTCACACCATTACCAAAAGACACGAAAAAGAAAACTAATGATATCACCAACTACCGACCTGTGGCATCCATCCCACTTACAACCAAACTGATGGAAAGCATTGTAGTTAAACAACTTACTGAATACATCGACAATTTCTCAATCCTTCATGAATCACAGCCAGGATTCAGATCTCTCCACAGTACAGAAACCATCCTGGTAACTCTCCTAGCCAAGTTCAAAAAGGAAATCACATTAGGTAAAAACATACTCCTCTTGCAATTCGACTTGTCAAGCACATTCGATATGGTTGACCATTATATACTATTAAGAATACTCGACAAGATAGGCATAGGAGGGAATATACTCAAATGGATCAAGGGTTTCCTAACCACAAGATCTTATCAAGTAAAAGCAAACTCAAACATATCACCATCATGGAGTACCGATTGCGGAGTACTCCAGGGTTCACCTCTCTCACCCATATTGTTTAATCTGATGATGATCCCCCCTTGCTAATGCCCTATACAAGCATAATCTTTTTTATTTATTTATTTATAACTTTTAAATTACATACCAAAGCAAAGCTTTGTCAAGAAATAACACAATAATGTCAGTAGCAGTAATCATTATTTGGGAAAATCCCATAGGAAACTATTAGTCTTCATAGTCCTCTACTTAGGGAGACTGAAATGAAACCTTACAAGAGGATAAGGATATTTAACAAAGAAATATAAAATTATAATACAAGTATGGCATCAGGTTGTCACTAATAAACACATATAGTCCGCTCTGTTGGATCCTTATGGGGGGTTAGGTGGCTTTGCATTCAAAAATGAACGAAGTTGCAAAGGCTCAAAGAAATGATAAGTCTTGTTTTCATAAGAAACTACACATTTGCAAGGAAATCGAAGCTGGAACTTAGCTCCTATCTGTACTGTCTCTTGTCTCATCATCAGGAATTTTTTCCTCCGTTCCTGTGTGGTTCTCGATACATCTGGAAATAGTTGGAATCGTTCCCCCAGAAAGACCATAGAAGAGGTTTGTCTCAGATATTGCCTCAGGATAGCTTCCTTATCCGCCAAGAAAACAAAGGATACCAACAAAGTGGATCTATAGTCAACCACTTCTTGTGATTGCTCGAGCAGCGCGGATACATCTAAATGTTCCAAAACCTTTTCAGTAAACTCATTATCTTTTTCCTTAGGTGCTCGAGCAGGAATCATATAAAGTTTTTGTATTGGGGGAAAATTTGTATCAGAATAATTGAAAGTTTCCTTCAGCAACTTATGAAACATGTCTCTTAATGGGGTGTACTTTACAAAGGGAAAATTCAAAAACCTCAAATTTAAATTTCTAGCCCCATTTTCTAGATTTTCAATCTTCCTGTGCATCAAGTCCGCATTTTGGAACAGTTTACATTCTTGTTCTTTCAATGAAGAGATGGTAGTCTCACATTGCTTTAAATTACTAGCTTGAGAAGCCAAATTGTTCTGTAAAGATTCTATCTTTAAAGTGTTAGCTTGAGAGCTAGAAACAAAAGTTAAACATATTTTATGCAAAGATTCCATCGCCCCCCACAAAGACTCCAACGTCACCTTAGATGGCTTCTCTAGGGGTAGGAGTTGCAGTGCAGGTCCCACCTGTCGATCCGCCATCTCCTGAGCGGTTCGGGCTTCCACCTGGATGTTTTCCATGTTACCCCTACTCCTAGGGGTGGATGTTTGGCTCGGGTCTTCGCCGGAAAAACTCGGCGGGAACAGCGTAGCGTCGAGGGAGTGCTCCTTCCCCAAGACCGCAGCTTCAAGTTCGGGCTGCTGGACGGGACTTCCTCCGGCGTCACTTCCTGCTACACGGGGCAAACGCGGGCTTCTTGGGCTAAGTGATAATTCACTTTCCTGGCCAAGGCTCCTCTCTGCCTCGGCTGGCGGGGCACCCAAATTAGCGACAGAGACAGTGAAATCCGTGATCGGAATTTGCCCTCGAGGAGGTATCGTGGAGGGTAAGGAGCTTTTACCTCCCCTCGTCTTTCCCTTCCTTTTGGGCATAGTTTAAAAAGGAAAAAAGAAGAATTTAAAGTAAGACCATCCGAGGTAGGATTATCATGTCTTAACCTGATGCCATCTTGGATCAGTCTCTACAAGCATAATCTTAATCCTTTTCTGTATGCGGATGATGTCACCATTTACATACCGTTCAACTCTAATCCAACAGAAATCACTGTTGCAATAAAGACTAGTTTAAACTTAATGGATGCCTGGGCATCGGCATTCAAACTCAAACTAAACTCACGGCCTTATTCTCTCTTCTCATCACAAAACAAACCTCCCTTGATCCATAAAAACCCCGGAACATACTCTCCCAATATCAGACAAACTGAAGATCCTTGGAATTACTATTGATACCAACCTAACCCTGGAGAGCCAAGCCTCTGCCACCACAAAGAAAATGTTCCATGCAATGTGGAAACTCAAACGGATCAAACAATTCTTCCCAAGGGAAACTTTCCGTAACATAATTCAAACAATGGTACTATTACATGTGGACTACTGTAACGCCGTATATGCAGGATGCAAAGAACAGATCTTAAGGAAACTCCAGACCGTGTAGAACATGGCAGCTAGACTCATTTTCGGAAAGACAAGATTCGAAAGTGCTAAACCCCTACGCGAAATACTGCACTGGCTACTAATCAAGGAACTAGAATAGCCTTCAAAATTTGCACTCTGATCCACAAAACAATCCATGGTCTGGCCCCAACCTACATGACTGAACTTATCAACTTACCAACTAGAATCATCATTGAATCATCAAGAACGTTTCTAAAGCTGCATTACCCAAACTGTAAAGGACTAAAATACAAATCAACATATGCATCCAGCTTTTCCTACATTTGCACCCAGCTCTGGAACGCATTACCTAGAAACATTAGAACTATGAACACCCATCTAAAATTCCGAAAAGACCTCAAGACTCACCTCTTCCAGAAAGCCTACCCAGCAGACCCGAACTAATTCATGAACAATGCATTACATCTATCGAACTAAGAAATGAACAATACCCCTTCCACATAATCCTATTACTTCAAACTGTATGAATTTTACCACTCCAGTTGTAATTAAGTGTACTTCTACCTTTATCCTACTCTGTGTTGCTCACTAGAAGCTGAAGTCCCATCCCTGGAGACTTATCAGTTTCATTGGGATTACTTCTCTCTATATACTACTATATATTCATCCCAGAGTTGTATTCTCTTTTCCGGAACCTTATCAGCTTCCTTGCACCTACTGTTGTTCTATTTTCCACTCTGTATATATTCCCGGAGTTGGTACTCTCCTCTCCGGAACCTGTAAGCCACATTGAGCCTACTGCTATGCGGGAAAATGTGGGATACAAATGTAATAAATAAATAAAATGTTTACACAAATAAATGCTAGAAGTTATTCTATAAAGTATATAACCAATGTCACTTAGGGGGTAATTCGATATAGATCACCTAATGTTAGCCACTAGGACAATGTGCGCTAAGAATGAATTCTATAAGGGCAGTTGTGTGTGCCTCCACCAAGTCTGCGTTTATTTGTCTAACTTTGGACACAAGCGCTTAAGTGAGCTCAATGGCTGGCATACATGTTCGCACCTAACTGTAGGCAGTTAGGCGTGTAAATGCCAGTATTCTATATAGCACAGCATGGACAGGCCATGTCTGCAACTTAGAGGAAACTATTATGTTGCTTGATGCACTTAAGTGCACCAGCTTACACCAGCTGTTGACCTGTCATTAGTGGGTGCGCCTAAATTATGCACCAGTATTCTGTAATGGCTTAAGTGGGCCCGAGTGCTGTTACAGAACGGGCACTAAGCATGCCCCATTTTAGCACCAAGTTACAGAATTGCTTCCTTACCTCCTTATATTCAGCCGGCCGCAGGCAGTGCTTTGACTGACCACTGGCAGCGTTCAACCCGGATATTCGATGCCAAGCCGTTCCCAGTGACTGCATTGAATATCCGGGTTTTTCAATGCTGGCTAGCGCATGACTGGTTAAGTCGATATTCAGACTTAACCAGTCATGGCTTAATGAGCCAAGATAGGCCTGCTTTTTATATGGCCTTATTTGGCTGCTAAGCCTCGCCGGTTAAGATTCAAATATCGAGACTTAACCAGTCACGCCCCTGGAATGCTCCCTACATCGTCGACTTTATTTTCAGTGGTAACCGGGCATTTTCAGAAGTGATAACCAGTTGAATGCCACTGAAAGTGACTGGTTATCCATCAAGACGCAAATTAGCTGGTCGACAGCCATTCCCAGTCGGTTAACTCATGCTAAATATCAACCATTTAGTGTAGACCATCTATAGTAGCTATAACATTCTGGTTAGTGCAATAAAATGTCCCCAGCATGCCCTGTAGATGTGTGGCTAAAACTGATAAACGAAATTTGCAAAGGTCTAAAGCATGACAGCATCTACATCAGAGTCAGAAGCACACAAGTAGGCGATACTGCTCATGGAACAATGGAAGTTATCATGCTGTCCATTAGCAAGCACAATGAGCTCTACATGCTCCTACCTCGTCACAGGCTGCACAGCGAGGCTTCAGACATTCCGCATGGTGTCTGCCACAGTAGATCTTTCCATCTTGGTAAAAGTAGATAAGGTCGACTAGTAACTCATTGCACACGGAGCACACAAAACACTGTGGATGCCAACAAATTCCATGTCCCGCTCTTGAGGCAAATACAGCCATATCTCCTCCATTGATTTGGCCCCCGCACTGTTATATATAAAATGAAAAAAAAAACAGAAATTTTTTTTCATACAGTACATATATTTATCTTTTAGATGACATAAAATAGCATTAAGGGTTGTTAAAAAAATGGTTTCAAAAAGAGCCCCCAGAACAGAGGAGGGAGGAAGGATCCACCTCACAAGATCCAGGAGTGGTTGCAAGTTGGCCCCTTGCTTCCTGGGTTCTTCATACTTTACGAATTGCCTGGAAAGAAATTACAGCCTTGCCTCCCTTCTAAATACAAAAATAAAATCTGATACTATTTTTGTTTCTTGAAAACACAGAACCGGTTAGCCCCTGTGCTATCCGCTGCATGCAATGTGAGCAGTCCCACTGTGAATAATTTAAGAGCTGTGACATTGGTGCAGGCCCCATCATCACCCGCAATGTCAGCTCCCACCTATCCAACAAACCCCACCCCCGATGTCAGTTTCCATCTCCCCTGAACAGACTCCGCCCTGATTCAACAAACCCTCCCTCTGACATTACAATCCTGAACCTCCAGAATCCCTACCTTCCCCTCCACTCCAACCCCACCCCGGGACCTACTCATGGTCATCAATGGTAGTTCAGCGGATCCTAGGCAGCAGCGGTCACCCACCTCTGCCGCCTGAATTGGCACCATCCTCCAAAATAGTGCCTCTGCCCCCTAGCGGTACTCTTGCGAAACATGTTAAGGGGTGGAAACTGACATCTGTAGGTGGGGGGGGGGGGGGGGTCAGGGTCTGTTGGGGGGGATGGGAGCTGATATCAGGGATGTCAGGGGCATGATGGATGTCAGGTACAAGGCCAAAGGGGCCGTGATCCTCCACTATTTTTTCAGTGGCCACCCCACTGCTGGTAGCACAGCCGCACTTAATATCTCCTCTTGAAGTGGGGGTAAGTTAAGTTGCATTATTGGCAGCCTTGACAGCTAGTGCATGATACCGACCCATACACTTGCTGTCACAGCCAGCCACACCTCCACCCACCAATGTCGCACCAAGATCCTGCCCACTCTATTGTGCAAAGGCTGCTTTTTCAGTGCAGGTCTGTGCTACTGTCTACTGTGCTAAAAACCTCATTTTAGCTGCACAATATAGCTTAGCAAAAGAGCCTCTATGGGTCTTTATAAAACTGCCCACAGGAATCATAGTTAAATAGAAAATTATGCCAAAATCTATCCCAAACACATATACACCCAAACTGTAGAAAAGTGCATGCATATTTTTACATGTTGGGTAATGTTATGAGGCTTTTTGTGTGTTTATACAGTTATGTATGCTGAAAAATGCCAGGAGGGAATTCTACAGGCATAAAAGAGAAGTTTATGGGTGGAAACATCTTGTTATCTGTAATACATGTGGTAAAAGCCTGTGTGTCATGACCTCGACAATCAGAGGTGCTTCCTGGGATGAAGTCAGAGCTGGGGATTGGACTTTCACACATACCTTTTGACAGGGCCGCTGGGGGGGGGGGGGGGGGGGGGCAAAATTCCCCCAAGTCCGTCCTCCAAGGACGGCTGGGTGCCAGCGATCAAAACAGACTGTTCTGCTGGCCACTGGTCCTTCTTTCTGCTGCGTCCTGCTTGTGCGGAAACAGGAAGTTACTTCACAGGAGGCAGGAAGAAGGACCTATAGCTACTCTCTCTCATTCACTGCTGCACGAGGGGGCGGCAGGGGGAGCAGCAATGATGGGGCAGCAGCGGCGGTGGGGAGGGGCTGTGGCAGGGCCCTGAAGATTGTTTGCTTCGGGCCCAGCTTTGTCTCTCGGCAGCCCTGCCTTTTCATTTTCAAAGTATTCAGGTAATTTTGTTTTTACACTTGTGTGTGTGTTGAACAGCACTGTAAGTGTGTGCGTGTGGTGGGGCAATTTTCAAAGAGAAACAACGAGGGGTATTCTAAAAATGGTGCTCAAATTTTCATCGGCAATAAGCGTGATTCTATACAGAGTGCACACCCTTTATATAATTGCGCTTAGCGCCGATTCCTGTACATAACTTTGGATGCCAGACTTACACCTAGTCTAAACTTAATCCTAGTCTAAATGTTGGTGCCCAAGTTACTTGCGCTAAAGCAGTATTCTGTACCAATGCACGTCACTTTTCAGTAAGTAGTCCCCCCACCCGCATGGCCACAAAGTAAGAGCAATCTTACCGTATGGTCATGTCTTTATTTGGCCTTTTTACCCGCTGCGGTAAATAGGGCCTCAGCATGCAGCAACAATGGCCCCTGCCGCTAGCGCAGGGCTCTTTTTACCGCAGCTTGGTAAAAGGACCCCTTATTTCATTTATATCCCACATTAGCTAACAACTTATTGTAATTAACAGTACAAAAAGTGATGCGGGATAATATACATTAAGTAAATGAGGGCCGAGTATTACAATATGTAGTATGGAAATGAATGCTAGATGCAAAAAGGTAACAATTTATAGTCATCCATGTATAATAACAATTAGAATGGGACTGAGAAATTGGAATACTTGTACAATAAAGGGTTTAAATTAATTGTGAACATCTGTGAGAAATTGTTTGAACAGAGAGGCTTTAAGGTATTTCCAAAAAATCAAATAATTAGGTTCTCATCTGATGAGTTTCGGGAGGGAATTCCACCATCTGGTACAGAGGTGAGGGAATCCTGACATGCAGATTGACTTGTAGATCACATTTTTGCAGCTGGGATAGTGGAGGGTTAGGTAATCTCTTGAACCAGGGAGAGCGTTGCAAAGGGGGAAAATCAATTAAAGGTTGCATATAATCAGGGGTTAAGCTATATATAACAGACACACCCCTGATCACACCCCCCTTTTCAGTTGCGCAACTTAGAAATGTCACACAGAACTTTATAGAATGCGCACAGAAGGATGTGCGCGTAAATTCTAATTAGTGCCAACAATTGCTCATTAGTGGTCAATTATCAGCGCTGATCGGCTTGTTAACCAATCAAGCTGTGCGCAAAATCCAGCAGTGTGCACAGAATTACATGCCCATCTTTGGGGGTATGCATATACTTGCCTCACAAGTTAGGTGGTCTGTTACGAAATTACCCTCAGGTCATTTTAGAAACATTTACACATGCAAACAGTGGCATTTTACACATGAAACTTGCCCAATGTGTAAATAGTGATTGCAGAAAGCTGTTATTTACACATGTGGATGCCCAGGATGGAGAGATTAAGGAGTGTGTTGTGAGCATGGCTTGACTGTTTTCTCTCTTCTTTGAGTGACAGGATCTGAACTCCATCACTCCCCTTCTAACTCTTTGCTTGTGCCCTCTGACTCACTGTTTGTTTGTGCAGCTGCACAAGCACAATGAAACACATGTACAGATGGACCAACAGACACAGCCTTAACAACAGGCTCTCTCATTTTCATTTGTGAAGTGCCTCTAAAAACAGGAACCCATAAATAGCAGCTCCTTGTAACACTGTGGTGCTAACAACAACAGCAAAAAAAGGCTGACATAATCATCTCCCTAAAAAACTCTTCAAAAAAAGTGTTTTAACAAAGTGCATTAATATAAAACAAAAATCTGATTCATAGGACTTTGACCATTAGACATCTATAACATGGCTAAAGTTCCCTTGGCTGTTCTAATTCTCTCTCATCATGTCTCGTTACATAACAGCAGGCTATTTTGTACATGCTTTTTATTAGTGTTTTATGTAATTGATCTGATGTAATTGTTTATTCTTGATGTGTTTCAAGTACCCAACTATCCACCCCCCTGTTCCCCCAGGATCCAGCTGAAGGAGGCTTTTGTCCTTATCGTAAAGTAAATACAGAAATGAACAGAGCTGCTTTGACTCCACTCCAAAGAAAGCTTGTGATGACTCTTCTGTGAAACTGAGCCACATGGCCCCCTCTTAGCTAAGAGCCGGAGTTGTTGAAGCCTTTCTAGCTTGTGTAAAACCCTCATTCTTCCTGCAGAAAACACAGCCCATCAGATAGAATATTCACTTTGATGGCGTAAGTGGTAGAAGCATGAGGGAGAGGCTGGAGTAGGCCTAGTGGTTAAGGCAACAGCATCAGAACCTGTGGAAGTGGATTCAGTTCCCACTGTAACCCCTTATGACCTTGGGCAAGGTACAAAATAAGTATCTGCATATAATATTTATTTATTAGGATTTATTTACCGCCTTTTTGAAGGAATTCACTCAAGGCGGTGTACCGTAAGCCTCTTTGATTGTATCTACAAAAAAGGCAGTATATCAAGTCCCATCTACTTTTCTTTGTATATATCAGCACAGTAGGATAACAGGCATGAGCTACATTGATTGAAAATTTCAATGTAATGTTGTTTCGGAAACAACACTTGGAACTACTGAAATATCTTTGATCATTTATATTACTTCATCTCTCACTGAAGCATTTTAGCACATTGCTGGTCCCAAAATTTTCTAAGTTTCATACATTATGAAAACTGCATGCATTCTTATGACAGAATATGCATTAAAAGAAAATAAATGATATACTGTGGAAAATGAAACGATATCAACATTATGGAAGCTAAATGGGGTTTAAAAAAGGATTGGACGGCTTCTTAAAGGAAAAGTCCATAGACTATTACCATTATTAAATTGGACTTGGGGAAAATCCACTATTTCTGGGTTAAGCAGTATAAAATGTTTTGTACTTTTTGGGGATCTTGCCAGGTATTTGTGACCTGGATTGGCCACTGTTGGAAACAGGATGCTGGGCTTGATGGACCTTTGGTCTGTCCCAGTATGGCAACACTTATGTGCTTGGGATTCTGAATGGAATCTTGCTGCTCTTTGAGATTCTAAATGGAATGTCGCTACTCTTTGGGGTTCTATATGGAAAGTCGCTACTCTTTGGGGTTCTATATGGAAAGTCGCTATTCTTTGGGGTTCTATATGGAAAGTCGCTATTCTTTGGGTTCTGCCAGGTACTTGGGACCTGGATTGGCCACTGTTGGAAACAGGATGCTGGGCTTGATGGACCTTTGGTCTGTCCCAGTATGGCACTACTTATGTACTTATAACTTGTTGGGTCCTTTGGTTTTTTCATGCCCATAACGGGGTTATAAGTCATTTTCACATGTATATGCCATTATACAAGCACAAGACGAAGGCGCCAGATGGCAGAAGAGAGCGACACTATTGGGAGGCAGGTAGAGAAAAGGCCATGTGAAGCTCCAATGGGTAGAGTGTGCCTAACATTGATGAGTAAGCATGCATGCAAATGCGCGTCAATGTGACCATGCAGGCACATGCGACCCAATGGAGCTTCACGGGGCCTTTTCTCTACCCATTTCTCAAGAGTGCCACATCCTTCAGGTGAGCCAATTCAAATTTTCTCTTGGTTATGGGGCCGCAAAATGGACTACCAGGGCCGTATGCGGCCTGCAGGTCGTGTGTTGAGAGACCGCCGCTATAAAGGAAAGTAGATGCCTTTCTTTACAGAACAGGCTCCGTGTAGGTGCCTTCTTGGGAACTAAAACCCAGGGATCCCGAAGCCCCATCAGCTGAAGAGCTCCTTGAAGGCCTCATGAACTTTCTCCCCTGCTGTTTGACAGTATGTGATAGCTTTAGTGAGCATCCGCCGGGTGCCGGCATCAGGCTCACTAACGCTGCTGCTGACTGCTGAGCTGTGGGGGAGAAAGTTCAGAACGCCTTCAAGGAGCTCTTCAGCTGCAAGATTCCCGTTAGGTCAGGAATTGAGTATTTCAAGTTGAGCTGGGCTGAGGAGCTGCCCAGAAGAACTGAGTATTTCAAGTTGAGCTAGGGTGAGGAGCGGCCGAGAAGAACTGAGTATTTCAAGTTGAACTGGGGAGAGCAGCTGCTGAGAAGACTTTGTGCCCACCCAAAATTGGAGGTCTGGCTACACCACTGCTTCAAGAATGGAAGCAAAGTGATGGGCACAAGCTCTTGAAGGTTAATTTAGAAAATGAAGACATAACCCCAGATTCTATAAACTTGTGCACCCACATTTATGCTTACTGTGCAAATTTGTGCATACAAGTTATAGAATAAGGGCAGTTGTACATGCAACTTAAATTAATAATTGGCTGTTAATTGGAGTTAACAGCAATAATTTGCACCAATTAACATTTATGCACTCATCTGCCCTTAGTTGCTAAACTAGAAGTTGCACGTGCTGATTCCATTGCGTTCAACTTCTAAAGGAGTGAGGCCATGGGATGGGCATGACGCATCAGGGGTTGGTCTAGGGTGTTAGGCATACAGGTTATAAACATTTTTCCCTCCAAGCTGTGCAGGAGTCCTCCAATTGCATTGCTGCCAGTAGGGGGTGGTGCGTCAACATTGTGTTTTCAATTGCTACAGACAGGCAGGTTCCCGGGAGTCCTGCAGAGCTTGCCTGTACCTCACTATTGAAAATGTGATAGTGAAACAGCGTCACCCACTGGCAGAACTATAGGTGGAGGACTCCCGCTCAGCTTAGAGGGGACAGCGGTTATATAACACTAGGAGTTACAAGCTTAACTACCAACAGCCTTTGATATGGTATAAGTACTCGTGTCTAAAATTAAGCGCGAAATTACGGAAGTATTCTATAATGGCAGTTCCGTGCGGAACTACCATTAGAGAATTCAAGCTTGGTGTGCATCATCCTGGTGCCTAAATTTTTGGGCTCTTTCTTGAATGTACCCTGCTCCCCAATTTTTTAAAATAATGCTGAGGATTAAATACTAGGACTAGGGGGCAGGCAATGAAACTATTAAGTAATACATTTAAAACAAATCATTGAAAATATTTCTTCACTCAACATGTAATTAAACTCTGGAATTCATTGCCAGAGAATGTGGTAAAAGCAGTTAGCTTAGCAGGGTTTAAAAAAGGTTTGGATAACTTCCTAAAAGAAAAGTCCATAAGCCATAATTAAGATGGACTTGGGGAAAATCCACTGCTGATTTCTAGGATACAACAAAAACTGGACAAAGTTCACGTATTGCAATAGAACCATAAACGGCTAGGGAGGTTATCTCATAACGTCAGAAGTATCCGTGTGTGCCAACTGTTGTTCTGGCTCACCGGTCTGTATGTATTTGTAATCATTGAACACCTCCAGCCAACCAATGGTACCCGCTAGTACTCATATGTGAAAAAAAATTGCCTATATATTGTTCATTAATTTCAGGAAAAAGGCACAACAATGTCCGTGGGTACCATTGTTCAAAAATTCAAAAATTAAACATTATTGCAATTAATAGGCAAGTAATGCACAAAATCAACTTAAGTAAATGAGCAAGTAATGCACAAAATCAACTTAGCTTGTAAGCTCCCAGCGCTGTCTAATAACTTCAACGGCTGGAGCTCATCGGGTTTCAGTTTAGGTTAGTGAAACCTCTTTAGGCAACTCCGGTAATCTGATAAGCCCGACAGGACCCTGTTTCGCGGTCTCTTGCTTTGTCAAGGGCATATAGGTAGCAGCCTGAGTTGTTGTTGAACAATGGTACCCACGGACATTGTTGTGCCTTTTTCCTGAAATTAATGAACAATATATAGGCAATTTTTTTTCACATATGAGTACTAGCGGGTACCATTGGTTGGCTGGAGGTGTTCAATGATTACAAATACATACAGACCGGTGAGCCAGAACAACAGTTGGCACACACGGATACTTCTGACGTTATGAGATAACCTCCCTAGCCGTTTATGGTTCTATTGCAATACGTGAACTTTGTCCAGTTTTTGTTGTGTGTTTTTTACAAATTTTTGTTGGACTAAGTTTAGCCATTATTTATTCTTTGTTGTTAGATTTCTAGGATAAGCAGCACAAAATCTATTTAACTGTTTTGGGATCTTGCCAGGTACTTGTAACCTGGATTGGCCACTGTTGGAAACAGGATACTGGGCTTGATAGACCTTTGGCCTGTCCCAGTATGGCAACATTTATTTTCTTATGCACAAGACAGAAAGATCAAGAAATAGTACACAAAAGTCTATTTTGTTAGATAAGCTTTTTATCTGATTTTCATAAACATTATTTAATATGGGAAAAATGTCCAGCAGATGAAAAGGGAACATTGTCTGCAAGCAGCGCAGAGTGTTACCATTTACCTGTTCACAAATTGCTCCAGTCATTGTCACAGGGAAAGGCCGAACATTGCCTCTACCTAAACTTTCTCTTTTTCTTTGGTTGCTAAAGAGTTTTAATTCTCTTTTCTCTTCCTCGTCCAATGAATTACAATATCGTACCTATAACAAATGAAAAGATGTTTTACACAATTAGAAAGAGTTTTATTCTTATCTTAGAACATGATTTAAATCCAAAGTAAAAGGGGGGTCTTTTACTGAGGCACACTAATAGATTTAGCAAACGCTAATCGTTAGTGTATGCAAATTCTGTTAGTGCACTTTAGTAAAAGGACCCCTAAGTGAATTGGTGCCAGAGGAAAATATACTAATAACACCTTCATGCTAAGGTTTTGCATGCATGCATAAGTGAAAAAAATATGTTTTACATTTATAGTAGGTTGAGACTACCATGGCATGCTCATGAAGTATATGGCAAATCTCAAAAAGGCAAAAATAACCTGAAACCTAAAACGATTTATAGGCAGAAACACTGTGCCAGGAGAAAAAAGATCTCAGTGCCAAAGAGCACTTTGCATTTGATTTCTCACTACTAGAGCTCAGCTGAATCAGTCACAGATCTAAAAATACTCCCTGCTTTTTTATTTTACCGGTCTTTTAATCCAAATATTTAAAGCTCTGGAACTTGTTGCCTGAGGAGATGGTAAAAGCAGCTAGCAGATCTGGGTTTAAAAAAAGGTTTCTACAAGTTCCTGGAGGAAAGTCCATAAACTGCTATTAAGATAGACATGGGGAAAATCACTACTTATCCCTGAGATGAGTAGCACGGAAATCTTGCTACTCTTTGGGATTCCGGAATCTTGCTATTACTGGGTATTCTGGAAATTTTCTACTCTTTGGGATTCTGGAATCTTGCTACTTTTTGGGATTCTGGAATCTTGCTATTACAGGGGATTCTGGAATTTTTCTACTCTTTGGCATTCTGGAATCTTGCTACTCTTAGGGATTCTGGAATCTTGCTACTCTTTGGGATTCTGGAATCTTGCTACTCTTTGGGATTCTGCCAGGTACTTGTGACCTGGATTGGTCATTGCTGGAAGCAGGATATTGAGCTGGATTCATCATCGATCTGACTCAGTATGGCTATTCTTATGTTCTTAGCTTCAGAATGCTGTCCAGGATCCTGAATGGTATTCTGAAGTTAAGTACACTTTATTAAAAGATCGATAAAACAGAAAAGCAAGGATTTTTTTTTTTTTTAGATCCATGAGTGATTAAGCTGAGCTCTAGCATTGAGAAATCACAATTAAAATCACTTGTAGCTTGGGAAGCTAGTATTTAAATGGTTAGCAGTGATATTCTGCCTGCTAACATCTTGATTCTATAAAAGTTGACAAAAACTGTGTGTGCAAATTTAGGCATGCCCCTGATTTGCGTGTGCAATTTAATAGAATAACGAGCCAATTAGTGCTAATTGGCTGTTTAACAAGCAATTATTGGCACTAATTAGATTTAATCAGGATTTACATGCATAAATTTAGGTGCAAGGTCTGTGCCTAAAATTTACGCGTGGCCTGAAAAAGGGGGTGCGGAAATGGGAGGGTCACGGGCGTTTCGGGGTGGAACGAGTGGGTCGTGGTTTTGATTTATGTGCATAATTATAGAAAAATAGTGCTCTGCGTATACATTTAGGCACAGGCATTTGCACTATATTTTCGTTGGTAGAAATGGCGGTGCCTAAATGTATGCGTGACCTCTCTGCTATTAGATCCATAATAGCGCCCTTGTTTGCTCCAGCCCCATGATCACAGCCAGCGAGCGCGTGAAAAATGAGCTCGCCAGCTCTGACTGCAAACGCACGCTAATCAGGGAATTATATATTCTTCCTCAATGATCAGCAGGCAACACGCCAAACAAGGATGCTGCTGCTGTGGCAAACCCTATGCCAGCTCGGAGCTGGCATTAGGGTTTGCAGAGCATTGGTGAGAAATGGGGAGCCTTGTCCAGCATGTGTCTACATCCTAGTAGGCCTCCCCATACTACCCTGGGCTAAGAAGCCTCCCAAACTCCCTCTGACAGAAGCCCCGGAGGTTTAATGGCCCCCCCCCAAACCTCACTGCCCCTCTACCTCGAAGAGACAGAGGAGGGAGTAGCACTCCCTCCTCCTTCCAGCACCATCTCCAAAATGGTGGCACCATCTCCAAAATGGTGGCACCCTGCACTGCTCAGTGCATCTGCGGATGCACTGGGAGGGGCTTCTCTGGCATGTAAGGGAGAAACTTGCATGCCATAGCAGACATATGTTAAATGATTTTCTACCACTTACCTCATTGTCATGAGGTGGCAGCTGGTGTAAAAGTTGTTTTATTCTAGATTTTTCTCCTGGACTATTCACATAGGGCACCTTGTCATCTGGGAGGCAGCTGTAATACTGGTGAACCTAAAAAACAAACAAAAAAAAGGCTACATATACCTGGGTCTCATTTCTATACTCACAAACCATGAAACTCTACAGAAGAGGCATATGGGTAATACAAACAGCAGTTGGTATTTTTTCTAAATGCCGGCTAATGCAGCTGAAATAAATCAAGATGTTCAGCCAGCAGGTAGTGTCCTATTGTGGATTAAAAACTGGTTAAAATGTTAGAAAAACAGACAGCAGGGTTAAATGATCAGTCAATGGAGAAGGGTAGATAGTGGGGTTCCGCAAGGGTCTGTGCTGGGACTGCTGCTTTTTAACATATTTATACATGTTCTAGAAATAGGAATAACTAGTGAGGTAATAAAATTTGATGATGACACAAAATTATTCAAACTTTTGAAATCGCAAGAGAATTGTGAAAAATTGCAAGAGGACCTTACAAGACTGGGAGCCTGGTTATCCAAATGGCAGATGACATTTAATGTGAGCAAGTGCAAAGTGATGCATGTGAGAAAGAAGAACCCAAACTATAGCCACGTGATGTAAGGTTCTACATTAGGAGTCACCGACCAGTAAAAGGATCTAGATATTATCCTTGATGATACTTTGAAACCCTCTGTTCAGTGTGCAGCGGCGGCTAAGAAAGTGAATAGAATGTTAGGTATTATTAGGAAAGGAATGGAAAGCAAAAATGAGAATGTTATAATGCCTTTGTATCACTCCCAGGTGCGACTGCACCTCGAATACTGTGTGCAATTCTGGTCACCGCATCTCCAAATTGAAGATATAGTGGAATTAGAAAACATACAAAGAAGGGTGAAAAAAATGATAAAGAGGATAGGATGACTTCCCTATGAGGAAAGGCTAAAGCAGCTAGGGCTCTTCAGTTGGAGAAGAGATAGCTGAGAGGAGATATGATAGAAGTCTATAAAATAATGAGTGGAATGGAATGGGTGGTCGTGAATCGCTTGTTTACTCTTTCCAAAAATACTAGGACTAGGGGCATGCAATGAAGCTATTTAAGTACTACATTTAAAACAAATCAGAGAAAATATTTCCTCACTCAATGAGTAATTAAACTCTAGAATTTTGTTGGCAGAGAATGTAGTAAGCAGTTAACTTAGCAGAGTCTAAAAAAGGTTTGGATAACTTCCCAAAACAAAAGTCCATAAGCCATTATTAAGATGGACTTGGGGAAAAATGCACTACTTATTTCTAGGGTAAGTAGCCTAAAATCCAGTTTACTGTTTTGGGATCTTGCCAGGTACTGGAAACCTGGATATTTCACTGTTGGAAACAGGATACTGGGCTTGATGGACCTTTGGTCTGTCCCAGTACGGCAACACTTGTGTTCTTATGTATTACAACGGATGTGTTTTTAAGGGGGATTGAGTCAAGCTGAGTTTTACCTTTTCCCTCCTAAGTCTCCACCATTTCAGCATGTTTCCCTTGACTCAGAGGATATGTCAGCACCTGCCTATGCTTCAGATGCTGCCGCTGCTCCCTGGCACTCAACATGCTGTCTCTGCCTCCACCTACACCAAAACACCCGGCAGCTTTTCTGTAGCAATTTGCGAAAAATGATTAACAGATGAAATCTGTTGAAAAGCTTGTTTTTGACAATCTTAAAGGGCATCAGCTCAATTCACCCAAATTATTTCTACCTTCTGGAGGGTGAGGGGTGGGGAAAAAAAGACCCTCAAATAACAGCTGTCATAACAGCAGATACTTGGTATAACAATATTTAGTATAACCTGAATAAGGATAGGGGATGCACCATTGAATCTACCTAATTATACTGATTTACTTAAACAAATACATCTATATGTTATTGGTTTGCAAGTGAATATATTTACTCATTCTTCCTTGTGTCATAAACCCACTTCACCATTTCTTCAATGCAGTAATTCTGCTTCACCATTTTTTTCAATGAAGCAGTGGTGTAGCCAAAAGTGGGATCGAATGAGCAAGGGCCCACCCATTTTGGTCTCAAGCCCACTCACAATTAGTACACATCTGCTGTGGCTGACAGGGATCCCTCAGCCCCACCTGCTGAAGACCTCCTCCTCCAGCAGAGAGAACAATTTCCAAAGCAGTGTTCCCAAGCCGCTTGCTGCCACAATCATTCCAACCCCATCCCCCCCCCCCCCCCCCCAAAAAAAAAACACACTCAGTTTTCAAGCACTGCCATGGACTGCTAAGCTTGAAAGGAATTTTGATTGCTGGAAGAGGAGGCCTTCAGCTGGTGGGGCTTGGGAATCCCCACCACTTCAAGTATTTACATTTTGAATTGGGGAATGCTGGGAAGGGACAGAGGGCAGGGGTAGTGAACAAATTCTGTGTCTACCCATTTGGGTTCAGGCCCACTCAAAATTAGTTGTCTGGCTACAACACCACTGCAATGAAGTGATCCAAAATTATGCATGTATGAAAACAGGAAAGGCAGCCAAAACATACACCCTTCGATATTCAGCCAGCGGCAGACAGTGCGGTTGGCTGCCACTGCAAGCGCTGACTCCAGACATTCAATGGTGATCGGCATTGAATATCTAGTTTCAGTTTTGTCTGCGGCAACACAACCGATTAAACTGATATTCAGCGCTAACTGGTTGAGGGGCCCTTTACTAAGCCATGGTATAAAGTGGCCTGCAGTAGTGTAGGCGCGGGTATTGGGCGCACACCGGTCCAGTTTTTACCGCATCTACGAAAAATGGCTTTTTTTAAAAATGACATCTGAAAGGGCCTGTAGTAAAAATGAAACCAGCGTGTGCCTGAAACTGGCCTGAGTCCTTAATGCCACCCACTGATGTAGCGGTAAAGGCTCATGCGCTACACACGTGGTGACCGGTCGGTGCACGTCAAGTACCGATTACTGTCGGAACGGCGTGCGTAGGAGGAAATAAATAATTGATCCACGCATTATGGGCATGCCAAATCTGAAATTACCGCCAGGAGGGAGCGCTGGCCTGGCGATAGTCTCATTTGGGCGCACGCTGCATGCGCGTAGAGCCTACCACAGCTTAGTTAATTTTTCAACAATTTTTATTGATGGATCAACTCACAATACATAACCAAAAACCACACTGTACAGAATAGTACTCTAGTATTCATAAATACACAAAAAGAATCAAAAAGAGAACATGTACCATCAAGTATTTTTCATTTGTCCCCCCTCCCCCCCAACCATTACTCTTCCCCCCAAATTGTGCAAAGTGGAGAGGTATAGTATCAGAGGTCCTTTGTGTCATAATTGTGCACAGGCCCTTTTTCAGAAGTTTAAGCCCCTGGACTCCCCGCACCCCAACCAATCCAGCTGCACCTTGTAACTTAGTATAATTTGGTACATCGGAGAAGGAATCCTTGTTCTTGTGGTCCCTCCCCCAGCTTGCGGCCTTAGTAAGAACCGGGTTCAACTTAGTAACATATAAAAAGGTCAAACTGTTCAACAACCATTGTTACCTTTCAACAATGTTTTATGGGTGGCATGTCAGGAAATACATATTCCCTTATTAAATACCCCTGACTCAACTACGTAACTTGTCCACCATGGTATAAAAATATAACACTGCATCAGCAGATGTTTCCCCCTTAGAGCCCCCAACTTACCCCGCTGTTATTAATCTAAAACCTATATCATGAACCTCACTTCTCTTACCCACCCTAACCTCCCACCCCCTCCCCCCCCCCCCTCCTACCATAAGAGTCACTCCTGCTTACCGCAGCTTAGTTAAAGGGCGCTTAAGTGCTTAGTGTTGAAAGATAGGCAGACCTATCTTAACCACTAAACTTAGCTAGTTAGCACTGACTATTCACGCTTAACCGGCTATCTAATGCTCAATATTAACAGTTAGCCAGCTAAGCACTATTTAACCGGCCAGGAGCCGTTCCTAGCCAGTTAAATAGCGCTAAATATTGGAACCATGCTCTTTTTTTAGAAGGCAATTTTTAAACAACATGTTCACAAAGTCATTGGGTTCTTTAACTGAAAAACTTTGCATCATTTCTCAAAATACGTGCAAGCTATCCTTTGAGAACTGTCCCAGGCTAAAGTACCTACGGAGATTTCCACCTACTTTTTCTCTGCAGGAACTATGTGGGGTCGCATTCCCCAGCCTAATCTCACCCCAGGAACATTTCTGCTGTGGGCATCCACAGAGAGAGCAGGTGATTTTCATTTAATTGCTTTTGAAAATTGTCCTTCTCATCTATCGGATAACAGTCCTTATTTTAGATAGTTGCTAAATTTTCCAATGCAAAAGTCACTGGTGAAGAGTCAGTCCACAGCCCTTTAAAAAAACACTTTGGCATATCTCAAAGACTAGAATCTCATCAACCACTGCCTTATTCTAATCTGCCTCTAGGTTTTCCTTAAAATGCACCTTTATTCCCTCTATCTTTTTCATAAACTCTTTCAAATACTCATTTACATGCTGCAGTCTTTTTAGATGCATGCAAATGGTTTTCCACATGTTCACTTCTCATCTTCTTAAACAGAAAGACATATGTCTCTGTACTCCTAGAACTGCAGAAATATCGATGATTCATGAAGGCCTGTCATTCTGCTTATTTCCATCTGCATGTCTGATTTTCCCTCCATGATGCACATGTTAAGCAATGCACTGGGGATAAAACAATTCATTCTGGAGGTTATTTTATTAATACAATTATGGCGGGTTTCCCCAACATCTATAGAACTGCCTATCTGAAATGAGTATAGATTTGAAAGTGTTTTCTCAACCAAATTATTGATTTCTACTTTTCCTTTAATTACCCATTTTTCTCATTGATTATTACGGAGTTGGTATGTACAAATATTTTGGAAGCCATTCAAATGTGATAGTGGGGTGTCTGATGTATTTTTGGCTTCCTGCCCTTAGCTTAAGCTGCCATCACAGTTGAAGCATGATTACTTGCTTCCTTTTCCCTGTTCCAGAACTGATGACATCACGAGAGTGAAGGATAACAAGGGGCCCTCTTACATGCAAAGGAAGGATGCTCATACAATATCCCAGGCGTATGATGTATAAAAACATGTGCTTAGAAAACACAGTAGGGGGGCCGGAGGCTGTGGCTTGGGGACACCTGCTGCCAACTGCTAAGCTTGGAAGCGATTCTGGCTGCTGGACCAGTTGTGATTGGCGCCAAGCCAGAAGGGCAGTACATCAAGTGATGTAAATAAATAGTACCTGTTTTTATGCAATATGGTACTTATTTTAGAAGCACTATTTGGGTTTTAGAAGTACACATTCTGGCATTTCAACATGTATATTGCCTAAAAGTCTAAATCCTAATTTTAGAAAGTTGGAATACACAAGTCTAAAAATGAAAATCATGCATTTGGCAAGGAGGTGTGTTCTGGGTGGGACTAAGGCAGGGCTAAAAAATTAAGGGGGCAATTCTATAGCTGAGCACCACAATTTAGGCTTCGAGTGCTAATTTTATAATGGCATCTGGGCGCCAAAATTCTGTTCTAGAATACTAGTGTAAATTGATATCAATGCGCCTACAGGTGTAAATGCACGTGCCTAAACGCGACACTTTAGTGTGTAAATGTGGGTCCAGCCCATGCTTTATGCTAAGTTGCATGCATCATTTATGGAACAGCATTGATTACTCACCCAGCATTTACATTATTAAAGGGATGGAACACCTCTCATATGAGGAAAGGCTAAAGAGTTTAGAACTCTTCAGCTTGGAAAAGAGATAGCTGAGGTCTACAAAATACTTAGTGGTGTAGAATGAGTAGGAGTGAATCGATTTTTCACTCTTTCCAAAAGTACAAAGACTAGGGGACACGCAAGGAAGTCACATGGAAATACTTTTAAAACAAACAGGAGGAAATATTTTTTCACTCAATGAATAGAAAAGCTCTGCAACTCGTTGCCAGAGGATGTGGTATCAGCAGTTAGTGTATCTTGGTTTAAAAAAAAGGTTTGGACAAGTTCCTGGAGGAAAAGTCCATAGTCTGTTACTGAGATAGACATGGGGAAAGCCTCTGCTTGGAATGTTGTTACTCTTTGGAATTCTGGAATCTTGTTACTATTTGGGATTCTGTCAGGTACTTGTGACCTGGACTGGCCACTGCTAGAAGCAGGATACTGGGCTAGATAGACCATTTTTCTGACCCAGTATAGGCTCAGGAGTAATTTGAGGAAATTGTACTTTCTATATGTTCCTGACAGCTTGTGTATGCATCTTACAATGGTTGGTATTACCATGTGCCAGTTTACTTTGATTCAAGATGGTGCATCTGTCTGTACAAGTGATGGTAATCACAAAACTTTAAGCCACATTTCTTTGCAAATGAAATTACAAGAATAGAAAAGCCACACAAAAGAGTTAAGATGGCTTATCTAAAATATCTACTGTTGCATTAAAGCTCTGACTTACCACAAGATTCTTGCAACTTTCTTTCAATGTCAATCTCTTTCAGGTACAAAAACTTAGATTGTGAGCCCACTAGGAACAGAGAAAGTACCTGAATATAATATGTAAATCACTTTGGTTGTACCACAGAAAGGTGACATATCAAAAGCATTACCCATCTGCAGAGTTGAGAGGCATGACAGAGGAAGGGTAAGAGATTGAGAATCAGGTGAGAAGAAGGAGCCATGACTAATCAGATTATATTTTCTGTCAAGTAATTTATTTCAAAATGTGCACGACATACCCCTTATCATATTTAATATCAGGTCCAAATGCAGCAAATGTTGTTATATATGTTGTTAAATACAGAGCTCTGGATAAGGTTCTGTAATTTAAAGTCCTAACATACAATCAAAAATGCTCATCGTTGGGGTAAAATATGAAAACGCAGCCTATATTATTATAATAAACTAGATTCCATTGTTAGATGTGTTTTGACAAAGAGAAAGTGCTTATTATGAATCTGCTCTTCTTTTGGGGATTATACAATCACTGATTCTGCAGAAAAAGCAATGGGGTGAAGAAAAGCCCTGAAGTGTTCTTTTTTCTTTCTATGCTATGGACTTTCTAAGTTTATTTATTTATTAGGATTTACTTACTGCCTTTTTTTTTAATTTATTGAAGTCTTTATTAAGAATTGAGAGTATTGACATAGAAAGGTAAAGCACACCTAGCAATATCAGCAAAGTAACAACCAATTGTGCAACAGTACAAAATTTAACTTAAACTGGTGCTTAATAGACGTTATTCTAAACTCTCAAGATTAAAGCTACTGCTTTACATGTACCCCAAGAATTTTGAACAATGGTTTTCAATGTACCACCCCCCCAAAGAAAGCTAAACAAAAAGAAAGGGGGGTTACTACCTTTTTGAAGGAATTCAAGGTGGTTTACAGTAAGAATAAATCAAACATAAGCAATGAACAATTACAGCAGTAAAATATAGAAATTACAATAGAAAGTATGGCATAGTATACTACATTACAATGCCAACATAAAGCATGCACTGCCTCCACTGCATTCAAATCTCTCTCATGAATATTCATTGTGGATATCCTGAAAACCTGACTGGCTGAGGTGCTTCCAGGACCAGACTTGGGAACCACTGAGCTAAGCTTTTCCCAATGGCCAAAGATACAATCAAAAATAGGCTCACCAAGGGGCCCTTTAACTAAGCCGCGTAAGTGCGTCTACGCGCATCCAATGAGCGCAAATTTAGAGTTACCACCCGGCTACCATGTGGTTCTTGCAGTAATTTCATTTTTGGCGCTTGTCCGATACGCGTGTCTGAAAAATAATTTTGTATTTTCTGGTGCGCGTCCACTACGCACGCCAAGTGGCATTTTGCACGCGTAGGTCATTACCGCCCAGTTAACGCATGAGACCTTACCGCTAAGTCAATGGCTGGCAGTAAGGTCTCAGACCCAAAATGGACGGGCGCCAATTTTTATTTCGCTGCACGTCCATTTTCGGCAAAAATTTTAAAAAGGCATTTTTTTGCAGGCGTGCTGAAAAATGGATCTGCACGCACCCAAAACACGCGCCTACGCTACTGCAGGCCATTTTTCAGTGCACCTTAGTAAAAGGACCCTCAAGTCATATCCTACAATGAAAACTGGTTGTATATTAAAAGATTGTTTTCTACTTCAGAGCAGTGGCGTAGCTACATGGGGCCTGAGGGGGCCTGGGTCCCTGTAGATTTGGCCCTGGCCCCCCCTGCTGACGATCCCCTTGAACCCCCCTCCCGCCACCAACTCTCCCCCGCTGTTGCCGCCCACCCCGCTGCCGCATCAGATACCTTTTTTGCTGGCGGGGGTCCCCGAACCGCGCCAGCCGAAGAGAGTCTTCTTCAGCGCCTGAGTAGTGCCTTCGTTCAACAAAGTTCCTGCGATCAGCTGTTTCGATGCCTTACGTCCTGCACGGGGCTACATGCATGGTGCAGGACGTAAGGCGTCAAAACAGCTGATCGTAGGAACTTCGTTGAACGAAGGCGCTACTCCGGCGCTGAAGGAGACTCTTCGGCTGGTGGGGTTCGGGGACCCCCGCCAGCAAAATAGGTATGCGGCGGCGGGGCAGGCAGCAACGGCGGGGGAGAGTTGGTGGTGGGAGGGGTGTTCAAAGGGATCGTCGGCAGGCTGGCAGGGAGGTCCAATGTGGCGGCGACGGCTAAACAGTGCCCCCCCACCTCGGGCTCTGGCCCCCCCTCCCGGCGAGGTCTGGCTACGCCCCTGCTTCAGAGCACTACGTTTCAACCCAGAACACTGCACAGAGCGTTTCAATTTAGCCAACTGTCTGACTCCTCCAAATTGCAGATGTCTTTTACAAATAAGGCATTGGTGCACATCAGTTTCATTACAGCAACTGAAAACCGCATTTGTCGTTAACTCATTCATCATAACACAGCACAAAAGGTTTAGAAATAATCCTTCTGGTGAAACAGGGAAAGTTGCATCTCTCATTTATATAATACAAGCCGTAAAGCCCATTAAAACGGGCGACATTTTTGTTGTGAAAAATGTAATGAAATAGCCAAAGCAAGAAATGAGAGTGGATATCTACAGTACACTCTTATATACTATGACCCTCCTCTCTCCCTTGCCCCCCCTCCAGCCACCCATGCCCAGCGACTCTCCTCTCTCCCCTGCCCCCCTCCGGCCACCCAGGTTGTCCAGCAAATTCTTCGGGGCAGACAGGAAAAATCCCCAGTCTTGCCTGCCTGCCTGCCCGCTGCCGACACTGACTCTCCCCTGCTGCCGGATCGCTCTTCAAAATGGCCGCTGAGACTTCTGCTAAAGTCTTGGTAGCCATTTTGAAGAGCGATCCGGCAGCGGGGGAGAGTCAGCACCAGCAGCGGGCGGGCAGGTAGGCAGGCAGGCAGGCAAGACTGGGGTTGTTTCCTGCCTGCCCCGAAGAATTCGCTGGACAACCTGGGTTGCTGGGGGGGGGGGCAGGGGAGAGAGGAGGGTCACTGGACATGGGTGGCTGGAGGGGGCAGGGGAAAGAGGAGGGTCGCTGGACATGGGTGGCTGGAGGGGGAGCAGGGGAAAGAGAAGAGTCGCTGGACATGGGTGGCTGGAGGGGGAGCAGGGGAAAGAGAAGAGTCGCTGGACATGGGTGGCTGGAGGGGGCAGGGGAAAGAGGAGGGTCGCTGTACAGCGCTGCGTACGTTTAGTATAGCGCTTTAGAAATGATAAGTAGTTGCAGTTATGATCAGCTGACATCGGAAGAGACCTGTGACGTGCCACTCATGCGCAGAACAGCTGCTCTCTACTGCGCATTTGTGGGTGAGTCAGTCACCTCTCATTTATATAGTTAGATGTTAAATCAATGTCTCACCAATTCATAGAAACATAGAAAAATGAGCACAGATAAAGACCATTCCCCCCCCCCCCCACTCCGATATTCAAAACCATTTAACTGGATAGGAATGGCACCTGGCCGGTTAAATGGTACTTAGCTGGCTATCCGGCGATATTCAGCAGGAGATAGCCGGCTGTTTCCCACTGAATATCGCCGGTTAGCGGCTGGTGGATAGCCAGTTATTCACCTGATATAAATGGCTATCCACCAATTTTTCAGTGTGAGTTGGCAGCCATATTTGGCTGTGGATATTCAATGCCGGTCACTGGAAACTGCCCGGCATTGAATACCTGGGCTCAGCATTACTGTGGAAGGCAACCCGGCTACTTCCCACAGTCTGAAAATTGACCCTCATATGGCCTTTCCAATCTGCCCATCTATGCCCTCTACTAACCTTTCCTCTCCATGAGATATCCTATATCCTTATCCCAAACTTTCATGAATTCAGATGCAAACCAGAGGACTGTTCCACGCTTTCACCACTCTTTCTATGAACAAGTATTTCCTCAGATTACTCCTGAATCTGTCCCCTTTCATTTTCATCCTAGGCCCCTCATTCCAGAGCTTCCTTTCAAGTAAGAGACTCGCCAGGTTATCTTTAGTTGAGTTTTCAACTGAACCAACTGGGTAGAGTTTTTGCATAACATTTCCTTAAATCTAGCTGATCCAAAATGTGACACTGCTAAAACCCTCACCACTGAATTTTGAGTTATTTGTAATGCTTTTATCGGAGTCTTTTGCAATCCTAACAGCAAAGCGTTTGCATAATGAAAGCAAGGGTTACTAAACTCTGCACAACAGTTCTAAAATTATATGGTTTTAACAAGTTCTTTAATCTTCTCACCGTAACGTACATAACTTAAAATAAACATCCCCGATAATCTTATGCACATGAGATTTCATCATCAACTTTCATCAAGCATCACACCTAAATTTCTCAGATTTCGAACAACGGGGATAGATTTACTATTAAATTGAAACATTGTTGGGAACATCATCCAATTCTCTGGTTGTCAGTAACAGAATCTGTGTCTTATTGATGTTTAATTTCAGACTATTCATGGACATCCAACCATCAACTGACTGCAAAATCAAGTTCGATTTCACAAATGTTTCTTGAATACCATTACCCAAAGGTATCAAAAATTGTATGTCATGTCATTCGCGTACAATATGGGCTTAGCACATGAGAAAGCCTCAGATTTCAATGTGTTTTAATAAAAGGACCCCTTAACAAGGTACATTGTCCACCGCCTTCAACGGGAGCCTATTCCAGGCACCCAGCACCCTTTCCATGAAAAATGCTTTCTGACATTGCTCTTGAATCTACCTCCTTGCAACTTCATATCATGCTATCTTCAAGAGCAAAGATTTAACCGTAACTCTGGAAGCTGCATACTGCCTTGGGTGAATCTGTTCAAAAAGGAAGCCAATACATCTCAATAAATATTAGTTGGTGTGAATCTTTTGAAAGTTTGCCTCTTTCTTATGAAAATCAGGGGGGAAGTTATCAATGTGGGCTACCGTTAAGACATGTAATTTTACCACTAACTGATGCTATTTTAGCACAGGTCCCATTTACGCAATGAGATCTTCTAATAACTGCCATTAACAGTAAAATGACAAAATCACTGCTATATGTAATAAACTAGTAAAAAAAGGCCCGTTTCTGACACAATTGAAACGGGTGCTAGCAAGGTTTTCCTCAGAGTGTGTATGTTTGAGTGTGTGTGAGAATGACTGTGTGAGAGAGAGAGTGAATCTGCGAGTATGTGCGTGTGACAGAGAGGGTGATACTGGGTGCGAGTGTGTCTGTGAGAGTGTGTGTGCCTGGGGGCCCTCCTCCCACCCAGTTCCAGTGTCCCCCCCTTCCTCTGTGTTCCAGGGTCGTCGTTCCCCCTCCCTTCCCTCCCTCCGAATTCCAGGGTTGTCCCCCCCCCCCCCGTTTTTTTTAAAGTTTTGTACAGGTGGTACATTCTCCCCCTCCTCCCCTCTCGTCCCCTCCTCCAAGTTCTAGACCCCCTCCCTCCCTCCCCCCCGAGTTCCAGACCCCCGTCCCCCCCAGTTCCAGACCCCTCTCCCTCCCCCCTCTAAATTCCAGACCCCCCTCTGAGTTCCAGACCCCTCCCGCTCTTTGAGTTTCAGACCCCACCTCCCTGCCTCCGATTTGCAGACCCCCTCCCTCTCTCCGAGTTCCAGACCCCATCTTCCTGCCTCCCTCCCTCCGATTTGCAGACCCCCTCCCTCTCTCCGAGTTCCAGACCTCACCTTCCTGCCTCCCTCCCTCCGATTTGCAGCCCCCCCCTTCCTCCAATTTCCAGACCCCCCCCCCTCGGAGTTCCTGACCCCTGGACCCCCCTGCCGTGACCCTCTCGAGCCCCCCCTTACCGCAGCCAACTAGATTAAAGAATGTTGCTTGAATATGGTCTTAGCTAGGGTAGGAGTGGATAAACAGGTCCTGCTATAGTATGTGCAGCCGGTGTCATTTACTTTTTTCCGTTAAAAGCCTGGTTGAAGAGCCAAGCTTTTACCTGCTTCCTGAAGTAGAGTAGTCTTGTGTTAAGCGAAGCCTTCAGGAGGTGCATTCCACAGCATGGGTGCTACTCCGGAGAAGGCTCGCTTGCAGGTATCGCATTGTGCGATGTCCTTTGGAGAGGGTGTGATTAGGGAAACTCCTTGGGAGGACCTTAGTGACTTTGAAGGTGTGTAGAGGGAGATTCTGTTCTTCAAGTACTCTGGGCCATTTCCTTTAAAGGTTTTTGAAGGTCAAACAAAGTTTTAAATTTGGCTCTGTATTGTACTGGTAGTCAATGAAATTTATGCAAAAATGATGTGATGTTGGTCACGTCGCTTACAGCCTTCTATTAGTCTTGCTGCAGCATTCTGAATTAATTAGAGCTGGTGCAAAACCCTTTGTAGTCAGAATAGTGTAGAGTACATTACAATAATCCAGTCTTGAAGTTTTTATGGCATGCACAACGCAGACAAGCTTGCCTTCTCAGTGTAAGGAGAGAGGCAGCATAGTTGTCGCAAGTGATAGAAGCTGCTCTTGAAAGTTGCATGGATTTGGGAGGTCAGACTAAGTGTTGAATCGAGTTATATTCTAAGGTTCCTGACTTCTGATTTGAGGGGGAGTTCGTATTTCCCAAAGAAATTTTGATGTCAGGTATGTCCCCATGTGTTATGTTAGGGACCCATAGAAGCTCAGTTTTACTTAGGTTTGTTGTTTTTAGCCCATTCTTGAATTGATGTTAGACAGGTAGTCAGTTTAATCAGGGCTGAGGGTAAGTCAGGTTCAATGGGTATGAGTAACTGCACATCATTCACATAAATGTAGAAACGAGTGTCCATTACTACTACTACTACTGCTTATCATTTCTAAGGCGCTACTAGACGTACGCAACACTGTACACTTGAACATGAAGACAGTCCCTGCTTGACAGACAAACAGGACAAACAAGAGATAAGGGACTATTAAAGTGAGGATGATAAAATAAGGGTTCTGAACAAGTGAATAAGGGTTAGGAGTTAAAACAGCATCAAAAAGGTGGGCTTTTAGCTTAGATTGAAGACAGCCAGAGATGGAGCTTGACGTACCAGCTTAGGAAGTCTATTCCAGGCATATGGTGCAGCAAGATAAAAGGAACGGAGTCTGGCGTTAGCATGGCGGAGAAGGGTGCAGATAAGAGAGATTACCCATTGACTAAATCAGCTTGGCTAGTGGCTTGAGGTAGATATTGAATAGAATAGGTAACAGTATTGATTCTTGTGGTACTCCACAGGTCAGTGCCCATGGACTGTTGCCTGTCTGACAGATAGGATCTGAACCAGGCAACCTGGGTAAACAGTATAATAATCTATCTTAACATTTTATTCAATGAGACCCTGTGCCAAAATAGCTCAACATTGATAATGACCCCTCCCCTCCCCCAATGTCTCATGTCGTTAACTTCCCTGTGTTCTGTTACCATAATAAGAATAATTTGTGGAGGAATGACAAGAACATTGCGCAATTCAGCACAATCGTATGAAGTGAGAAGGGGGGTACAGCCTTATTTCCAGCTATTTAGCCCCCTCTCTGCACTAAGAGCTGGTTTCTGAAGTACAGCAGATATGATAATGCAGGTCTGTCTGCCCACGCAGTCCTCACTTTGAATCTGCCACCTTAGATTCTGCCACACAATGTCAGAAGGGCTATGCTAGCTTGCTAATTCTTCTTCATGGTTGCGCAGAAGATTTCAAGGTTATATTTTGCAGATGACATTTCGTACCCACCTGCCCTAGCATGCACAGTACTGCCTTGGATTTTTGATTCTCTCTTTCTTACATCAGCCATGACTAGATGTTACATTAAAAGTGTTTTATAGGTCTCAAACAGAGGTATGTTGGTGCAACCCATGGCCTTCTGAACTGAGCAACAGATTCCATGGTTCTATAGGGATTTGACTAATTAAATCAACATGGCCAAAAATGAGTTTAACTCAATATTCATTTGAATATGAAAGGAAGAGCCTCTAAAAAGAAATTTAAAACCATTCACATTTGAGGGCAAAGGTTAAAAGCATTCAGACTAGGGATAGAACACCTTGGCAAATTTCAAAACATGAGCAAACAGGATTAACCCTCTAGTGGGCTCTAAACAAACAAGTTTCCATGCGGTTTGGTATCATTCATATTCTGCTGACATTTATCATATTTCTGCTTTATTACTATGAGGTCCTTTTATGAAGCTGTGGCAAAAGGAGGCCTGCGCTGGTGTCAGTGCGTGTTTTGACATGCGCAGAGGCCCCCTTTTACCGCAGTGGGTAAAGGCAGGTTTCCTTTTTCTTAAAGAAATGGCCGTGTGGCAAGTGAATGACTTGCCGTGTGGTAGTTTCGTGGGGAAGCATTTACTGCCTCTCAATGAGGAGGCAGTAAGGGCTCCTGCGCTAACCCAGCGGTAAATGAGCAGCGCGCGGCACTGCCCGATTAACCACCGGGTACACACTTGCGCTAAAAAAAATTGAAATATTTTTGCAGCACCAGAAATGGCGCACACTGGGGAGGGAACTACTGCGGTAGCCCTGTGGTACTTCCCTTTTAGGGAAAGGGAAGGGAAATGGGACTTGATGTACTTGCCTTTCTGAGGTTTTTTTTTTTTGCAACTACATTCAAAGCAGTTTACATATATTCAGGTACTTATTTTGTACCAGGGGCAAGTGACTTGCCCAGAGTCACAAGGAGCTGCAGTGGGAATCAAACCCAGTTCCCCAGGATCAAAGTCCACTGTACTAACCACTAGGCTACTCCTCCAAGCCCGCGTGGGCTTACCGCTGCTTCATAAAAGGGCCTCTAATTTCTAATACTGTTTTCATGTTTGTACTATTACTAGGATTCATTTTACCATCTCCAAGTTTACTTCACTGATTGTATATTTGGTCATTTTACTAATGTTACGTTGTTACATTGTAAATTTTATGTCAGGCTGTGCCTGCTGTTCATAAAAGTGGCTAATAAGCCCAATAGACAACACATATATACATACATACATACATAAATAAGCAAGCAAGCATGTTGGGGCCACCACCATAATACAAATACTAATTTTATATGCCTGCATTCTCCAGTCCCTGGCATGTTCACATCAGCTCCTCATCCCTCAACATCCAACCACGGCATAATCAAATTACCATCATACCCTCCCCATGGCATATTCACTTTCTTTGCCCCTATACTGCCTGATCCTCAGCAGTCAGTTCTTTTTACCTACTGTTGGCTCCTCCTCTTCCTACTCCACTTCCTCTGCAGTTGGAACTGTGTGGGGCTGGTCAGTCTTCTGAAATTACAGGTCTCCACATGGTTCTGACTGCAGAGGAACATCAACAGAGTTGTAGGCAGCTGCTGGTAAGAACCAGGTGGAAGACTCTGCAGGGGTCTGGGAGGACGGACAGTACGACTGTCGCAGGTGACAGTGGCTCTGGCCAAGTCCCTGGAGTTAAAATCTGCCCCACACCTGCATTGTTCTCTCTACTTTTTGCTGGCCTATGTGCGCATAAAAAACATTTTTCCCCGGATTCTATATGGAGGGGCATAATGGAACAGAAACGCCTATCTCCATGGGCGTTTATCTCCGAGAACGGGTCCGTGAAGGGGCGGGGCGGATCGTATTTTTTAAAAGAAAAAGACGCCCATGTTTTATTCGTCAAGGTGTGAGCTGGGCGTTTTTGCTTTTCAGCGATAATGGAAAATGAAATCGCCCAGCTCAAAACGAATAAATCCAAGGCATTTGTTCGTGGGAGGGGCCAGGATTCATAGTGCACTGGTCCCCCTCACATGGCAGGACACCAACCGGGCACCCTAGGGGGCACTTTTACAAAAACCAAATAAAAGGTAAAAGAGCTCCCAGGTGCATAGCACCCTTCCCTTGGGTGTTGAGCCCCCCAAATCCCCCTCAAAACCCACTGCCCACAAGTCTACATCATTACTATAGCCCTAAGAGGTGAAGGGGGGCACCTACATGTGGGTACAGTGGGTTTGGGGGGTTGGACGACTAGTAGCATTAGCAGCACAATTGTAACAGGTAGGGGGGGATGGGCCTGGGTCCACCTGCCTGACGTCCACTGCACCCCCTAACAACTGCTCCAGGGACCTGCATACGCTGCTTGGGAGGAGGGTAGACATTTGAGGGTGAAAGTAAAAAAGTTGTGAAACATCATTTGTTGTGGTGGGAGGGGGTTAGTGACCACTGGGGGAGTCAGGGGAGGTCATCCCCGACTCCCTCTGGGGGTCATCTGGTCATTAGGGCACTTTTGGGGCCTTATTCGTCAAAAAAACAGGGTCCAGGAAAAGTGTCCTAAATTCTAGCTCAAAACTGTTCCATTATCGGCGAAGGGCGCCCATCTCTGTTCGCCCGATAACCACGCCCCAGGTTCCGCCTTCGACACGCCTTCGATACGCCCCCCGTCAACTTTGTCCGCATTCCGCGACGGAGTGCAGTTGAAAGCGTCCAAAGTTCGGCTTTCGATTATACCGCTTTATTTGTTTTGTGAGAAGAACGCCCATCTCCCGATTAGGGTCGGAACTTGGGCGTTATTCTCGTTCGAATTATAAGCTGGAGAGTGCGCCAAGCATTCCATGCCAAAAATCCAAGTGTATTCTGTACCAAGTGTATTCTGTAACGCACTTAACTTAATTGGCTAACCAGCCAATCAGCATTGTTAACAGCATTTAACAAGAATAATGAGCACTAATTGGCGAAAATTAGAATTAAATGCACAACTCCCTAAGTGTATTCTCTAACGCACTGCGCCTAAATTTGAATGCGCACAGCAAAAGGGCCATGGTTATGGGCAGGGAAATGGGCGTTCCAAAATTTATACACATAGTTATAGAATATGGACCAGTGCACCTAAATCTACGCACCAGGATTTATGCCACATTTTCGCCGGTATAAATGGAGGCGTGTAGTTTTAGGTGCCAAGGTAACTAAGCGCATTCTATATACCAGCGCCTAAATCTAGGCACCACTTATAGAATACGCTTGGTTGGCACTGATTTCCACGCCAATGTTTTTGGTTCCATATATACAGTCTCCTCCTTGTGGATAAGCTTTCAGCTTCGATTCTGTGTGCGGTGTAGCCTATGTTCACAATAAGAAAGGCAGCAAAAAGTTTGTGTGTGCAGTTTGCTAGGCACGTGCACACCAGGGGCGTAGGCCAGACCTCGACGGAAGGAGGGGCCAGAGCCCAAGGTGGGGGGGGGCACATTTTGGCCTGCCTCCCGCCGCCACTTCTGCCCCCCCCCTGCGGCTGCTACTGCCTCCCCGCCGCCACCCTCCTGCTGCCACTTCCACCCCCCACCGCCACTTCCCCCCCTGCCACTCCAACCCCCACCAGCCAAACCGGGGGCCCAGAACCAATTTGGGGAGGCCCAGGCCCCTGTGGTCCCCCCCGTAGCTAAGCCACTGGTGTGCATGCTCCCACTCACACAGCTTAGAGGGAACACTGCACACCTGACAGCACCAGTTGGGAACTGTAAAATTGGCATATCTGAAAGCTCCCTTCCCCAGCCTTTTGGGCCCTAGGCAGCTGCCTACTTTGCTATGTCATAATCTAACCCTGAATGAAAGTAAGAGCTCAATGAAACTAATATCATTGTAGAAACAGATTTATGATCACCACTAATACAAATAGGTTTGATGTAAGAGATTTTGTACGCATCTGTTCTACATTTTGATTATTTATCATTATTTTACAGATATTTAAGAGGTAAGTCCACATGCTGTTAGGGCTCCAAATGCGATATTTGTTTTCTCAAGCTGTTTATTACCTGTAGTCATTTATTGGGCGGATTTTCAGTCAGTGCAATGACTTTAAAGCGCTGATGCTTATATTAATATGTATAATTAGCATCACTGTCCATAGAATACATGTATAATGCAGCTGCTGTAACCGGAATGATCTGTTTAATTTAAGCTTGCTTTTCAGCTGCAGTTAAAAATCAGAGCTCTCATTAAGCAATCTCCTGGGCTCTGAAGTGGACCTCCTACTTCTGGCTCCATTTGGCACTATTTTAAAAGCTCTCAAGTGGAATCTTGACCTCTAGTTAGTCATGGAAAAGGAGCAGATAGAGAGATGTCCTTTTTTGTAAATAGGGACAGCTTTAGTAAATAGGGACCTTAGAGTCTCTATTTTGTTTTTACTTAAAATATTATTCTATACTGAAAAGTTACTGTAGGTGGAAAGGAAGGATTTCAAAGTGTGCAATTACCTTCTATTTCCCTTTGCACATCATTCATTAGAACACAATATGAACTTGAAATTAAATTAAGAGTGTGCAGACAATTCACTTAACTCTAAAGCACTGGCGTTGGAAACAGTAATTGTAAAGAGATACAGAGAAAAACAATCTTGGAAACAACCAAGAAACGTTAAAAAGAAATTGAGGAATATACTTTCAAAGACCACATCAGTGAAAACAATCAATGTTCTGCCTCCAATTTTCCTTTTACCAAGGGATTCCATCTTCTTTTACCCATTTGGTAGACACTCCAAGCATTAGATTTCAGTTGCTGTGGCCTAAACGCCGAAAATTAACGTATGGGAGCTGCAAATCTAGGGGTCCTTTTACTAAGCTGCGGTTAAAGGGGTCTGTGCTAACATCAGCACGTGCTTCTTGACATATGCTGAGGCCACCTTTTAACCGCAGCAGGTAAAAGGCTGTCTTTTTTGCTGGACAAGAATAGCCGTGCGGTAGTGAACCATTTCAGGAAGGAGGCACTTACTGCCACCCATTGAGGTGGTGGAAAGGGCTTCCTCGCTAACCCTGGTGGAGTGCACGGCCTGCCCGGTTACCGCTGGGTAAGCGCTGGCACTACAAAAATAGAAATATTTTTGTAGTAGTGCTGGAAAAGGCGCAAGCTGGGGGTGGGAACTACTGCTAGGCACCTGCGGTAACCTGGCGGTAGTTCTGGATTGGTGTGCGGCAAGATTGTTGCTGCACGCCAACCCTTTAGTAAAGGGCCCCTAATGCAGTAACTATTAAGATGTCCTGGCTTTTCCATTGCAATTTGTGGGTTAACACTTGCCTTACCACACAGTATCAGGTTGCAACTAAAAGAACTGTTTTGGTGTAGAAAGGCTTATAAAGTTACCCTCATACGTCCTTAGTGGGAGTCTTGAGGGAAACAGATAAAGAGCTTTTGCTGGCAGAATTTTTCCAGAAAACAGCATGATGTGAAATGTTTCATTGCAAGCCTCTTATTCAAGTTACATAAAAATGAGGTGTTCTGCTGCATTTGCATCTCATTACTGTGCATCCTGTAATTACTTACTTTAATGGAAAAACACTTTATTGCCTTTTAAACACTTTTTAAAGGGGCAAATAACATATGTTAGGGCAAATAACACATGTTAATAATTACCCTCCTACATCCATTTATCACTATATGCATATGTGCTTATATAAGACGTGAGATATAAAAATTGTTTCTAAATAGTATTTTAGTAATTTTGGAAATGCTACTTCTTTCTATTGATCAACAAAACATTGTGAGGTAAACAGAGGACCATAATTTGAAGGGAGGTTCTGAAGGATACAGATTGATTTGGTTAAATTCTACTTCTAGTAGGAAGGTAAAATGAATGGCCAGAACATTTGTATGAACACAGTTCTTGCTGTGCTTTAATAAAATGAAACCAGCAAGAGATATGTATTTCAAACTAATGGCTTGTTGGGTGGCCTACTAGGAATCATGTCTTCCTGGATCTTTTGGCTTCTTGAAACAATCCTTATTTAGAGAAATAATATGGCATAATAAAATAACCAAAAATAAGCAATGAAAGATAATGAGTTTCTGTGTGATGGAAATTAAAAGCCAAAACAGCAGTCAAAGGAGCTTGGGTGGATTCTAAATCATGTCCCAACAGCCCATCTTCCTACAAATGAATAACTTGTCCCTTCCAGCTGAGTAGAGGAATGCTAAGTGATTCTCGTAAGCGGTGATAAAATTGCTGAATTGGACCAGAAAATGGGAAATACATGCAGGAATATTCATAGAAGCAAAAGAACAGAGTAGCCTTGTAACACCATCTTCAAGAATGCCATGCTGAACACAGGAACTAATTCCAAAATGGTGGCTAAGTCCGATTTTTAACAATCGCTTCAGAGAGAAACATGACTGCTCATAGTATTCAAGGCACAGTTCACAAAAACAAGTTACAGATTCCTCTCTTTCTAGAAGAGCTGCATAAAAAGACTTGGTATAGATTCACCAAAACTCCACACAAGTGACTCAGCCAAAACAAGTAGCCATTAAAAAAAAAAAAAAAAAAAAAAAGACAAGTGGCCAACTGATGATGGCTATAATTTTACCAACACCTCACCAACTTCTCTCTGGATCACCCTGTCTTCAACAGAGACTTTAACGTTCAGACAGGGCGAAGTTTTTCTGCTGACCCTGCACAACGTACTCCTGTAGCATTGAGCACACAAACGAAGTCTCTGAAGACAGATCGATAGCCTGATTTTGTTCTACGGACTCTGTTTAAAGAACATTAAGACTCCTGAGGCAGGCCGGTTGGCCGAAACAACGGCCGGTGTTGAGTCACCTCACTACATTGTGCTGGACTTATTAAATAAAGTGGACTTTTTGCACATCGTCTAAGACCTTCATGTCTGCAACAAGCTTCGCTGTGTCCTTTGTTACAATACACTACCACTGCATAAAAAATGGACAATCATATTTATTACTGCCCTGAAAGAGAAACTCATCAGGTTTTGAGGCACAGGTATGTATTTTTTTTTCTTAGTGGTTTAGCATAGCTCTGTAAGTAGGAATGATCGATTTCAGTTGCAGATGAACAGAATTGCAGGATATGGAAATGTAACTTCACCTGTGCAAAAAACATCATTGCTAAACTTGTGACACTGATTGATCCCTTTCTGTTTAGTAGTTAGATTTCAACTTGTGTCCTGAAGAAAGAATCTTTAACGAGAGCTGACTCTTTCAACAGATTTTGCTTCTTGTAGCTCTATGAATTCTCATCTGCACAGCCAGCTATAAATAATTTCTTTTGCATGAGTCACTACCACTGTATAACAAATACCTTTTTAACACACACTGCTCAGGTCTTTCCAGTGTATTCTCATTTAACAAGCAAGCAAGCTTCATTTCTAGTATTCAGTACAATGCGCTGCAGATAGCCATTCATTATACACAGTGGAAATTGTCTGAAAATCATGTAAAAACAAAGGATCGGGTTACCTGTTCTGGTTTTAAATCCAGGAGGAATCCAAGCGTACTCTTCCAAGGCGCAACCGGAGTCATCGTCAGATGTCGAGTTTCTTTGAAAATCGAACATGAGCTTGTTCATAGTCTTTTCATTTCTAGTGGCATCGCTATTACCTGTGCTCCTCCGGTGGGCACTTACAGTGAAGACAAATCTTCCTGCAGGAAGCAGAAAATCCATTCGTGAGTCTCATTTCAAAAACAGAAACAGTCTCAATGATTTCTGCCAGTCACTGGAGCCTGGATACCAAACTCTAAACACATTCCCTGGCAGCATGCCCCTGGCACGTATCTAGTGCATGCAAAACAGTCTTCTAATTCCCCGTGTGTGCACTTTGTGAAAACTTAACCCTCTCTTTGTTAAGAGGTCAAAGGCCATCTATTATAGGTAACAGAACAAAGAATTTCGATAAATGTTTAAAAACACAAAGAATAAAAGATTATACAAAATGCATACTTAAAACCAGCTCAATAGCAAAATAGCTTCAAATTAGCGAGTGGAATGGCTTTCAGTGACGATAAACACAGCACATTAGGTATGCAAAGCAATGTTGTCTGTGACAGGTTTTCTTCGGAGACAGCAGGATTGATAAGGCACACAAGTGAGTATCGGGTGATGTCATCCAGTGGTGTTGGGACAGATGTGCTCTTTTAAAGCTCAGAACCTAGTGTAATCATTCTTATTCGGTTACTTTATCACATTGTTATTATTGAATGCTTTTCATTACCCCTTGTTCTTAATACCTGAATTGTACTGTTTATCTATTTTCTACCAATTTATATTGCGTATTCTCCAGTTTAACTGGATATTACTGTGTATTTCTTATTCCGGAAATGGCGATCGCCACTACGGTATTTGTAAGCTGAATTGAGCCTGCAAAGAGGTGGGAAAATGTGGGATATAAATGCAGAAAAATAAATAAATACAATTCTGAGTGTGCACAGCCCTTCCCATGCACAGGGGTTTTCTGAGCTCCTCAGTTGGTGCCAAAGCTCAGACAGACAGACAGCTCAACAGGAGATGAGTGGAATTGTGTGCCTTATCAATCCATAAGCTTGATTCTCAAAACCGTGCTAATGGGCTGCAACTGGACAGCATCACAACCTGTTCTGATAGAGTGAGTATCACATTTGTCAACCTCAGCTAAAATGTATTTATTTATTTATTGGGATTTATTAACCACCTTTATGAAGAGATTCACCCAAGGTGGTATACAGCAGGTGGTGTACAGTTAACATAAAACTTACAATTTTGTTAACAGCATAACAATAGTAAAATGACCCCAAGTATAAACATAAATACAATAAATGAGTTAAACTTGAAAACAGCAAATTGAAACCTAATAACAGGAGTACCATGAAACAGGACCAAAAATATACGCATTGAACAGCACTGAAATTCAAATAACAGAGATATAATACGATGTCAGCATAATACTAATGAAACATCTAATAAGCACACAGTAAAACATTCAAATAACATTGCTATGATACTAATGCTTTTCTACAATACAGCTTATCATATAGCTGAGGGGCCAAGTGCAAGATATTAGGTGGGGACAAGATGTGTGGCAGAGTCAGTTGGGATAAATAAATGGGTAGCTAAACTCAAGGCAAATTCTTTGTACAGTTGAACAAGATATAAGAACTTATCTAAGTTACAGTGTGTGTAGCAAGTTAGTCCATGTGCAGAATGAGGTGTACAGACAGTCATCCTATGTATTAAGGCTTGGGAGAAGAGCCAGGCTTTCACCTGTTCCTGAAGTAGAGGTAGCCTCCAGTTATACATAGTCCCTCTGGGCGTAAATTCCAGAGCGTGGAGGCTACTCTTGAGAAGGGCTCGCTGGCGGGTATCACATCGTACGGTTTTCTTTAAAGAGGGACAGATAGTGATGATCCTTGAGAGGACCTTAGAGGTCTCAAAGGTATGTAAAGGGCTAACTTATTCTTTAAGTACTCTGGTCCATTTTGTCTGAGGACCTTGAAAGTCAGAAATAGAGTTTTAAATTTAGCCTGTAAGGTACTAGTAGCCAGTGTAGCTTTTGAAGGAAGGGTGTGATGTGGTCACACCACTTGCAGCCTTCTATCAGTTGTGGCGGCAACATTCTGAATTAGTTGGAGCTGATGCAAACTCTTTTGGTTTGATCGGTGTACAGGGCGGTTAGCTGTTCTGAGCTTGGTAGAAAGATTAGATGAGAAAATCTGCACCTTATGGAAGACTAGAAGCATGAATTGACCCATAAAGAGCTGGTGAGCAGTTATTCTTGCAGACAGCACAGCTTCTTGAAACAAGATCTTCCCCAAATGATTTATCAATCAAAATCCTTTCCAGGGGGAGTATAGAAAAATCCTTGCATTTTTTTATGCTTAGGCATATAGCTGCTTCCATTACTACTGATGAGTGTAACAACTGTACCTTGTTAAAGCCAGGTGACAGTTGGACTTTATATTTCGTGTCCAAAGGCTCTGTTTTTTGAAAGTCTAATGGAGAGTGGATTCTGCCAGCATATGAAAACTGCTAGTCCTTGAGCACACCATGCACAGCTAAAGCTACCATTTTCTTAGGAGACTCTATGGTATCCATCTGATCTGCAATCCATTTCCTGTTGAAGGGAGAAAGGAACCATTTCAGCCATTTTACTGGCATGCTCTGGCTCTGAAATATCTTCATACAGAGAATTATTCCCTCAGTGACGGTGGTGGTGGTGAAGGATCAGATGGAATTCCTGTAGATCTCTCTTCCTTGCATTCTTTACAGAGTAGTGAATATCTAAAAGATCCAGGAGACACTCCACATTAGACTGAAGTGAATCCAGAGAAGATGAAGGGAGATAATGCTCCAAGTCTGAAGAAGGCAGTAAGAGACAATTGGATCTGAGTAGGTTACTCTCTGCACAGGAGTAAAGTTAGAGGAGTGGGAAAGAAGAAGCAGTGTCGTAGCTACAGGTGGGCCTCGGTGGGCATTCTTGGCTCAGGCCCACCAGCGGCGGCATCTCATGTCAACATCTCTCCTCCTCTGTGGAGTCCCGGCATCTGCCCACCCGTCGCTAAACCTCAACCCTCCCCAGTGTACCACAGGTGTCCCTGGCACCTACAGTGATTCATTATTGTCGCCTGCGCTGGCTCTGCAGGCTTCCATTGGCCAGGTCCTGCCCTCATTGAAGTCATTGCCTGTTTCCTGTCTGATACTTCTTCTAGTTTTACCTGTTTTTCTTATGAACCCTATTTGTAATAATATTCTGAACTTCTTATTCCGTTAATGTGATTGCCATTGCAACATAATGTAAGCCACATTGAGCCTGCAAGTAGGTGGGAAAATGTGGGATACAAGTGCAGCAAATAAATAAATAAATAAATAAATGTGAGCCAGAGGGAAGCAGTGATGCCCACTGCAGATGCCTTCACCCTGAAGCTGAGAACCTGCAACCACTATGTTCAGTGCATTAAGCATGCTCGGTTTCAACTGTTTTGGTGTTTTTTCACCGATAGTGGTGTCGGTTCAACAGAGGACATCACGTATCATTCAGCTGAATTCACAGATTTCTTATCTTTATCATTTAAGGAGTTCTGCAATTTCAGTGACCCCTGATGCAGGCGCTTGGTCACCGAAACACAGCCTGTGTCGGGTCTTTCCAATAAACTCTTCATAGTCCTGTTTCTGGAGGTCAACGTGTGCTTTTATTTTTGGATTTACCTTTTGATGTGCTCCTTTACCCTCTTTCGATTGACTGACCTTAGCTCTGGGAGAGCAGGTCCGTCCCGGCACCATTGGATGACATCACCCAACACTCATTTCTATTCCTGCTTGTACATGGAAATATACAAGTCACTCAATCTAACAAAGATTTCCTCTTTATTGTTTGTTCATTAGTGTGTTTCATCTGTAACTATATGAAAATAAAACACCCAACTGCTTCAGAGGAGCTATGACTTTCTTCTTGTAAGATATCAGGCCTGCTTGTAATTTATTTATTAAACATGTAGCACTTTAAACCAGTGATAAAAGGTAAATATAATTGTTACATCTGTCTGCCTCCCATGTTTCAATTTATTTAATTATAGAAGGGAAGTGTACATTGTATAATAGATTTCTCTAAGCTGTGAGCCCTCCTTAGTTAATTTGAACAACTGGTTCACAGTGAATTGGGAATAAGATTCATTCACGTTTGAGCTTCATTTCCACCACTGCTACTACGGTACAAAGCCAGCAAAAAGCCACGAGGCAGAGTTAAGTGAAATGGTGGAGCACTGCCAGATTCTCACCATTTCCTGCTTTTCATCAGACCTAAAATATACAAGACTCCAACGTCCAGTGAGTGTCTGGTTTATTTCAGAGGAGTTCAGATTAGCTGCTGGTGAACACCTTAACAAGTAATCGCAGTACAATTTCATGTGGCTGTGTTAATTAGCTACCGCGAATGAGCAATCTAGTACTAAGGTACAAAAAAAAAAACTGATTTTACAACCATGTCCACAACAATTGATAGCAGATCTAGAAACAGTTATATCGTACTAAGAGCAGGACATATTAAAGCTTTCCCCATTTGTGTATATGAACAGCATGTTTTATTTATACCTAAGGTCTTTTATAGTAAATAATAATTTATGAACTTGACCAGCATCTGAGTGGAGGAGTAGCCTAGTGGTTAGTGCAGCGGACTGGGTTTGAATCCCACTGCAGCTCCTTGTGACCTTGGGCAAGTCACTTAACTCTCCATTGCCCCAGGTACCAAAACTTAGATTGTGAGCCCTCTAGGCAAAGAGAAAGTACCTGCATATAATTTGTACAGCGCTACGTACATCTAGTAGCGCTATAGAAATGATTAGTAGTAGTATCTAATGCTTTGTATTAAAGAAATATCAGTTCAGCAGGATTAAGTATCAGGGCAAAATGCAACAATTCGATCAAACAATCCCCACTATATGTTGGTTGTGCTTTTGGTGTAATATCTCCCATGTATGGACATTTGTATTCCAAAATGCAACAGCAACATAGAATGTCCAAATAAGCCTAAAAATGTCTAGTAGCATCAGAAATCAAAATGAGAATGCGATAGATTTATGGACTATGTTTACAGCGTACGTGAATATTAAAACCCAGGTGGGTAATGAGTTACTTGACCTCCTGGGTGTTGGCCATTAACTTGCTGATTTATACAAGTACAGACCACATTGCACATCTCAGGCAAATATTCACCCCCCATTCTATAAACGGCACCCAAAGGTGGGCACGCAATTATAGAATAGGGTTCAATGCACACATAAACTAATTAGCTCAACTGACACTTAATTGGTGATAACTACTACTACTACTTAACACTTCTATAGCGCTACAAGGCATACGCAGCGCTGTACACCATACACGAAAAAGACAGTCCCTGCTCAAAGAGCTCACAATCTAAATAGGACAGACAAACAGACAGAACAACTAAGAGGTAAGGGAATTAAAGAGGTGGGGATAAAAGGGTACAGGGCAAGTGAGTAGTGGTTAGGAGTCAAAAGCAGCATTAAAGAGGTGGGCTTTTAGCCTGGATTCGAAGACGGCCAAAGACGGGGCTAGACGTACAGGCTCGGGAAGTCTATTCCAAGCATGAGGTGCAGCAAGATGAAAGGAACAGAGTCTGGAATTAGCAGTAGAGGAGAAGGGGACAGACAAGAGAGATCTATCTGCAGAGCGGAGTGCCCGAGTGGGGGCATAGGGAGAGACAAGAGTGGTGAGGTACTGGGGAGCAGTAGAGTGAATGCACTCATAGGTCAGCAAGAGAAGATAACTAACAATAATCGGCTTTATAATTTATTCAGACTTATTAGATCGCTCTAGCTGCTAAGGCAGAGCAGTTTACAAAACTACAGTCATAAGAAAAAGGAAAGGAACGCCATTATTTGATAGTAAAGATATCCATTCTTACAAAGAGCAGGGATAGTGAAGTCAAAAAAGCATGCTACAGGCTACAGTCTCATGCTGGAAAATCCATCACCCTGGGTTCCCGAAAGCCTGCTGAAAAAGAAACGCTTTCAGGCTTGCTTTAAAAGATTTCAAAGAGAGTTCACAGTGGAGTGAAAGCGGGAAAGAATTCCAGATAAAAGGGGAAAGGAAAAAGAAAGCGCTGTGTCTGGTAGATTCCTAATGGGCAAATTTGGGGCTAGGAAGGACAAGGTGGTGATCATTAATGCAGCGAAGGATCATTAAAGGAATGAAGGACTCTTGTAGGGAATAGGGAATAATGAGATGTGCAAGATAATCTGAAAGACCTACTCTAAGGGCCTTGAAGGTTAAGAGCGCTATCTTGTAGGTAATGCATGTTTCAACGGGCAACCAGTGGTAGCGCTTTAGTAATGGGGTGGTATGGTCTGAATGGATGGCACAGCAAAGCATTTTAACATTCTGAAGGGATTGCAGCTTTTTCATAGAGGAGCGAGGCAGGCCAGCAGAAACAGCATTACAACAGTAAAGACAGGACATAAAAAGTGAAAGAATAAGGGCATGAAAATGGTTATTATCAAAAAGATGACGCACGATGCACAATTGCCAAAATAAAAGGAAGGAAATTTTAGACAAGTGAAAAATTTGAGGAAGAAAAGAGAGAGAGGAGTCCCAAATCATGCACTAATCGGCATTAATTAAGAGTTATGTGGGATGAACACAGAGGATCTCTAATTAGAAAATGAATGGTATAAAAAAAATAAACTTAAAGGGTTGTAATATGTGTTTGAATCAGGGGCGTAGCCAGACTTCGGCGGGAGGGGGGTCCGAGCCCGAGGTGAGGGGGCACATTTTAGCCCCCCCCCGGCACCACTGACCCCCCCCCCCCCACCGCCACCACCAACAACAACTTGACCCCCCCCCTGCCGACAACCCATCTTGACCCCCCTTCCCGCCGCCAACCCTGCCCCGCCGCTGCGGTCGGCTACCTTTGCTGGCGGGGGACCCCAACCCCTGCCAGCTGAGGTCCTCTTCTTCTGGCAAAGGTAGCCGACAGCGGCGGCGGGGGGAGGGTTGGCAGCAGGAGGGGGGTCGAGAGGGTCGTTGGCAGGGGGTTTCAGGGCCAAATCTACAGGGCCCTAGGCCCTCATGGCCAACGTAGCTACGCCACTGGTTTGAATGTCAAGTGATGCTTAGATGGCAACTCTGGCTGTATCAATTAAGGCCGTTGCTGGGCTGGCTTATACGGTCTTAGCTTGAGAGAGCTTCAACGGAAACTCCAGTAATTTGGAACGCGAGGACAGTGCCGGACAGACTTTTACGGTCTGTGTCCCACAATTGACAAGACAGATTTGGATAGGCTGGAGCGGGATTTGACAGCAAATCCAGTAGTTGGAACATATGGACAGAGCCAGGTGGGCTTCTATGGTCTATGTCCCAGAAACACCAAAGAAAGACCATGATCAAGTATATAATATCAGGCTCATTGTTGATTTAATCTTGAATTGAGAATGAATGTGACTTGGGCAGACTGGATGGACCATTCAAGTCTTTATCTGCCGTTACTTACTATGTTACCATGTAACTGATCTAAGCCCCTATTCTATAAACAGTGTGCCTAATTTGTGTAGCACACATCTCCTAAGGAGTGACATAAGCGGTTCAGGGACATGCCCAGCATTTAGGCGGATTTATGCCAATAAGTAGGCATAACAATGCAAACTTAAACTAGCAGACCTGCCATTATAGAATTCACGCTTAGCACCCTGTATTTCAGAACATATCTTTAGGCTCCATTTACTGAATCTACCCCTCAATCTATTATGCCACCTTCCCCTGGCACAGAACCCACAAATGCGCATCTACATTGTGGAGGGGCAGAATCAGCCATAAAGCTTTCTCATGCAAGCCACAGCTGGAATTTGCATGGATGTAGAGGTCACCGTATTGCTTTGCAGAATACATTTTCAGAGCAAATGTTAATAACACACACTTCCCTTTTCAGTCAGTTATTTCCACTGGCAAAATCTTATTTTGCACATTGAAATGCTAGAAAATGCATCACAGGCTTTCCCCTCCCCCCCCCTTATGTACAGCAGATTTGAGAAATAACACACCAGGTTTATTTTCTGTGATCAGAGTCTTATTCTTGCAACAAATGAGTCATCCAAGCACTGCAGTCTGTTTTATTCACTTCGCTCTTGCAAACTAAAGAATTCTAGTTGAGAGCCATCATGTAGAAAAACCTAAAAGGAACCCGGTATCTAAGGGGGAAGAATCAGTGTATCGGAAGAAAGCTCTGATATTCTGCTCTGTATGCTAAATACATTTTCATGCTAAACTCAACCCAGTTCAGGTATGGGTGATGACTAGATTAGACAAGTTCATGCATTTTACTTTCTGAAATATTTCTGCTCTAAATCCCATTTTAATCGTTGTAGATTACGCTCTATTCAACACTTTCTTGATTTCGCTTCATTACATACACTAATTCATGCATTCATTATTGCGCTTCTCAACTACTATAGAAATCCAAAAAAGCAATATTTGTTCTGAACTAGAGAATGACATGGGGACAAAGTCTGTCCCCGTCCCTGCGGGTTCTGTCTCTGTCTCCACCCCATCCTCACAGGTTATGTCTCCATTCCCGCCCTGTCCCTGCAGGCCTTGTTTCCATCCCTGCCCCATCCCCATGGGTTCTGTCCTCATCTGCGGAAGCCTGAACATTATGATTTTATATTTAAATCTTTTTATTAAAGTATAAAAGAAACAATATGCTGTGCAACTATTATGTATAAACTACAAATAGAAAACAATAAGAACAATGAACAGCTATAATAACCCTCCTCACCACCACCCTCTACCCTTCCAACCCCAACAATAGCTCATTTCTACTACCCCAAGGAATCCTAATCCACTCTGTTAAAATGTCCAGGGGTACAAAATATAACCCATTCTGTATGCCCTAGAGGGGAGAAATATGCCCTATGAAGCACTGATGATTTTTTAATCTGTGGATGAATAAGAAGTCATCAACAATCTCAGGATTCAATCTAGTTTTCCTATTTTCCACAGTCCTTCCTGCAATAGAAGATGTCTTCTTAGAAGATGTGCTAGTAGCAAGATGTACAAGATCCCAGGGATGCAAATTTTGCTACTTGTGGCTAGCATGTTTGCTTGTTTTTTTTCCAGAAAATCAAAATAGCGTTGTCTGCATCACTCAAACATAACTAACAATCCAGTTCACTAACAGGCTTCAGAAGTAGAAAATGGCACGAGGACAAAGGTCCCCGTGGGTTCTGTCCCCGTCCTGTCCCCATGGGATCTGTCCCTGTCCCGTCCTCGCAAGCTCTGTCCCCATCCCACAGTTACTGTGGGTCCCCGTCCCCTTGTCATTCTCTATTCTGAATATTGAACGAAGAGATTGCCAACTGAGTATCAAATTAAACCTCAACTGCCGTAGATGGTCTACATAGATGACAATTCACAATGACTCAATTCACTGGTTTCCAATTAAAGCACCAAAAAAGCAACAGTGAAAACAACTCCCAACTGGAGAAAAAACACTGTTGCAAAAAAAAAAAAAAAAAAAAAAGATGCTATTAACTTTCAAAATATTGCAGTCATTTCACTCAATGTTCAATTAAAGCTGAAAAATATAGATAAATAACCCCATTGTGTACAGCAAAAAACTGGATTACTTAGCTTAGGGTGAGGAACTTCGCATAGACATCCAAAAATGGGCTCATTCAGTCCAATTCTATTCCATATCCAAACACTGCAACACAGGGTCTATAATCCTTGACAAGGGTCCCCCTCATTTCATTTACTTCTTCTGGAGGTATAACATGTGAATAATCAGCCATCTTAACTGAAGTAATACCATTTATGCAGGTCTACCACAGTCTAAACTTCGTTGCCTACAAAATTTACATAACTCAGCTGTTCGTCTATTGTTTAATACTAAATGATCTGATTCAGTAACTCCCCTCATGATTCAGGATCATTGGCTTTCTGTGGCATATTGAATACAGTCTAAAATCCTTATTCTTGCTCACAAAACACTACATCTTGGTACTCAGCAACCTTTCCCACTCATGGCAGGCTCAATGCGGCTTACATATACAGGTACTTATTTGTACCTGGGGCAATGGAGGGTTAAGTGACTTGCCCAGCGTCACAAGGGAGCTGCCTGTGCCTGAAGTGGGAATGAACTCAGTTCCCCAGGACCAGAGTCCACCACCCTAACCACTAGACCACTCCTCCACTGTAGCATCCCTAATCATTTCTTATACTCCTTCCTGGACTCTCCAATCTCTGGATGCCAACTGATTGGTACTGCCTTCCCCTAGGCAGGTCCACTATGAGACAACCCGTAATTCCGCAATTCCTCTGGAATGGCTTGCCAGCTGAATTGAAAAATTGAACTTACTTTACCTAAATTTAAGGCAAAACTAAAGGTTTATTTTTTTTCTCAATTGCTTTTGGACTAAACTGCCAGTTAGGTTTAGACTTCTAAGTTTTAGACATGGCTTCTGCTCCCTCCTTTTCCCTTTCCCACCCCCTCCTTTTGCATTCTGTGTTGTTCACTTGTTTTTGTTAATAGCATGATTGATTTCCTATCTTAAATGGAATTCTTTTCTTAATTTTATGTTGATTTATATGAATTTTTATTGTAAACCGCTTTTAGCTAATGGTATATCAAGCCTTAAAATAAACAACATTTCCCAAAGTAACTTGAGGTGACATAGGAATTTTCACAGAATGCACCCCTGAAATCATCAGCACACTGTTGTAATTAAATCCACTTCTTAACAGTGAATGATATGACGCAAGAGGGTCGATGAGGTCTTTCATTGTTTTTAAGCAAGGGCTCTCAGGGGGTAGTTTTTAAATAATGCAGATGCATAAATAATGCATGCCTACATCTCCCTGTGTGAGGACTGGCAAAGTTTCAAAATGAAAGCACGCACATACTTCTTGCTTGGAAAAAGACCTTAGGGACTGTATCTGCAAATGTCTACACCATTTTGTTGGCATGCACAAAATTCCTGGGTTAATTTAGGAAATGCAAGGACATAGTCTATAACGTACATTCAACCCCGGAATGCCTTCACTTCGTCAGGGTAAACTGTATGCACATAAGTTTACATTCATATCAGACAGCAACACTACAATGATGCTCTCTTTGGCATAATTGAAGTATGACAGCAAGCGTTTGCAGGAAATCTGAGAGATCGTTTGTGCATACCTTGGCTTAGGAGTGAGGTTCATTATTGTCATGTTATGCACAAAATTGACCCGTTTGGAGACATTGCCCCCCCCCCCCCCAGAGTGGACGATATAAGACAGGGAGGCAGATTATATTTAAAAAGTCATTAATGAAGTCAATTGCTCCTAGGCTAACAATCATCTGTGCCCAAAATGGCCATGCTTCACCAGTAATACTGGATGCGTCAGGGGCAGAATAAACCAGCTGATCCACATGCCTCCAGGTACATAAACTACGTAACATTTCTATAGCGCTACTAGACGTACGCAGTGCTGTACACTTGAACATGAAGGGACAGTCCCTGCTCAACAGAGCTTACAATCTAATTAGGACAGACAAACAGGACAAATAAGGGATAAGGACAGAGTAGCAAGATTCCGGAATCCCATAGTAGCAAGATTCTGTGCAGAATCCCAAAGAGTAGCAAGATTCCGGAATCCCAAGACTACTACTACTACTACTTATTTCTATAGCGCTACTAGTCGTACGCAGCGCTATACACTTGAACATGAGGAGACAGTCCTTGCTCCACAGAGCTTACAACCTAATTAGGACAGACAGAACAAATAAGGGATAAGGACAAAGAGTAGAACACATTGAGCCCACATAAGCTGGGAAAATGTGGGATACAAGTGGACCAAATAAATAAATAAATAAATAAATAAATAAGATTCCGTGCAGAATCCTAAAGAGTAGCAAGTTTCCGGAATCCCATAGTAGCAAGATTCTGTGCAGAATCTCAAAGAGTAACAAGATTCCGGAATCCCAAGACTACTACTACTACTTATCATTTCTATAGTGCTACTAGACGTACGCAGCGCTGTACACTTGAACATGAAGAGACAGTCCCTGCTCGACAGAGCTTACAATCTAATTAGGACAGACAAACAAGACAAACAAGAGATAAGGGAATATTAAAGTGAGGATAAACATACAGTACCTATATCTTTTACTTTGCTGGACTAGACTAGGGGCCCTGTTTACTAAGACGCGCTTGTGTTTTAGTGCACACCTAAAATTAGCACGCGCTAAATGTTAGAGACACCCATATACTCCTATGGGTGTCTTTAACGTTTAGCACGCACTAAACACGCAAGCATGCCCTTAGCGCTGCTTAGTAAACAGCCCTAGGTGGTGTGCTGTGTACACCAGCTGGTTTATTCTGCCCCTGACGCAACCAATATTACCGGCGAAACATGGCCATGTCTGGCACAGATGAATGTTAGCTGGGAGCATTTTACTTCATTAAAGATTTTTTTTATATGATCTGCCTGCCTGTCTTCTATCTTCCACGTTGGATTTGACCTTCTCTCTGCCTTGTTGTTTTCCATCTCCCCAGAGGGCAAAAAAGCTATTTTTTGCTTGCAAAATGCTATTTGAACTGTGGAAATACCTTGCCCCCATAATGATTCATCTGTTCAGTAGAGACTCCAATACAATCCAAAATTTCAGAGCATTTGGAAAAACAAAAGGACTCTGGAGTCTGGATCTTAGAATCTGCTGACTGGCAGTAAATGTAGCAAAAGATGCAAAAATGAAGGTTCTCACAGAGCAATGGCATAGCTACGGGTGGGCCTCAGTGGGCACAGACCCACCTATTCTTGGCTCAGGCTCACCCAGCGGCAGCGCCCCACTGATCTCTCCCCCCCCCCCCCCCCATCTCCTCCGTGGCATGGACTTTGGTCCTGGGGAACTGGGTTCGATTCCCACTGCAGGCACAGGCAGCTCCTTGTGACTCTGGGCAAGTCACTTAACCCTCCATTGCCCCAGGTACAAATAAGTACCTAAGCCGCATTGAGCCTGCCATGAGTGGGAAAGCGCGGGGTACAAATAAAAAAAAAAAAAAATCCCGGCATCTACGCTCCTGTCTCTGAACCCCGTCCCTCCCTGGTGTCAGTACAGACGTCCTCTGCGCCTGCAGTGATTCATTCTCGCTGCTGATGCCAGTCCTGCAGGCTTCCATCTGCTGAGTTCTACCAGACAGGAAACAAGCAATGATGTCAGCAAGGGCAAAACAAAAGAAAAACCCCAAACAAAAAAATATAGCAACAACATACCCATACCATTAAGATAATGAAGCTGCTGTGGAAACACAGCTCCTCCTACAGGCAAGGAGGCTCATATCCAAGCAAGGCACAGGTTTACGTCACCTCCCTTCTTGCACTAAACTACACCGCGGTGAACAGTATAGAAAATGCTGTGAAAAAGAGCAAGCAAGACCAGTAACTGTAGAATCCAACCCAGGTTCAATCTGTCATCATTACTCATACTAAAAACTATCAAACTACAACAGATATCTGTTTCTTCATTTCACACAGTGATTCCTTGACTGGTACTCTAGACCATGCAGACAGTGGAGATTTCAGGATTACCATAATGAATATGTATGGAACATTTGCATCCGGTATTTGAATTCCAATGCTGTAAATGTGTATATTCTGTTATTAGGTTTCAATTTACTGTTTTCAAGTTTACTTCATTATTGTATTTATGTTTATTCTGGGTCATTTTACTATTGTTATGCTGTTAACGAAATTATAAGTTTTATGTTAAACTGTAACTGCTGTACACCACCTTGGGTGAATCTCTTCGTAAAGGCGGTTAATAAATCTCAATAAACAAACAAACAAATAGATGGGGAGAAACAGCATATGTACATTCGAGGAGCTGTGTTTCTAACAAGCACCATATCAAAGCTAATACTGTACTGGAATTCCATTTTTTGTACCCTATGGAGTAGCTGAGGCTGACTAATATAGTAGATCAAATAATAGGTTAATCTGTGTAGGAAAAAAAAAAGGATGCACTTAATTTGCTTTTCATTATAACCCCTCCCCCTCCAGTTTGCAAAGTAAATCATAGATAACATCAAAGCATGTGGCAGCCCATCCTGAACCTGCAGTACCAAATAGGTTTAAATTATTCAGTTGGAACAAATGAAAACATGCCCTTTTCCTGTTCCAGTTTCCATTTAATTTTCAAGTGCATTAACCCTTGGCACCTGGCGTTAGGATTTTTTCAACTGGCAAAATACTTACTGCTTTAGTTTGCCACTGCCAATCTTATTCGTCTACATCTGGCTGGCCAGCGCTGCTCCTGGAGGGCTGGATTTGCTGTGAATACCGTCAGTGTGAGCTCATGAAAACAGCCCTGTTTGCAGTAGTTAGGCAGCAAAAGTGACAAGCCTTGTGAAAGAGTATATTTGGTGGGACAACCTCTCAAATAATGTTACGGTGGGACTTTGTTAATATCGGGGTGGGCCCGAATGGACCTTTCTGGCATTGGAGGGGAATGGTTTCTCTCCCCTTGATCCTCCTATCTGTCCCTGTAGATAGTACATTTAACCCAGGCTCTTGGTATCAGCACCTGGGGGGGGGGGTGGCTTTCTGTGGTGGGCAGGGGCGTAGCTAGAAAACAGATTTTGGGTGGGCCTAGGCAAGAAGTGTTATCTCCCCCCCCCCCCCCACCACCAAAAATATATCTCAGCTGGCAGGAAAATGCTTCTTTCCACCTTGGTAGTCCGCAGCAGGCACGCACTGAAAACTGAGCATGCACAGGTGCTGGTATCATGGAGAGTAGCACTTTTGTTACCATCAGGGGGAAGTCTTCAGCTGGTGGAGCTTGGAATCCCCACCAGCTACTGCTAAACATGTGCTACTGCTGGGTGGGCCTGATCTCTAAGTGGGTGGGCCCCGGCCCACCCAGGCCCACCTGTGGCTACGCACTGGTGGTGGGCTTGGGTATCAAGAGGAGAAGAGAAGTTTTCTCTTGCTGGCACATGCAAATTTCTGAATCTTCTGTGTACCATTTGGGGTGCTAAGGTGGAGACAGTATTTCCTGTCCTTGTTATATATGCACAACCCTGCAGGCCACTCCTGGGACGTTTTTTCCTTCTCTTCCTCGTCCCACCCTCCCTCCCTTAAGGCCTCTTTTATCAAGCCGATCTAGCGGCACTGCCGCGCAGGAACTGCTAGAGCAGCGTGATAAAAGAAGTCTTAAGAATATGGTATAGTTTGCATAACTATGAATTTTCCCTTTAAAAACCACTGTTACTTACTAATATATCCAGGGCTTTTTTTGAGGGGGTATTTGGGGGTACTCAGTACCGGCACCTTTTCCATTGTCTGCTAAAATTGACCCACGGCCCCCAAGTTTTAATGAAAGAGCTCAGGCTCTACACACCAATTCTGCCTTGTCATAGATTCTGTGACTGGTTGCAGGGGCCCCGACTATTGTGGGGTGGGTCCCTCAGGGATCACCCCACCCCTGAAGGGTGGCCTAGCATTTAAGTACCGGCACCTTTTTTGCTAAAAAAAAATGCACTGAATATATCCATATCTATATAGTAATATTTTTAAACCCAAAAAATCTCACAAGATTTTGAACACTGCTTAGTTTAAAAGCAGTCAATATGGCCAGTGGTTAATCGAACCCTTCTTTTCCTTCTGCACTGTATCACGGTGCCTCTGTTCTTCTCTCCCTCAATACAGAGCAAAACCTAGGGAGTGGGGGAGAAGGGCAGCTACCCGGGATGCAAAGACCCTAAAGGGTGGGAAAAGGACTGAAATACAAGTATGAGCCAACAGCAGACGAGACACTTGGAGCAGTGCCATACTGCTCGGATCATCTTAAATGAAAGGGGGGAAAAGAAAGAGGATGGGGATTCAGTGTGGAGGGGCTTGAGGAAGAGATGTCATGATGGAAGGCTGGGTGTTAAAATGCTAATTAAGGTTCTGTCCAGCAAATCACGTTACATATTTGACCATAAAGCATACTTTTAAATAAGTGATGGATAACAGAAAAAAACCCGAAATATTTTTCCTAAGATGACACAGTAACAGCAGTAACCTTTGCCTAAAAAAGGGGTGGGGTGGAAGGGGAGGTTACGCTGTTAGTGTGCTCATACCACTTCAAAACTAGTGTTCAATGATGCGACAGGCTTTTATTTTAAATAATAGTTTACATCGCCTGATTTCACACTAGCTGCAATGGGGGCATTCAGGACAGCCATGATGCATTAAAAGACACAGTTTATGCCAGCCTGAGGCCGGAATGGTACTGCCATTCACAAGAACCCAACTCTTGAATTGGTTCCGCCACTTCTTGGATTGACTGGGGATGCTATGAAGGCAGCAATCATAGTCCCTTGGGGTGTTGAGAGAGTCATGGTCAATGGTACTGGTCCTGGTACTGTATGGTTCCAGGCCCAGGACTATCTTTGCAATGACTAGATGCACTGAGGAGGGAAGAGGAAATTTAAAATAAGAGTGAAAATCTCCAGGTATTTGCCAATGAAGCCCTGATGCTGCCAGATCCAAGTTCAATAGAAATCCGGGTCAGAAGTATAAAGTAGAAAGAAAAACTGCTGGGTCAGAATAAAAAAAAAAAGAGAGAGAGAATAGTCCAAATATAAAACTCAGCGCCACAGGGAGTGATTAGCAAAAGCGGAATGCTTAATAAGAAATTATTTTCTGAATGCTGACTATGGTTTTAATTTTGCCAAGGCCAGAAGCGCTGCCAGTTACATAACATGGGTGTGCCTTCCACTACAAGGAGGTTATCATTTTGATCTTTGAATTGGAGCATTAATTGCATGCACACTGTACATGCCAGATTCATTAGAACTGTTGTCCTTTACTGAAGTGAGATATTTCCTCAGGAAAACCTGGATTCTTTAAGGAATGGCAGGAAAATCAAAAAATATTCAAATGCATCAGTACAGAGACTCGCTCAAGGCTAAGGCAGTCCTTCTAGACTTTTAAGATTTATTTGGTTTTATAAGAACGTTTTGCATGCACAGACTACTTTACATTGTCAAAGTCTCATGTTTATTCTGTCTTCATTCCTTCCTTTGGTTATGGTTCCTTTTCCTCCAAAAGACCTTCCACGCAGCTGTTCAGGAACTGCTCTATAACAAAATTGAATCTAAATGCTTTCTCATACAGAGCTCTGTCTCTTCCATTTCTGTGAGAGAAGGCATTTCAGATAAAATCAGAGCAGGGGATACTGTTAAAAATGTTCAGTTCCGTAATTATTTCAAAGTTGTGACTCAGTGCCCTGAGGGACTGCTAAAGACTGACCCATCTGTGAAAGCAATCACTTGCAGAATAGCTTTTTGTGTACTCCAGATAACACTGAGAAGTATTGCCTACAAGCAGTGCTGCCCACAAGAGAGGTAGCCTATGATACCTACATGGAAAGAATGAAATCAGAAAAAAAACCCAGATCATTCTATTATCCAGTACTTGTTAGGCACGCACAGTAAAAGGAACATACTGATCCTGGGGTCTGGAGTTTGCAAACACACAAATACCGTACAACAGGGATATGCAAAGTTACAAGCTAACATCTGAAACTGATAGGACGTCACAGTATCTACTGCAAATAATTATTCTGTTCAGCTCTAAATCTCTGGTTTCATACAAGGTCCGATTCATGTTTGCTTAGCAAGGCCCAGGGCTCATTACTTCTAAAAAGCAGAGTAACTAGATTAAAATATTGGTCACAAGTCACGTCATGTCTATATGTCATACATCATGGTTGCATTAAATGATGTTGAAAATATTTTCCATGCAGAGAGAAAAATGAAAGATAGGCTTAACATGGATAATCGAGTAAAACCTGTCAACTTGAGGACAAGATACTGCACAGCTACAGCTAGTAGACTTTTTATAATATTATTTTTTACCCTGGAATATTTTGAAGCGTATTTTCATGCAGTTAAATGTTACTTAATTTGTTTGTACAACATATATTGTTAATAAATATCCACGTCATCTGTAAAAAGAATCAGTTACTCATATTCAGAATAGTGACAAAATGGCAGCCCTGCCCCCCCCCCCCCTTGTACATTGTAGGAGATAATTCTTAGGTTTGCTGTCCTACGAATTTTAAAATTATATACTACGTGAAAAAAAAACATAATATCGGCTTCCCTTTGAAATGTAAACATTCATTTGTGCCAGTAAACTAATTTAAACATTATTATTACAAATACAGCAAGAAAAAAATGCTCATTTAAAACTTGATAAACGTAAAATTATTTAGTAAGCTAAAGGATAGCCACTCCAAGATCCCAGAAAGCGCTCAACCTCTGCATTCGCAAGTGCCACCTTTAAAAATGCAGCGGAGGAAAGAATCCTAACCCTTTACCTATTTCCAGCCACGAGGATGGTCGCAAGCACAAATCTGCCTGCTGCCTTTAGCCCGTTACTTTGTACAGTTCCTGCTCTTCTTTTTGCCAGCTCCTCTCGAGAGCACCAGCTGCGTAAGAAAGCATCGTGTTGCCTTTCCTCCTCTCTCGCTTAACTAGTTGCTTTCTTGAAAAGAGCAGTGGGCTTTCTCGAAGAACGCTCCAACAGACGCATGCATCAAACGCAGTTGCAAAAGTTAAGTCCGCCTTGGAAAACCCTTAGTTGGACAAACGTGAGTCCAGCTTTCTCTTATACTTTAAGCTGCCTCCTACTGTTCCAAGGGTTTGTTCTCTCTTCTCCACCGTATCAGCTTGCAATAATCCAGATGAATCCAGCAGACTCTCTAGCAATCCCCCCCCCCCCCCCCCCCTCGCACTCAAAGAGCTGGGCTTTACTAAAGGACCCTCAAAGGCAGCAAGATGATCTCCAATTTGCTCAGCATGCACAAGGCATTTAAAAAAGGAAGTATTCGTGGAGGATAATTGCCAGTTTGGTTGCTCAGCCGGTCATCGCTGTGTTGCAGGCTCTCATCCTCCGCATTCTAATGAGGCGATGATGTCAGCAAGTCACAGTCATTGCGATGGGACAGCTAAGATTGTCACTGGCCGGCCCGTGAAACTCATTTCCATGTAAATCAATCGCTCTCTCCTTTGTGTGTGTGTTTTTTCAGATCAATAATCCCCAAGGCTGTTTAGCAGAAACAAAATCCCTTCAAACTGGCTTGTGTCTGTGTTCAAATAACTGGCACATGAATACTAATCAAAACAGAATGCTTTCAGGACACTAATTATTCTAGAACTCTGATCTTCTTGGTATTTGACCAAATGTGAGCATACTTTCCAGGGTGAGTTACTCTTTTATATTAAACATGTGTCTCACGCAGTGTTCTGACAAAGGAAAATCTAACCAGGTTATTTAAGGTAAATGTTTGAATACACCATTAACCCTTTAGTGTAGTCTAAAGTTTCCGACCGTGACGTGGTTATGGTTAAAACCATTTGAAAAATCAGCCTAATTTTTTTTTTTAAAAAGCTTAAAAAATAATTTACCATATGCCTGTTTTGTTCTTCAGGCAGAAATTTAGATGCCTCAGGTACAAACTGAAGGCCCCATTTACTAAGCCACATTGTAGGCGCACAAACTTTTTACCATGTGCTAAAAATTAGCACACGCTAACGATAGAAATACCCATAGGAAGCTAATGGGTGCCTCTATCAGTGCGCACTAATTTTTAACGCACACTAAAAAGTTTGTGAGCCTACAGCGTGGTTTAGTAAACAGGGCCCGGTACCCTTTTACTAAACTGTGGTAAAATCCGTGCATATTTTCTAGCAAAAAAGGTGCCGGTACTCAAATGGCAGGCCACCCTTCAGGGGTAGGGTGATCACTGAGGGACCCAACCTACAATAGCCAGGCCCCCCGCAACCAGTAACAGAACCTATGATAGGCAGAATTGGTGTGTAGAGCCTGAGCTCTTTCATTAAAACTTGGGGACCGTGGGTCAATTTTAGCAGACAATGGAAAAGGTGCCAGTACTCAGTACCCCCAAGTACCCCCTCAAAAAAGCATGACTGCCCCATAGTAGGTTTTGCATGTGTATGCACTACCTAAACTTATTTTGAAGTGCTGGAGGTGTGTTTGGGGGTGAAGACTGGACACGGATTGTTTAGTATGTGCGCATCAATGTGCACTGATTTGTTTGTTTAGATTTTGCTCACACCTTTTTCAGTAGTAGCTCAAGGTGAGTTACATTCAGGTACTCTGGATATTTCTCTGTCCCGGGAGGGTTAAGTGACTTGCCCAAGATCACAAGGAGTAGCCATGGGGTTTGAACCCACCACCTCTGGATTTCAAGACCGGTGCTCTAACCACTAGGCCACTCCTCCAGCTATTAGCACATGAGTCCTTACCACCTACAAAACAGGTCTCAGTAAGTGCTCATATGGTAATAGTTATGCGCTAACGCAGGGGTTCCAAAACGTTTTTGGTTCACGGCACCCCCCCCCCCCCCCCCGGCCACATGGGTCTGCGTGGCCCCCCCCCCCCCCCAGTCACATGGGTCTCTGCACCCCTTCACATGGGTCTCCCTTTCCCTGCAGCCCCCTCCTCTCACACCAGCACACTTCTGCCTTCCCTAAATCCAGCATCGCTCGCTATCTTCCTTCCTGCAGGTCTAGGATTGTTGCTGCTTCCTTCTTCTTCCCCCGCAGTCACTGCAGTTCTTCCAGCTTACATGTTTGGGCCATTCGCGATTCACACAGGCACTCTGGGGCCTATCCCAGTTTGCTGTGTCCGGCACTCACTGATGCAACTTCCTGTTGCGAGGGCCGGACGCAACAGAAGGAAGTCCCTGCAGTTCCTGTGTGAATCACAGACACCCGAAAATGTAAAGCTGCAAGCACTGCAGCAGAAGCAGATGGTGGACCTGCGGGAGGACAAAGTAGGGGGCAGTGCACTGTGGCCAGGGCCGGTCTTAGCAATTGCAGGGCCCTGTGCAGACCAGTTGGGTGGGGCCCCTCACCCCACCTAGCCCACCCCTCATTGACAAGATGCATTTTAAACCTTTTTTAAAATTTCAAATAAAGACAAATCAAGCAAAACTTTTACAGAAAAACTAATTCAAGTATGCACAATGCTTTCATAGGAAACCTTTGGGTTTAAAAAGCAAAAACATGTGCATGTAAGGGCTAGATAAATTAATTAAAACAAATCTGCTTAATATGTAATACTTGGTAGCAATAATGAAATAGTAATTGAATATTCACATGGCTGCCTGAGCCAACAGTCTCGGCAGCCATTTTTAAAGAGCGATGCGGCAACAAGGCATCAGCGCGGGCAGGAAAGACTGGGGATCTTTCCTGCCCTGAAGATTCCACTACACCACCAAGGCGGCCTTGGGTATGTGCCGGGAGGGCACCCTGTGGCTCGGAGGAGGGGAGGCAAGGAGTCAGATCGCGGCAGTGGTGGGAAGCAGGAGGGAGCTCCAAGGGGCCCCTGGAGTGACTGCTCCTCTCACCCCTGCCTAATACCAGCCCTGACCGTGGCATCCCTGAGAGTTTACTGCAGTGCACCAGGGTGCTGTGGTGCACAGTTTGGGAACCGCTGTGCTAATGGGAAAATCTACATTACTACTACTAATCATTTCTATAATGCTACTAGATGTAGTCAGGAACGCCCAAGTTCCGCCCTGAACATGCCCCTGATACGCCTCCTTGAGATTTGGATGCACTTCTGACGGACTTCAAAGAAAAAACATCTAAAAATAGGCTTCAAAAATACTAATTTGGACATTTTTGTGAGAAAAACGTCCAAATGCTGCTTTATAGACGTTTTTCTGTTTTGAAAATGAGCCCACTTGCCTTGCTTTTTGGATTTAAAATTTTAGATGCTGGGCTCTTTTGGGACTATTTCTTCCAAAATATACATGTTGAGATCTTTAAGGGCCCTGTTTACTAAGGTGCGTTAGCATTTTTAACGTGCCTACAATTAACGCATGAGCTAACCGTGTAGGTGCCTAGAGGGATTTTGTAGGCACATACATGGAGAGTCATCTGCAATGATTTATTTCATGTTTTCTAGCTTAGGTTACAGGTCAGTATGTTCTCTAGGGGAGTGCATGCTCCTTTTTTGATTTTTGGATTCTTTTTATTATTTTTAGAAATTTTTTTGTATGGTTTTCTTTTCCATTAGCATGCACTATGAAGTCAGTTGTATAAGGAGGGCACCTAGATTTAGGGAACAAGAATGCACATAAATGGCCATTTTTCATCTACACAGTATTCTGTAAGGTTGCGCCAAGATGCGATAGCACATACATACTTTGCGGGTGAAGCATTTACACAGGCTCTTTGGCTGATAGAAATGGCCATGTCTTCAAAGTAGGTGCCAGTAAGGTGGGTTATGCTGGGATTCTATTAAGAAAAGTTGGTGCCTACTATTTTTATAAAAATAGGCTTCACAAAGCTGCTTTCCTACTACCGAAATCTGGGTGTCACCTTATACAGTTGCCCTCAATGAAAATACAAGAACCTATAACACCTAACACCTTCTAACTTATTCCTCTTCTACCTCCAGATTATTACCGACTGTATCTAAGATTATGTAATGACTTTTTCATATTAACACCCTGTAAGCCACATTGAGCCTACAAAAAGGTGGGATAATGTGGGGTACAAATGCAATAAATAAATAAATAAAATTTTGGTATCTTGTTTGCTTTGTTTCAGAAGCAAAATTTAGGAAATATCCTGGCCAAAATTCAGCTGGCAGTAGTCAGCAATTTTCAGTTCCAGCAACTATACTTGTACCGGAATTGAATATCTGGGCTCCGGCCATGCCCAGACTGGAATTGGGTAAGTGCAATATTTAACCCACTAAATCAGTGCTTCCCAATCATTTTGTGATTGTGACCCCATTATTGCAGCCAGAGAGCCCACTTAAGTCATGACCCCGAAAGGTAGGTCCCGACCCAAGTTTGGGAAGCTCTGCATTATATGGTTAGCTTACTGAGTAGCGGGTTGAATATTAGGTTTGCTTTGAAAGCACCTATCCTCTTCCCTCCCCCAACAGCACTGACCCCTTCCATATCCCCCAACACATTAGCCCCCCCTCCTCCAACTGAAGAGAAGCCTCTTTCTTAGACCCCACCTCTCCATCCTGAAGCCCCCCCCCCTCCAAGCCCCTATAGGTCCCCCAGGTCTACCTTAGGCTCCCCGATGATCTAGAGAGGTGGATGGGCAGAAGCAAATCCCAATTGCTCCTGGCCATGCCAACTCTGGGTGCCAATGATGGCTGTGACCTCTAGTGGTAGTCTCATGGTACTACCGCTAGGGGGTTGTCCTTCCATATAAGAGCAAATTGCAAGCGGACATTATATTGGAGCCTTGGGTAGAGAGAAAGAAGTGGACAATGCCAGTGTCAGATGGCCTGAAACTCAACTTCCCCAAGGATTTATGGTGCTGGAGCCCCAGGCAATTTTCAACACTCTCCTTGCCCCCAAATCATCCCAAACAAGAGAGGAGGCAAAGCACTGGGACTCCCTCCCCCCAGATCCTGAAGAATAGTGGGAATAGCAGCTGGTCTAAGAGAAGGAGAAGCCAACAGCTAGTATAGTGGGGCTGATAATATTTCCTGGGCCCTGCCAGCTGAAGAAAAGGAGCCAGTGGCTGAGGTATAAGGACTGGTGGAGTTCCCAAGGACTCAGCAGCTAGAGGAACAATACTCCTCAGGACCCACCAACCAAAAGAATGCAAACAGTGCCTTCGTAAAATGTGTGTATTCCATGCAAACCTTTTGATCCCTAATATTCATTCTCTCCCTGTATCTGAAAAATAAAATGAATGATTGCATTTTCTGTCCTGTAGCTCAAGGATGAAAATAAGTACCCAATGATACAGAAACCTCTGCTAATTATATGCTAATTTTTATTGGAATTAAAGTGCAAATTCCATACCACATTTGACCACTTTAATTAATAAGCCATTGTTTTCGTTGTGTTTTCCCCCACTTTAGTAGACAATTCTTCTAACTTGTAGATTAATTATTACTACTACTATTTAGCATTTCTATTTAGTATTTCTAAGCTAAACTTCTAAAATGAAATTTATCCAAGATTTCAAGTGTTCATTTACTTAATACAGTGTTCCAATGTTCAGGAGTAGTTGAGAAAGTCTATATTTTTCAAGCCATGCAGCCACCCCCCCCCCCCTAGTTATTAAAGAATAAGGAGACTTAATTAATTACTTAGTATTTATTTACTGCCTTTTTGAAGGAATTCACTCAAGGCGGTGTACAGCAAGAATAAGTCAAACATAGCAATAGACGATTGAATCAGTAAAAACATTCAAACAACAATACAAAGTATGGCGTGGAGGGGCATAATTGAACGAAAACGTCTATCTCCATGGGCGTTTATCTCCGAGAACGGGTCCGTGAAGGGGCGGACCGAACCGTATTTTCGAAAAAAATAGACGTCCATGTTTTATTCGACAATTTGTGAGCTGGGCGTTTTTGTTTTCAGTGATAATGGAAAATGAAAGCGCCCAGCTCAAAAACGATAAATCCAAGGCATTTGTTTGTGGGAGGGGCCAGGAGTCGTAGTGCACTGGTCCCCCTCACATGCCAGGACACCAACCGGGCACTCTAGGGGGCAGTTTTACAAAAACAAAAAAAAAAGGTAAAAGAGCTCCCAGGTGCATAGCACCCTTCCTTTGTGTGTTGAGCCCCCCAAATCCCCCTCAAAACCCACTGCCCACAAGTCTACACCATTACTATAGCCCTAAGGGGTGAAGGGGGGCACCTACATGTGGGTACAGTGGGTTTGGGGGGGTTGGACGACTATAAGCATTAAGCAGCACAATTGTAACAGGTAGGGGGGATGGGCCTGGGTCCACCTGCCTGAAGTCCACTGCACCCCCTAACAACTCCTCCAGTGACCTGCATACTGCTGTCAGGGAGCTGGGTATGACATTTGAGGGTGAAAATAAAAAGTTGTGAAACATCATTTTTTGTGCTGGGAGGGGGTTAGTGACCACTGGGGGAGTCAGGGGAGGTCATCCCCGATTCCCTCTGGTGGTACTCTGGTCATTTAGGGCACTTTTTGGGGCCTTATTCATGAAAAAACAGGGTCCAGGAAAAGTGCCCTAAATTCTAGCTACAAACGCATACTTTTTTTCCATTATCGGCGAAAGGCGCCCATCTCTCCTCGGCCGATAACCACGCCCCAGTTCCACCTTCGCCACACCTCCGACACGCCCCCGTCAACTTTGTACGCTTCCGTGATGGAGTGCAGTTGAAAACGTCCAAAATCGGCTTTCCATTATACCGATTTATTCATTTTTGTGAGATAGTCTATCTCCCGATTTGGGTCGAAATCTAGGCGTTTTTCTCTTTCAATTATAAGGTGGATAGTATGCTACATTACATCAACACAATACACAATAGAACATTTTAATAGATAGCATAGGGTGTAAGCAAAGATATTCATACAATAGTTCCCATTCACACATTACATTCTTACATTTTTTGAGACCTTGTCCATTACAGTGATACCTCAGTTTTCGTTGATAATCCGTCCGAAAACAATCAACAAAAACCGAAACAGACGAAAACTGAGGCAATTATTTCCATATGAATCAATGTAAATCTAATTAATTCGTTCTAGACACTCCAAAATGCATACCAAAAACACATTTTATAGAGAATAAATATAGTCCCATGACGGAGCTAAAGGGAAAATGAGATTTCAGCACATGTGATTTTATCTTGCGTGCGTTGCATTAGACGTGCGGGGTGATGCTCACACGAGAAACAACGCCACAATGAGCAGGAGAACGCGTGGGTCGCCCTTTGTTTTTGCAAAATTAGCGAGGTCATGTGGGCACCACCAACGAAATCCGAGACAAATTTTTCGCTGTAAAAATCAACAAAAACCGAAACCGACGATAACCGAAGTCAACGAAAACCGAGGTTTCACTGTATGTGTTTTTTTTTTAAACAATCGTTAAATATATAGGGACCCTTTTACTAATGTGCGCTGAAAAATGGCCCGCGCTGGTGTAGAAGCATGTATTGGACACATGCAGGTCCATTATTCAGCGCACCTGCAAAAAAGGCCTTTTTTTCCGAAAATGGACGTGCGGCAAATAAAAATCAGCACGCGTCCATTTTGGGCCTGAGACCTTATATGTTTCCCCTTCCTTATCACCACCCATTGACTTAGTGGTAAGGTCTCATGTGTTAACCAGCTGGTAATCGTCAGCATGCGTACGCTGCCGATTACCACCCAGTTAGTGCCACGCGGTAGAAAATAGAAATTATTTTTTGCTGTGCATTTTGGACACGCATAGAAATTAGAATATCACCAGGGGCAAATGGTAGCTGGACGGTAGTTCTAATTTGACACATGTTGTATGCATATAGGCGCCTACACGTTTTAGTAAAAGGGCCCCATAATTGGTTAACTCACATAAAGCCCCTTTTACAAAAGTGTGCTAGCATGCACTAAAAATTAGTGTGCACTGTATAAATGCCCATAGGAATATTTGGGGCGTCTACACAGTTAGCAAGTGCTAAAAATGCTAGCGCTAATTACTGTGTTTTAGATGCTTGTTTATTTTATAATTGTTGAATATTTGTGGATTATCTTTCCTATCTGATTAATGGCGTTCCTTTTCCTACATTTAATTATTGATTGATTGATTGATTGCATTTGTATTCCAGATTTTCACACCTATTTGCAGGCTCAATGTGGCTTACATAGTAACTGTGATGGCTATCTCCAATTCCAGTATAACAGATACAGAGTAACACTGTAGAAGGTTCATGTATGATGGACACATCAGGGAATAAGGAGGAAGGGTTAAGGTGTGACCAGAACGGGTATTTGTTTCATTGTGTTGCAGGATCGAGGCATTTAAGTTGGGTCATTAGGGTATGCCTTTTGAATAGGTTAGTTTTTAGTGATTTCCGGAAGTTTGATAGGTCATGAGTTGTTCCATAGTTGCGTGCTTATAATTAATTTTAGCCTGTACACTGCTTAGCCCTGTGTGTCAGCTAAGGCAGTTTAGAAAGTCTTAATAAATGATAATAAATATTTGTGGTACATGCACTGAGTGCAAACTTCCTATTTGCTTTAAAAAAAAATGCAAATCTTTCATTTTGTGAACTTTTTCACAAAACACCTCCAAATACACCTAGTTGTAAAACCATTCCTAATGGATTTTAATGGGGGAACTTTTGATCAAAGGGCAGAGAATAGTAAAATGTGGTTTCATGGCTTTTTCACTGTTTCAGCAGAAGAGGGGCTCATAAATACAGTAAAGAAATGAACAGACAAGCATAATTTGTTCTCAGTTTTAATACTAATCTTTTGTTCATTTTTCCTTAAATGTGAGAATAGCACATAAGATAATGCTGTATTGAAGAACCCCAACATGCATACATTTCTCTCATTAATATTGTGATTTATGACTTTTCTGCATTTGTAAATCAGGGCGGAGTATGAGAAACGTTTTTATGAGATATGTATTTTTCCTGTACTCCGGCACACCATCAGTTTTTTTTACAGCTCATCTTTACAAATAATAATTTCTTGAACAGACTTCTTGTACTTAATAGGACCATTAGTGTTTGTTCTTTAAATTACACCGTATGACACAATATGGAGCCAGAGAAGATGCAGGCAGTTATCATTAGCAGTCTGGTCACCACCAGGGCACTAAAACAGAGGAAAGACAGATCAGGCTGCCTTTCTGAATTATTTAGTGGACTATCTCTAAGGGGAATCTTATCTTGTTATGGTAGTGTGTTCACAAGAAGGCTGAATGGTGCTTGCAAGCAGGAAGCTCCAAAACCTCCCTCAAGGGTTGTAAAATATAAGGAACAGTGCAGCAGTTTCCATCCACGGAAGCTACTTGGCTTAACCCTTTAGTGTCCAATGTTCCCATCAATCTGTTCCCATATGGATTATTACGGATACGTTGGACGCTAAAGGGTTTAACCAGTGTGTTATCCTCTGATTCTATAAAGGGCACCCGAATTTGGGTGCGGATCACAGATCCACTCAAAACTGATCACTTAATGAGCTGTTAACAATCAAATTGTTGACGTTAATTGGCACGAATTAGGATTTGATCGCAGATCTGTCTGCATGCCATTCTATCACACTGCGCACCTAAATTCTCTCGTCTGTGACTCCAAAGGGGTGTGGCCATAGGAGAGGCATGGGTAGGTCAGGGGCGGTCCCACAATTTAGGCACAGTGTTAGAGAATATCGGGATTAGGCACCCAACTGTTGCGCCAGGATTTACACCAGATTTGAACAGACATAAGTCCCTCATGCCCAAAGTTGGGTGCAGGAATTCACAGTACGCGTTATTATTTAAAGGATGCTCAGCCCGCATCACCCTTATAGAATAGCTCCTAGCACGGGTTCTTCCTGGTGCCTACATTTGTGCCCTGTTTACTGAATCTGGCCCTATGTGGATGTATGAAATAAAAATACATGTGAAGAGCATTCTATATAGGGGCACCTAGAAGGTGACTATTGCAGTCTATTCTATATACGAAAGTAGATGCCTACTTTCCTTTATAAAATGCTAGTGCAACTGGGTATATATGCATGTATGTGTTTAGGCACAAACCAAAAAACAGTAAGAACCAATCTCCACACCGCAAAGAGCACAAAGAACAGTGGAGATGACCAGAGCAGTCAATGGCGTACAGTTGACTTTTATTAGTCGTCTTCAAAAATGACTTGACACAGGCCTACATCAGGAGTCTGCACTAATGTCAGAATGATGGTTATCAAACACCATGTGGCTTAGTAGATCCAACAACCTGTCAGGTTTTACTTCGCTGACATCAATTGGCTACGCACTTGAGTTGGTGAATGCGATCCTTTTGCCAAAGAAGGACGGATTGTTGAATCAATTGACCAATTAGGTCACCAAATTTAAACCTGCTAGATTTTGCCTAAATTAATTAAAAAAATAGAAAAAGCGGCCATTTTACCCATGCAGTACAATAGCCTTAGTGCACAGGAATGACCCAAGGAAGGACACGCTCAGGCCACTTTTTACCACAGTCTGGTAAAAGGGTCCCTAACAGGCTTATTTTCAAAATAGAAGGACGCCCATCTTTCGACACAAATGGGAAGATGGGCGTCCTTCTACCAGGGTCGCCCAAATCGGCATAATCGAAAGCCGGATTTGGGTGTCCCCAACTACTTCCATCACTGGGACGACTAAAGTTCCGGGGGCGTTTCGGAAGCGTAGCGAAGGGCGGGACTGGGGCATGCTTAACACTGGGCATCCTCGCTGATAATGGAAAAAGAAGGGCGTCCCTGACGAACACTTGGCCGACTTTACTTGGTCCATTTTTCTTGCAACCAAGCCTCAAAAAGGTGCCCGAAGTGACCAGAAGACTACTGGAGGGAATGGGGGATGACCTCCCCTTACTCCCCCAGTGGTCACTAACCCCCTCCCACTCTAAAAAAAAAAAAAAAAAACCTTTAAAAATATATTGCCAGCCTCAAATGTCATACCCAGAATCACTCACAGCAGTATGCAGGTCCCCTGGAGCAGTTTTAGTGGGTACGGCAGTGCACTTCAGGCAGGCAGACCCAGGCCCATCCCCCCCCCCACTTGTTACACATGTGTTGGTAAATGTGAGCCCTTCAAAACCCACCACAAACCCACTGTACCCACATCTAGGTGCCCCCTTCACCCCTTAGGCTATGGTAGTGTTGTACAGTTGTGGGAGTGGGGTTTGGGTTTTTTTTTTTGGGGGGGGGGGCTCAGCACACAAGGGAGCTATGCACCTGGGAGCAATTTCTGAAGTCCACTGCAGTGCCCCCTAGGGTGCCCGGTTGGTGTCCTGGCATGTCAGGGGGACCAGTGCACTACAAATGCTGGGTCTTCCCACGACCAAATGGCTTGGATTTGGTCGTTTCTGAGATGGGCTTCCTCGGTTTCCATTATCACTGAAAACCGGGGACGACCATCTCTAAGGTCGACCTAAATGTTGAGATTTGGGCGTCCCCGACCGTATTATCGCAACGAAAGATGGCCACCTGTCTTGTTTCGATAATATGGGTTTCCCCCCGCCCTTCGCGGGGACGTCCAGCGAGTTCCCCTCAGGAAAACGTGGGCGCCCCATTTGATTATGCCCCTCCACGTGTTTCTAGATCCTCTCAATTAGAAGCCTTTCTTCCTTAATAAATTGTAGCTTAACTTGTTTCTAGGCTTTTCTCAGTTTCTCTCTCTATTTGCTTTTTTTTTAAGGTGGAGATTAAGTTCTCATGTTTAGGTAACTTGGAGGGTCTTTTACCAAGGTGTGCTCAAGTTTTTGGCATGCACTAAAATTGTGGACATGCTAAACATTAGAGGCACCAATGCATTCCTATGGGTGTCTCTAACATTTAGCATGCCCACAATTTTAGCGCGCGCTAAAAATGTGAACGCGCCTTAGTAAAAGACGCCCTATTGTTTTTGAGCTCAGACAAAATAGCAAGTCTACATTAAGGGCCCTGTTTATTTATTTTATTTATTTGTAGCATTTGTATCCCACATTTTCCCACCAATTTGCAGGCTCAATGTGGCTTACATTTGCCGTAATGGCTATTGCCATTCCGGGTAACAGAGTACAAAAGTCGTTGCACTAAGGTGCATACATACATGGTAAAGAAGAGGTAGCAGTTTACTAAGGTGTGCTAACATTTTAGTGCATGCTAACTGTGTAGGGTGTCTACATGGTTAGCACATGCTAAAAACACTAACACGCCTCTAGTGTGACTTAGGGGGTCCTCTACTAAGGCGCGCTAGCGTTTTTAGCACATGCTACACGCTAGAGACCCCAATGTATTCCTATGAGCGTCTCTAGCATTTAGCACCATCTATTTCTAGCACATGCCTAAAAAACGCTAGTACGCCTTAGTAAAAGACCCCCTTAGTAATCAGGGCCCTAATTCTTTTGTTTCATGTAGTGCAATGTTGTACTGTATTGGGTTTTGGCTAAATGTGTTTTTTCATGTTATTGTTGAAAATTTTAAGAAAATACATGGAGATATGGTTGACATGAGGGGGAAGGACCCTTGAACTACCTGAGTGTGCATGGCTGATGGTTTCACCTATAGCATCCTCAGATATTCTTGGGTCAACTTTGATACAGTTCCAAATCCAGGAACCTTTTGTTGTAGACCTGAAACCTTTAAGAATTTGCTTCTTCATTTTTTCCCCATTGCAGTTGGAAGCCACTGTGGCCCCAACCTGATACTTATTGTTTTCCGAATGAAAATTAGCACTGATGAAACTTCATCATAAGTATTAAGCCAACTCCTACACTTTAGGGAGCTTTAATGAGTCATTCAACTCAGGAGGAAAAGAATAAGGTTAAATCTAGGTCATTTCATCCACGAAGGGAATGGCAAACAAAAGTCTCATATAACTGAATTATTAGAAGTATCAAAAGCCCTTATGAATACATTATAAGCTCAAAGTGCTTTTTAGTTTTAACATAAAATGGAAAACAGCCTGTGTCCTGCAATAACTCTCTGCCTGAGGCTTTTTATAGACAGAATTATGAGGTCCAGCTACTGAATTGATTAAATATTTCCTGTTTCGTATCCTGTTAAAAGTGGTTTCTTTTTTAAATTTAATTTAATTTTTACAATTTTCCAACAATTTGCAGCCCATCAGTTCTCAAACTTCTCATTTCCAAGAGGCAAGTTTAACTTTGGCCTCACAATTTAAATAGTCCAACAATGGGCAATGCAATCAAGCTTTCTATTTTATTTATTTATTTACATTTGTACCCCCCGCGTTTTCCCACTCATGGCAGGCTCAATGCGGCGGGCAATGGAGGGTTAAGTGACTTACCCACAGTCACAAGGAGCTGCCTGTGCCAGGAATCGAACTCGTTCCTCATTTCCCCAGGACCAAAGTCCACCCCCTAACCACTAGGCCAATCCTCCACTCTAGCTTTTTTCTAGTCCTAAAAAAGACTTTGCATTCAGTATAACAATTCTATTCCCCCTGCATATTTCTCAATAATTCTCCCCTCCCTCCTTAACCTCCGTCTTCCCCTCACTGTTACTTACTTTTGCCATAACATAAATTCATCCTCTTCAAAAAGTAACCCTCTAACTCCTATAGCCATATTTGTAATTCCTGATCCTCTACCCTTTAAGCTGACATGCCCTCCCTTACCTTAACACCCCCCCCCCCCCCGATATGCTTCCTTCAACTGTCCCCTCATTCCTCCCCAGCCAAGACAGGTTTTTTTTTTTTCAATCTGATATTTATCCCACAGCTCCTAGTCTCTCTGGGCCAGATGCACTAAACCTTAACGACCCTCTAACAACCCTTTAAGGAAGGAAATTCCTACCCTTGCATGCATTAAAGGCCTTTTTCGGACGAAGCAAGCAGCTAACGAAAATGGAATACAAAAGAGTAACTACCATTATAATGTGGGCGATTCGGGATGCACTAACAATACCGATGATCACACCGAATCATTTACCGCGACATAGTAAACGTATGGTCATTGCAGTCGTAAAGGCCTGAGCTGTCATCTCCCGTTGCCCCCTGCACCATAAAATCCAAGCTGGCATGTTGAAAAACAAATAAAGACACAAACATGTGGCTCCCCGCTTCCCTCTGCATACAATACAAATGAAACGAAAACAAAATCAAAAAAGGACTGGGAGGGGGCAAGGGTGCTCGTCAGGAGCGTCCTGTATGGATGGCCTTGCCCCCGCCCCCCCCCCCCCCCCGAGGTCGCCGCTGCTCCCCGCTTCCGCTCATATAAAATAAAAAATTAAAACAAAACTAAAAAGGTTAGCAGCCCAGTCCCCCTCCCTTCCTGTCTCTCTCTGTACGCCTTCTCCCATAGCTCCGCCGCTCCCGGCATCCGCCGCCCCATGCCCCGCCCCCCTGAGCTCATCGCCGCCGCCGCTCCTCCCCTCTACCGGACACCCCCTCCGCTTTACTGGCTGCGCAGCACATCTCACCTCTGTGTGAAGGTGCTGCATGGATGGAACAGCTGATCGGCGATCACTGCTGCCGCCTCCGACGTCTCTCTGTTCTTCCCGGGCGGGCCGATCAGCTGTTCCATCCCGTGCAGCGCCTTCACACAGAGGTGAGCGGGGCTGCGGCGACGAGCTCAGGGGCGGGGCACGGGGCGGAGGATGCCGGGAGGAGCTATGGGAGGAGTACAGAGAGAGACAGGAAGGGAGGGGGACTGGGGCTGCTAAACTTTTAAGTTTTAATTTAATTTTTTATTTTATATGAGCGGAAGTGGGGAGCAGCAGCGACCTCGGGAGGGGGGGGGGGGCAAGGCCGTCCATACTGGACGCTTCTGACGAGCGCCTTTGCCCCCTCCAGATCCTTTTTTGATGTATGCTTATTTTGTATTGATGCAGGGGGAAGCGGGGAGCCACGTGGTTGTATTTTTTTCTTGTTGCTGTTTTGGACGTTTGTGGCATGCGCAGAGCAGCCAGCATAACGCTTGGCTGCTCTGCACATGCTTTAGGGGCCGATTACCGACGGGATTACGAATCTTTGATACATTGTAGTTTTCAATACCGCACCGAACATGTGCGACTTGTTTTTTTGGTGCATGCTTCGTTTTTTCAAATTCGTTAAGGACTTAACGTTTTAGATTTTTTTACGTATGGTTGATGCATCTGGGCCTCTCTTTAGTACTATCAGTTTACTTATATTGTAATTATTGCCAATCCTCTGTAGCATCCGCAACTTTTCTTTCTTCCCAGAGCCCATTATTTTCCCCATGCTTCAGCCACACGTTGGCTGTAACAGAACCCAATTCCATGTCCCAATGTTCACTGGCTTATCCAAGAGTAGGAACATCTTGGGATTCATCTGTATCTTCCCACTTAATAATGTTTTCATACTTGTCTCAGAAAGAACCTTGAGACATGTCCACCACATTTGATAAAAGGTACCTTTCTCCACATCCCCTCCAGCATCTGTCAGAGAAGGAAACTATGGGCCCCACACACACCAAATTGGAGTTACCGTCCAGTTACCGCGTGGTCCTTGCAGTAATTTCAATTTTGGTGCGCGTCCGATATACGTGTCTGGAAAATGGCATCTTATGCGCGTAGGTCATTACCACCCAAATTCTTTACCACTAGGTCTAGGGCTGGCGGTAAGGTCTCAGACTCAAAATGGACGCGTGGCAATTTTGATTTTGCCGCACATCCATTTTCAGAAAAAAAGGCATTTTTTACAGGTGCGCTGAAAAATGATACTGACGTGCTCAAAACCTGTACCTACACTACCGCAAAGCCATTTTTTCAGTGCGTCTTTGTAAAAGACAACCCTATGCAATTTTTATGGGGTGAGATACTATCGATATATCATTTTAATTCCGTTTCCATTATGTTAGCAGACATTGAAAGCTTCACTTTGGGGTCCCTTTTACTTAAAAGGAGGCCTGCGCTAAGTGTCAGCACGTGCTTTTGATGCGTACCTGAGGCCCACTTTTACCACAGCGGGTAAATGGCCATGCGGTAAGTGAGCTAGAAACAGCAGTGGGAAGCAGTGGCAGTCTATTTATTTGGCTGGTGGGGCTCAGCATCCCTGCCAGCAAAGTAAGAGGAGTTCAAAGATTGGGCCCAAGCCCACATTTTGGGAGCTGGCTGTTCAGTAGCCACAGGGGGCCTACTTCAACAACCAGTTCCCAAAATTCTTAAAAATTTAACAAATGGCTCTCACAAACTCAGCCATCTCTCTTCCAAGAGCCCTAATCTTTTTAGTCTTTCCTCTTATGGGGAGCAGTTCCATCCCCTTTGTCATTTTGATCCACTCTTCTTTTAGGCCTTTTCTAATTCCACTATATAGTTTTTGAGATACGGCAACCAGAACTGAACGCAATATTCAAGGTGAGATTGCACCATGGAGCGATACAGAGGCATTATAGTATTCTTGGTTTTCTTTACCATTCTTTCCCCATAATTCCTAGCATCTTGCTTTTTTTTATCCACCGGCCGCAGACTGGGAAGAAGATTTCAGCATATTCATAGGCGCCCGGTATAAGAGGCTTGGGGAGGCCTAAGCCTCCCCAGCTGCAAGCCCCAAGCGTCTCTCTCTCTCTATCATCCCCCCCCCCGACGCCCAGCGTCCGTCTATCCCTCTCACTCCTCCCTGCAGTGCAGTCCCTCTAATTCAGATCGCCGCTACTGGCAGGCTCTCGTCCCGTCCCCCCCCCCCGCCCCGCCCGATGCAGTGTCTATCCTCCCTCTCACTCCCTCCCTCCTCTAATTTGATTAGATCGCCCATCGCTACATGTAGCAGCAGCACGCCAACATCGGACTACAGCTTGCTTCGGCCTGACGGCATGACGTGCCCTCTCTCTGACCAGCCTTCCTTAGGATGTGTCCAACCCTTGCGGAAGCAGGAAGTTTAGTTAGAGGAGGCGGGGTACGTCATGCCGTCAGGCCGAAGCAAGCTGTAGTCCGATGTTAGCGTGCCGCTACCTGCAGCGATGGGCGATCTAATCAAATTAGAGGAGGGAATGGGACATCTCCTTACAGTACCGCTACTGGTAGCAGCATCAGTGGTCAACTTCAAGGCAAGTAGAATGCAAGGGATCACTGGGCCATGGGTAGGGCGGGAAAGGTAAAGACGCTAGAACCACGATGGGGGAGGGGAGAGACAAGACCTGGCTGCAGGAACGATGGAGGCTAGAGGGAAAGAGGTGTAGTGTAGGTGCCGCTCCCCTGGACCTTGGGGGGAGGGGGACTTGGACAGATAGAAAGTGCTGTAGGGGGAGGGGAATAATAAATGTTGACCAGCTGGTGGGAGGGGGCAGAGAGGAAGCGTGACTCACAGGAGGAAGCTAGAATGGAACCGCTGGGGAAGGATTGAAGATCAAGATTGGTAAGTGTTCTCAGCTACAAATAAGAACTGTGCTGCAGGTTTTATTAAGTCAAAATAAAAAATAAATATTTTGTTTCATGCAGATCTCTTTTGTTTAAACATAACTAAATGGGCTATAAGCCCCTAATGCAGTCCATTGGTTTTCTTATATTTTGTTCTTGTGATGACTTATACTGTACCAAAGTTGAAAACTCATCTCTATCTAGTCGTTAGTAGAAGGAACTCATTGTGAACACTACCCACCCTAATAGGTTGTTTTGTGGCTGTGCATGAGGAATTGTGATATTATGATCCCTTGTTTCATATTGAAATATTGTTTCATATTGTAAGCCACATTGAGCCTACTGCTATGCGGGAAAATGTGGGATACAAATGTGATAAATAAAAAATATTGCTGATGGTCTGTGTTTACCGTATGGGTGGTATATTGGTGTATTAGGGTCTGCCCAGTGTAATATTTACAGTGCTGCCTTTTCATGCATAATGTTACTTCACTAATGTGACCATTTCATTTTGGGATTTTCAATGAATGGATATAGCAGTGTTTAATAATTGATAACATTTTTGAATAGTATACATTGGTTAATATGTGCTTTGAACAACCACTTTATTCTTTGACATATGATACATATCTAATATCTAAATTTAATAAAAGGTATTAATTGTGACTATTTTACTTTACTTATTTTTTTTCCTGTGTGTTGTCAGACAATTATGGATATAAGCCCCACCCCTAACTCCGCCCCCTTTAGCCTCCCCAAAACAGTTGGGCCACTGACCGCCTATGAGCGTATTATCTACAATGACTTGTCCGTCTGTTAAGGGTATTAGACATAAGAGGGGGATTAAAATTGGAAAAAGTTTGTTGGTGATGTCTGGTAGGCTGTCACATGTGTGCATATTGTTATCTGTACTCTTATTGATATTCAGTATGGTAAATTTTGCTCTTTTGCTTTGTCATCAATAAAAATATTAAACTCTAAAAAGAGTCACTGGCTTCCAGTTCATGCTAGAGACTTGTTTACATTTTTCTGTATCATATATGGATTAGTTCATGGGTCAGTTCCCATGTATTTTTTTAATCCCATTTTATTTTTCTCAAAAATCAGGATTACTAGCAGGCTTATTTTTGAAAGAGAAGGGCGCCCATCTTTGACACAAATCGCAAGATGGGGTCCTTCTCACAGGGTTGCCCAAATTGGCATAATCGAAAGCCAATTTTGGGTGTCCTCAACTGCTTTCCGTCACGGGACGACCAAAGTTCATGGGGGCATGTCGGAAGCATAGCGAAGGCGGGACTGGGGCGTGCCTAACACATGGGCGTTCTCGACCAATAATGGAAAAAAAGAAGGGCGTCCCTGAGGAGCACTTGGGCGACTTTACTTGGTCCATTTTGTTTACGACCAAGCCTCTAAACGGTGCCCGAACTGACCAGGTGACCACCAGAGGGAATCGGGGATGACATCCCCTTACTCCCCCAGTGGTCACCAACCCCCTCCCACCCTAAAGAAAAAAAAACCTCTTTACATATTTTTTGCCAGCCTCTATGCCAGCCTCAAATGTCATACCGAGCTCCATCACAGCAGTACTCAGGTCCCTGGAGCAGTTTTAGTGGGTGCAGTGCACTTCAGGCAGGCGGACCCAGGTCCATCCCCCCTTACCTGTTACACTTGTGGTGGTAAATGTGAGCCCTTCACAACCCACCACAAACCCACTGTACCCACATGTAGGTGCCCCCCTTCACCCCCTAGGGCTATGGTACTGGTTTACAGTTGTGGGGAGTGGGTTTTGGGGGGGGGGTTGGGGGGCTCAGCACACAAGGTAAGGGAGCTATGCACCTGGGGAGCAATTTGTGAAGTCCAATGCAGTGCCCCCTAGGGTGCCCGGTTGGTGTCCTGGCATGTCAGTGGGACCAGTGCACTACGAATGCTGGCTCCTCCATGACCAAAGGGCTTGGATTTGGTCATTTCTGAGATGGGCGTCCTCAGTTTCCATTATCGCCGAAAATTGGGGATGACCATCTCTAAGGATGACCATCTCTAAGGCCAACCTAATTGTTAAGATTTGGGCATCCCCGACCTTATTATCGAAACGAAAGATGGCCATCCATCTTGTTTTGATAATATGGGTTTCCCCGCCCATTCGCCGGGACGTCCTGCGAGGATGTCCTCAGGAAAACTTGGGCGCCCCGTTCGATTATGCCCCTCCACATCAACAGTTTATTCACTTTTCCTTCTTCAAAAGCTATGAAAAGATGTAGGATAGTCAATAATCTCTTTTCATTTCAAGCTGCTTGTCTTCTTGATAAAGATGTTCAGACTTTTTAATTTTCTTCCTCAAGGTATTTTCAATTTAAAAAACAAATTAAAAGCTATTTATTTAGGAAATGAATTCTGCAAAAGTAAGTAGATTGGGTTAATTTTTTTCTTTGAATGTTAAACATGCGTTTCACATGTCCATTAGTACAGTGTTTCTGAAGCTGTTCCTGGAGTACTCCCTAATCAGTTCGCTTTTCAGGACTTGCACAAGAGAGATCTGGATATACGGCCTCTTTTACATGCAAATCTATCTCAAGCATGGAATATCCTGAAAACCAGAATGGCTAGGGGGTTCTCCAGGAACAGCTTCAGAAACACTGCATTAGTACATCGGTTTCATAAGAATATAAGAACAGCCATACTGGGTCAGACCAATAGTCCGTCTAGCCTAGTATCCTGCTTTCCAACAGTGGCCAATCCAGGTCACAGGTACCTGTCTGAAACCCAACTAGTAGCAAAGAATAACAAGATTCTGGAATCCTCAATAGTAGCAACATTCCATGTAGAATCTCAAATAGTAGCAACATTCCATGCTACCAATCCCAGGGTTTCCCAAGTGCAAGTAACATTATTTCTGCAATTGTTGACTGGCACCATCCTGCTCTGAGCGAACACTCATTACCCCTGTACCAGCATCAACTAATGAAGTCGCAGTGATTTAATATGAAGGTGAGCATAGCAGTCACAGGTGGCGCCGTTTTATTAAATTCATTTGTAATGATCTGATGAAAAGAGTATAAAGTCTCAGAAACCTGGCAAAAGCATGATGTTAGTCCAAAAGTAAGGTTTGACCTGAAGATTAAAGACACAAGTTTGCTGACCTTTATCCCTGACATTCACACTCCAGTTATTATCTTGAAATTGATCATAATAACTGTGCAGCATGGTCCGCGGTGTCCGTGACACATATTTAGCAGAATACAATGACTTTGGTGTGGTAACAGCTGTGAGCCAACAGATGGGAATCATTCACAGGCACAAAGAAGCTTAATGCTGAAACACCTAGTTGTGCTTATTGTATATTTATGTTTATTTATTTATTTAATTTATTTTGGGGGGATTTATCAACTGCCTTTAGGAAAAGATTTACCCAAGGCGTGTACAGCTTTTCTCAAGTTATTTTTTTTGCTTAATTAGTACATTTTGTAAACTATAGCACTTAGGGGCATTTTCGAAAGAAACGTCCAAGTTGCAATTTGGACATCTTTGCAAAACGTCAAGATCTAGGGGCGGGGAATCCCTTATTTTCGAAAAAAGATGGATGTCCATCTTTTGTTTTGAAAATACCGTCAGAGACGTCCAAATCCTTAAATTTGGATGTCCCTAGATTTGGACGTCCTTGGATCGACGTTTCTGACTTTCGAAACCAAAGACGTCCATGTCAAAAACATCCAAATGCAAGCCATTTGGACGTGGGAGGAGCCAGCATTTCTAGTGCACTGGTCCCCCTGACATGCCAGGACACCAACCGGGCACCCTAAGGGCACTGCAGTGGACTTCATAAATTGCTCCAGGAACATAGCTCCCCAAAACCCACAACTATACACCACTACCATAGCCCTTACAGGTGAAGGGGGACACCTATATGTGGGTACAGTGGGTTTGAGGTGGGTTTTGGAGAGCTCACTGTTTCCTCCAGCAAATGTAACAGGTAGGGGGGGGTATGGGCCTGGGTCCGCCTGTCTGACGTGCACTGCAGTACCCACTAAAACTGCTCCAGGGACCTCTTTGCACTGTCATGGACCTGAGTATGACATCTGAGGTTGGCATAGAGTCTGGCACGACACATTTTTAAAAATGTTTTTTGAGGGTGGGAGGGGGTTAGTGACCACTGGGGGAGCCCCCGAAAACCCACTACCCACAACTGTACACCACTACCATAGCCCTTACGGGTGAATGGAGGGGCCTCCCATTCCTCTTTGCTCTTCCCCCCATTAAAGATTTGACCTTTGCTGGTGGGGATGCCCAAGCCCGATCTTCCCCCAGAGAAAAGAAGTTGTCAGTGTGCTTTCCAGCCGCCGATGCAGGCACTCCTCATGGCAACTGAGCATGACTGAGTGCCAGCACTGATTGCTTGAAATCCACAGTCAACTTCCTTACACCAGAAGAGGTACAGGCCACAGAGGTCTTCAGCTGGTGGGGCTTGGGCATCTCTGCCAGCCATTCAGGGTACTGCAGTTTGGAAGGAGGTCTGAGCCCAAAGTGGGGGAGGTCCCAGCCCCACCCCCATGGCTACACCACTGATATGTGCACATAAATGCCAAAATTTCACCTAAGTGCTATTCTATAAACTGGCACCTCAATGAAATGGCACATAGCACCAGATTCAGTAAATAATGCTCAAATATAGGTACCAGGAAAAATCTGAGCTAAGCGCTATTCCATAAGAAGTGCTTAACACAAATTCTCGTGTCCAAATTTGGGTGAAGGGATTTACACCTGCTGAAACCTGGTATAAAATCTGGTACACAAGTTGGGCAGATAACCTCGGTATTCTATAACACTTTGCTGAAATTTTTGGAAAGCCCCTGATTGGTTCATGCCCCTGCCGTGGCCACGCCCCTTTTTGGTTGTACATGAGACACTTTGGGCATGCAGCATTAGAGAACAGCGTATGGGCAGATCTGTACATAAACTCAAATTTGTTCCTATTAATTCCAATAACTGATCGTTAGCGGCTCGTTAACGAATTAGTTTGCACATGCAGATCTCTGATCCCTGCCAAATTTGGGCGACCTTCACAGAATCCAGGGGATAGGTTGATGTGAGCCTATCCAAGGGTGGAATTTGGGCAAATCATTTACATGAATGTTTTAGCAGTTTAGGTACAGTGCATTCTCGCTCTTTGCAAAGGTATGGTTCATAAAAAACATCATGAACCATGAATTTGTAAATACCAAATAATGTCCATAGGGAAAAACAGGGGTTTGTTAACCAGCTATACCCATGTTTCCATGAAACCATGGAAAATGGATAACAGGGTGACCCGATCTTTAAATGCCTTTAAGCCAAGGGTTTCGGCTGCCATTTTCATTAAATACGTCTGCTTTCTAGTCTGCTTGTGAAACAAACCAATCACATTGACATTGAAGATCTGCACTGGCACAAAACCCTTTTCTTCTGCCACACTTAGCAGGTATCTTTTAAATTCTTCAGCAGCTTCGTCAGCTGAACCTGCCTCGCCAAGAAGGCTTATATTTATCTCCTTTTAAAATGCACGAGCGAAACAGGAAGTTACTATAGGTGGCCACAGTAAAGGGAAGAGGCGGGTGGCAGAGGCGGCAGGGCAGCGTATGGGAATCGCTGCTGCTGCCGGATTTGGAACGTCACTGTAACAAGGTAAAAAGCTGTGAAGCTGCCCCCCCCTTCGAGATGCACTCCCTGAAGAGTGCCGCCTGAGGCCCCCGCCTCAGATAATCCCTAACGTTCTGCATTCTAGTTTCGAAGCCATGGCATACTGGGCTGAAAATTTCAACATATTTATCTACAATAATAACTCCAAGATCTTTTCTTGAGAGGCGACTCCTAACTCAGAACCGAGCTTTTTGTACCTGTGGTTGGGATTATTTTTCTCAGACCATGTATTTTACATGTATTTTGTGTATTTATGGTTATTCCAAGTGATATTTGCATAATGTATCTATGTTTATGGTTTTCTATGTATTTAATGGCAATTTTAATTGATTTTTGTATTATATTTTTACGTATTTTATATTTGCATGATATATCTATATTTTTAGACCACGTCTCTTATTTTTACCCTCTTTGTTAAGTTGTATAATTTTTATACATTCATATTTTTGTGTATTTATATATTTATATTTTGGACACATATCTTGATGCTCATATATATATATATATATATATATATATATATATACACACATATTGATATAATTTTTATACTTATATTAACTTTGTTATTTGTTTAAGATCCAAAGTTCATTTCTTTCATTCATTTATCGTTTGTGCATAATATTTAGATTACTAATAGGAGATTTGGTTTCATGACTTATCTGGGAACATGTTTAACACATTAGATTCCTAGGTATGCATATTTGATATATTGTTTTATATATTTTTAATTTCATTGATACACTATCATTATTTTATTGATTATGTTTTTATGTTTTATAACTGTACTATTATTTTATTGATACTCTGATTATTTTATTATGAATTTTTTAGACCTCTGTATTATTAGTTTTATTCATTATGTTTTTATGTTATATAATTTTTTAGACCCCTGAAGCAGGCCGTTAGGGCCGAAACACGCAGAGGCTCTACCCAGTTGCCGGTAGCTGCTGCACATTACAGCCCTCCCCTCAGCCTCAGTGTGCCCTCTCTGGTTCTTTCCTGCCCCTGAAAAAGCCACTAGACTGCCAGGCCCTTCAAGGTAGGACTGGGAAGGCCCACTTTGGCTTAGGGGTCTGTAGTGTGTGGGAAGGGGGCAGCAACTGCGCCAGTGGGGGGGGGGGGGCTGTAGTGTGCGGGAGGAAGGCAGTGATGCAGCGGTGGGGTAGCAGACAGTGCCTGGGGGGGCCCCAATGACCTTTAGTATCCGGGGGTCCTGACCACTGTCAGTCCACCCCTGTGTACACAATACGCTTCGATTTCCATGTGGAAATTAAGGCACCACAGTCAAAAGTGAAACCAGATATTCAATGTCTGTCACCAGAAATGGCTCAGCATTGAATATCCGGTGTGACCGCTGGCGTCGGGCTGTCACTGTACAGCCAGACACTGACTGAATATGGGGGGGGGGGGGGGGGGGGGGGGGGATGAGCACAGAGATGGTAAGTCTGAGGCCATGTGGTCCCCTCACCAGGTGTTAGGAACATGGCGGGTATGAATCTGGATCCAGGAGGCTCCAGGAAGAAACACGGAGCCTACATTTAAGATTTTAAAAACCTTCCATGATTTATCACAGATTTCTACTTGAGTATGCATGAAATATCTCTTTTTAATTAATGTAACAGCACTGATATTTTATAGACATTGGGGCACAATAATACACTGTCATGGCTATTAACCAAGGAATTATTAAAGACTTTCATTGCAGAATAGTTTGCTTCTCAGAAGCTTTTATTAAAGAGCTTAATTAGGAACATATGAGTCTTTTTAACTGGATTTAGATTACCGCTTCTCACCTGTTCGAGTAGGGTTAATTCAGTTGAAAAGCAAGAGCTGGTAGTGCTCAGATTTGTACCAAAATGGATGTATCAGGGTGGAGAAGCAGGCCTAGTGGTTAGAGCCACAGGCTAAGAATCAGGGAATCCAGGCTTCAGATCCCACTGATACTCCTGCAGGCAGGGCTGCCGAGAGACAAAGGCGGGCTCAGAGCAACAATCTTAAGGGCCCCGCCGCACCCCCACCACACAATCAGTCAAAAGTGGTCCTTCTTCTTGCCGCATCCTGCCTCCTGTGAAGTAACTTTCTGTTTCTCCATTGGCAGCAAGAAGAAGAACCCTTGGCCAGCAGAGCACTGTCTCTTGATCACTGCTGCCTGCCCACCAATGACTCCAAGGCAAGTAGAGGACTGGGGATGGGGGTGGCTTGAAATTATGGAAAGACTCTGGATCTGACAGCAAGACTGAAAAAAGGAGACTTTTCTATGGCTAGCACTGGGCCTGGAGAATCTTGCCATCCTGCCCCCCCTCTTCTTTTCGTCCCTAACTACAGAGCACTTCTATAACGTATGCACTCACCGCTATGTGCTGGTTATTCTATTTCATTAAAATAGTATATACATGCGTATGTATATAAATATTGAAACATGACGGCAGATAAAGGCCATATGACCCATCCAGTTTGCCTAAGTGATCCCACATGCTTATCCCATGCCTTTTTAAATTCTGGAACAGTCCTCGACTCCACAACCTCCACCGGGAGGCCATTCCACTCCTCCACCACCCCTTCTGTGGAATAGTACTTCCTTAGATTACTCTTAAACCTATTCCCTCTTAACTTCATCATATGCCCCCTCTTTCAGGAGCTCTCCTTCAGTTGAAAAAGGCTCTCTACCTGTACATAAATGCCCTTGAGATATTTAAAGGTCTCTATCGTGTCTCCTCTCTCCCTCCTCTCTTCCAGCCAGGGGCGTAGCTGCTCTGGGGCCACGGGGGCCTGGGCCCCCCTAAATTTGGCCCTGGACCCCCTGCCGATGCCCCTTTCAACCTCCCCACCAACCCGCCGTCGCTGTCTGTACCTTTGCTGGCGGGGGACCCCAACCCCTGCCAGCCAAGTCTTCCTGCATTTGGTTCTTCTGAGTCTGACGTCCTGCTGCACGTACAACGTGCAGGACGTCAGACTCACAGAAACAGGACGAAGCCCTGCAGATCGCAAGCAGGACGTCAGACTCAGAAGAAACCAAACGCAGGAAGAAGACTTCGGCTGGTGGGGGTTGGGTCCCCCGCCAGCAAAGGTACAGATGGCGTGCGGGTCGAGGGGGGGCTAAAATGTGTCCCCTCACCTCAGGCTCTGGACCCCCCTCCCGCCAAAGTCTGGCTACGCCCCTGCTATGTAAGCCACATTGAGCCTACAAATAGGTGGGAAAATGTGGGCTACAAATGTAACAAATAAATAAATAAATATTCAGTGTTGGCCTGGTTATATTCGTGGATAGCTGGTTAAGCACTATATAACCAACCAGGAGCTGTTCCTGGCCAGTTAACTAGCGCTGCATATCGGGCGGCATGTATTCAAATGGGCCAACTCGATGATCACGAGTCTTCTGAAAAATCAGGCTGAACCACAGGTGCAATCCCCCATTAATATGTACCGTACCAAGTAGAGCTGCCAACTGGCTCCAGATCTCCACGACAAATTTTACTCCATTGCATGCAGGGAGTTGTAGTTCTGATTTGTCTGTTGCATGACTTTAAGAAAAGCAAGACTGCACGACTACGAGTCTCCGTATGACAGGGAGTAAAACAAGACCTGGATCCACCTATCCAGGAAATCTGAAACCAGTTAAGACAACTCTAGTAGCAAGTCATTAAAAACAACTTTACTTTCCTCACATCACCAATAAAATTCCAGTTTCAAAAATCCCAAGATCTCTTACAATATACTTAGCAGAACAAAAGACTCCAGGCACACACAAATTAGATTTCATAAGTATGATTAAGTTACAAAGATCCTTAAACCCATGGGATGCATTTTATATCATATAAATAGTATGCCCAGTGTGATTTGCTATGCTGGCTTCAGCAGCAAATATACTTTTAATCTAGAAAATTGTTAGCCAGGATGACAAGTACATGGGCTTCTCACTCATCATTTTATCTTTTCATCATTTTCTGTGAAACTGGGTCATGGTGTGGAGAGTGATAGACTGACAGAAGTTATTAGTCAGACACCACTGTACAAAGGTATTAATACAGAAACAAATCTTTTCCGGAGAAGGGGAAATGGTAAAACTGGAGGACATGAGCTGAGGTAGCGGAGTGGTAGACTTAGGTGTAATGTCAGGAAATTGTTTTTCATGGAGAGGGTGGTCGATGGCTGGGATGCCCTTTCGATGGAGGTGGTAGAGACAAAAACAGTGACGGAATTCAAAAAGGCATAGGTTGAACACAGAGGATCTCTATTTAGAAAATGGATGCTATTAAAAAAAACCACACACACACACCCTTAAACCACTGCATATGTGTGAGTGACGCTTGGATGGAGACTCCGACTGTGAAGAACTAAGATTGGTGCAGGGCAGACTTGGTAGGTCTGTGTTCTGTATATGGCACTCCAGTTTTGGATGGGCTGGAAAAGGTTTCAACGGCAACTTCAGCAGCCCAACTGAGGACCAGGGCGCTGAGGGGGGGGGGCAGGGGGGGGGGGCCGGTGCTCTGCAGTCCCCGGTCTCACCTGCCTGCCTCCTCGGCTCCGGGCCCCCTCATTCAAAGACGGTAGTTGCAGATCGCGTCTCTTCTGGCCTTCCCTCCCTGTGTCCCGCCCTCGACGAACCGGAAGTTACATCAGACGAGGGCGGGACCACAGGGATGGGAAGGCCAGGAAGAGACGCGATCTGCGACAGCCGCTTTGAATGAAGGGGGCCCGGAGCCGTGGAGGCAGGCAGGTGAGACCGCGGACTGCAGCGGGGGGGGGGGGGGGGAATGACGGGGGCAAGCAGCAGCGGGTGGCGGAGGCAGGGCGGCCTTGCCCTGGGCCCGGCCTAGTCTCTCAGCGGCCCTGCCGAAGACAGTGCTGGTCAGACGTTTACGGTCTAGGTCCCGCATCAGATTCGGACAGGCTGGAGTGGGCTTTGATGGCATAAGGACAGAGCCGGGCAGACTTCTACGGTCTATGTCCCAGAAACACCATGATCAAGTATATCAGGTTCATTGTTGATTTAATCTAGAATTGATAATGAGTGTGACTGTTGGGCAGGCTGGATGGACTGTTCATGTCTTTATGTGCCATCATTTACTATGTTACTATTTTACACGACTCCATCAGTATTTATTACCTCTGTCTTACTGTTCATCTGCGGATCCATTCCAGGGCACCTCCTGACTAGCCCAGAACATTTGTGCCATCTGTGTTCTGTCTTCACTGGCAAGTTTTTCACCCTATGCAGTTTATTAAGATGTTTTAATGTGTAATGTGTATTGTGTTGACATTGAGAGTAGTATACTATGCCATAATATGTACTGTTGTAATTTGAATATTTTATCCTGCTGTAAATGTCTATTGCTTATGTCTAGATTATTCTTGCTGTACACCACCTTGGGTGAATTTCTTCAAAAGGAAGGAAGGAAATAAGTAAATAAATAAATAAATAAATAAATAAATAAAAAGGAAGTACATTTTCTTCTGCTGTAAATGTCTATTGCTTATGTCCAGATTATTCTTGCTGTACACCACCTTGGGTAAATAAGTAAATAAATCAATTAATTAATTAAAAGGAAGTAAGTAAATCCTAATAAATAAATAAATAAATGTTGTTTTGGAGGGGGAGGGAAGGAGAAGTCAGTCATTTGCTCATAATATGCAAGGCTCATAGCAGCGGTACATACAAATTTAAGAAATGTCTAAGCTTTTCAATATTTTAGCAGGGAAAGGCTTGCCAATCATTTCCTGTAGGATTTTTTCAGCGATACGGAATGCTAAACCTTCCAGACAGGCTGTTAAAATAACCAACTGCAACAGGATCATTAAAGACTTTTGTACAAATAGAAAAAGGTCAGCATTTCAGCTGTCAGAAATCTGTACCCTTCATGCACAGATCAATCAAAACCATCAGCTAAGGGAGTTGAGGGGAAGTCAACAAGAAGGCTCTGTAGAGAAACCTGCAGCCAGGGAAACCTACATCCACTCTCTTTTTTTTATAACTTTTGGTAAGCTAACTGACTGCCTCTTTGCAAGATGCAACAATGCTATTATCTTGCCCTGACCAAAGGAGCAATACAAAAGCCACGTTAATAGCTGAAACTGGCAGGATTATGATACTGTATTGATTGTCTCTAGGCTTGCATTGAAGAATAAGGGCAGGTCATGGGTGGGAAATTCAGGGACAAAGCAACAGATGAACCAAAAATGTACACAAAAGAGAGAAAAAGAACTTGCTGGGAAAACATGACAATCTTTAGCCAAATGTGCTCTACTTCATCATCTCTTAAAATAGATAAAGCTGCTCCTTCTTGAACGCGAACGGGCCTAATATATCAATCCTATGGGATTTTATTAGCAACTATAATCAGGAATAGACGAACATATAACTGCTTTGACTAGTTATTATAAAATGAAATAAACGCATATGGTGGAACTGACAAAGCAACCTAGCAAGTAACTTGACCTCTTTAGGCTCAACCATTCATTTTCTGTGCTTTCCATAATATAGTAACATAGTAAATGACGGCAGATAAAGACCATCCAGTGTGCCCAACAGATAAACTCATTGACATGTATGTGATACTTATATTTATACCAGAGTTGATTTTGTCCCTGCCTTCTCAGGGCACAGACTGTAAAAGTCTGTCCAGCACTGTTCCTGTACTAAAAGTTTCTGCAGCTAACATCGAAGCCCCTTAAAACTTTACACTTCAGCCCACTCTATATCTATTCAGCCACGATCAGGGCACAGACTGTAGAAGTCCGCCCAGCATCAGTTTTACTCTCCAATTACTGGCGTCACCACCCAATTTCTGCTAAGATTCCATAGATCCATTCCTTCATAACAGGATTCCTTTGTGTTTATCCCACACGTTTGAATTCCATTACCGTTTTCATCTCCACCACCTCTTGCGGGAGGGCATTCCATGTATCTACCACCCTTTCTGTGAAAAAATACTTCCTGACATTACTCCTGAGTCTGCCCCTCTTCAACCTCAATTCATGTCCTCTAGTTCTACCAGCTTCCCATCTCCGGAAAAGGTTCATTTGCGGATTAATACCTTTCAAATATTTGAACATCTGTTTCATGTTACTCCTGTTTCTCCTTTCCTCCAAGGTATACATGTTCAGGTCAGCAAGTCTCTCCTCATACGTGTTGTAACGCAAATCCCATACCATTCTCGTAGCTTTTCTTTGCACCGCTTCAATTCTTTTTACATCTTTAGCAAGATACAGCCTCCAAAACTGAACACAATACTCCAAGTGGGGCCTCACCAACGACTTGTAGAGGGGCATCAACCCTCCTTTCTTCTGCTGGTTATGCCCCTCTCTACGCAGCCTAGCATCCTTCTGGCCATGGCCGTCGCCTTGTTGCATTGTTTCTTCACCTTCAGATCCTCTGACACCAACACCCCAAGGTCTCTCTCCTGAGTCGAGCTTACTAATCTCTCCCCTCCTATCCGGTATCTCTCTTTTGGGTTTCCGCACCCCAAGTGCATCACTGTACAATTTTTGGCATTAAATTTTAACTAACTATTTAGCTATAGGGATTTATTTCAAAACCAGAGTCAGTTTTAACACATGGCTACTTAAGACTCCAGAACATATGAAAAACCTTTTTTTTTATTTTATTGACAATAACAGGCATATTTTCAAAGCACTTTGGGAGGCTAAGTTCCATAGGTTTCTATGGAACTTTGGGAGGCTAAGTGCTTTGAAAATGAGCTTGTTCATGTCAATCATCCATACATAACAACATACAATACAATTTTACCTCACTCAAACAATCGCATGCTCCAGCCATCCATCATATTCGTATAATAGTGCACAGCTATATACAACTCTCACAAGATGTTACAGCTCATTATCAATAATGCAATATAAATATAACATTTAGAACTTATCAGTTTGATCAAAAAGTTCACCATTAACGCTGGTTCTATAAACTGGAACCTGCGTATGTTCTATATCAATTGTCCTGTATTTGACTAGAACAAACTTAATACAATGTTGCACCATATACGCGTATTATAAGGATATTCTTCAGGCCACATAGTGTTCCCAATCGATGACAAATATCACTGAGATATCCAAAACCCCCAATTGGGTTGGCTGGGGACATGCATCCGTGCTTGAAAACTTCAAAACGCCAGTTCCCCGATGCTGATCGGCATTTCGTCTCCTTCCTCAGGAGGAACCAAAGTAATAATTCTATATCAGGCTGCACGCCTACGTGGTAATCGGCCGGGCTTCCGCCCAGGAATCGCACCACCACAACAGTTTCCGGTGGTGCGATTCCTGGGCGGAAGCCCGGCCGATTACCACGTAGGCGTGCAGCCTGATATAGAATTATTACTTTGGTTCCTCCTGAGGAAGGAGACGAAATGCCGATCAGCATCGGGGAACCGGCGTTTTGAAGTTTTCAAGCACGGATGCATGTCCCCAGCCAACCCAATTTGGGGGTTTTTGGATATTCTCAGTGATATTTGTCATCGATTGGGAACACTATTGTGGCCTGAAGAATATCCTTATAATACGCGTATATGGTGCAACATTGTATTAAGTTTGTTCTAGTCAAATACAGGACAATTGATATAGAACATACGCAGGTTCCAGTTTATAGAACCAGCGTTAATGGTGAACTTTTTGATCAAACTGATAAGTTCTAAATTGTTATATTTATATTGCATTTATTGATAATGAGCTGTAACATCTTGTGAGAGTTGTATATAGCTGTGCACTATTATTACGAATATTGATGGATGGCTGGAGCATGCGATTGTTTGAGTGAGGTAAAATTGTATTGTATGTTGTTATGTATGGATGATTGACATTTATTGTCAATAAAAAAAAGGTTTTTCATATGTTCTGGAGTCTTAATTAAATTTTAACTGCCAGACCCTCGACCATTCTTCTAACGTTTGGAGATCCCTTCTCATTGTTTCTACTCCCTCCAGGGTATCCACTCTATTGGCTATTTTGGTGTCATCCGCAAAAAGGCACACCTTTCCTTCCAACCCTTCAGCAACATCTCCCACAAATATATTGAACAAAATAGGCCCCAACACCGAACCCTGAGGAACTCCACTGCTCACCTTCCTTTCCTCCAAGCGGATTCCTTTTACCACTGCCCTCTGCCACCAGTTTCTTATCCAGTTCACCACTTTCAGTCCTAAGTTACTACTGCTACTACTACATATCATTTCTATAGCGCTACTAGACGTACGCAGCGCTGTACCCTTTCAGCTTATTCACGAGTCTTCTGTGGGGGACCATATCAAAGGCTTTGCTGAAGTCCAAGTAGATTACATCTAGCGCACATCCCTCATCCAGTTCTTTGGTCACCCAGTCAAAAAAGTCAATAAGATTCGTTTGACAGGATTTTCCTTTGGTAAAGCCATGTTGCCTCGGGTCCTGTAACCCGTCAGTTTATAGAAAGTTAACTATCCTTTCTTTCAACAGCGACTCCATTATTTTTCCTACCACCGACGTGAGACTTACCGGTCTGTAGTTTCCCACTTCTTCCCTGTCTCCACTTTTGTGAAGAGGGACCACATCCGCTCGTCTCCAATCTCGCGAAATCTCTCCCATCTCTAAAGATCTATTAAATAAATCTTTAAGAGGCCCCGCCAGGACCTCTCTGAGCTGCTTCAGTATCCTGGGATGTATCCCATCTGGACCCATAGCTTTGTTCACCTTCAGATTATCCAGCTGTTTATAAATTCTTTCTTCCATAAACAGCGCAGTATCCACTCCATTCCCAGATGTTCCCTCGGCAGCCAACTATGGTCCTTCTCCAGGATTTTCCTCTGTGAACACCGAAGAGAAATAATTGTTTAGCATGCTCGCTTTATCTTCATCACTCTCCACATAGCCATTCTGATTATCTTTCAGTCTCGCAATTCCATTCCTATCTCTTCTCCTTTCTCCAATATATCTGAAAAAAGTCTTGTCACCTCTCTTTACATCTTTAGCCATTTTTTTCTTCCGCTCGCGCTTTCGCTAGCCGTATTTCCCTCTTCGCTTCTTTCAGTTTAATCCGATAATCTTTTCTGTGATCCTCTGGTTGCGTTCTTTTGTATTTCTTAAACAACGCCTCTTTTGCTCTTATTTTTTCAGCTACTTGTTTGGAGAACCATATAGGCTTCTTGCTTCTCTTGTTTTTGTTTACTTTCCTCACAAAAAGTTCAGTCGCCATACTTATAGCAGCCTTTAGCTTGGGCCACTGTTTTTCCACTTCTCCTACGCCTTCTCACGTCAACAGCTCCTTCTTCAGGTATTCCCCCATTTTATCAAAATCATTAACCTTTTAAAATTTCTGAGCTAAGGGTCTTTGACCCCTTTACCTTCTGCATTAAGGGCCCTTTTACTAAGAGGCGGTAAGCCTACCGTGGGCTTACCGTGCGCCAAACAGGAACTACTGCATGAGCCCAGCGATAGTTTCCATTCCCAGCGTATGCCATTTCTGGCACTACAAAAAATAGTTCCTATTTTCATAGGGCTAGTGTTTACCCGGCAGTAATCAGGCAGTGCTGTGCGCTGACCACACTGCTCGGTTCCATGGGTGGCAGTAAGTGCCCCCCCCCCTGAAATGACCGCATGGTAAGTGGTTCACTTACTGCACAGCCATTTCTTTTAAAAAAATGAGACAGCCTTTAATCCGCTGAGGTAAAAGGGGGCATCAGTGCGCATCAAAAACAGACGTCGACTCTAGCGCAGGCCCCCTTTTACTGCAGCTTAGTAAAAAGGCCCCTTAAGCAAATGTACAGCAATGCTGGCACCGATGAAAACTTAACGAGTAATAAATGAAAGCCAGAGTCTTAGGACCCATCGTGTAGTTTGAGTTTAAGTGTCAGCATTTAAGTATACGTCAGATTCCCGCATAGTATGGGAGCTTCGCCTATGTCCCGTCCATGCTTTGCCTCTTGCAAATATGTGCTATGAAAGTTAAGTAGGTATTTGCAGAAAAGTGCTTAGGCGGCATGCTGGCATATATGTCCATATGAGTGCGCATACTCTAGTATTCTAAACAGGGCCCGATATTCAGCCAGTGGCGGGCAGCAATTTTGTTGTCCGCGGCTGGCGTTAAACCCCAATATTCAATACTGGGTCGTTTCCAGTGATCAGCATTGAATATATGGGTTTTTTTTAACCACTACAAAGTTAGCTGCTTAAGTCGATATTCAGCGTCAGCCAGTTAAATTTTAACAGCTAAAGATAGGCCTGCTATTTATGCTGCCTATTTTAACTGCTGAACATAGCTGGTTAAGCACTGAGTATCCGCGCCTAACCGGCTATGTTGTATGATATTATAGCCAGTTATCCCTGGATTCTATGTAGTGCGCCCAGAGATCTGTGCTGGATTCTATAACAGCGGGTGTAACTTAGTTGGATTAACAAGCCAATCAGCATTGATAACAGCACTTAACAAGCAATAATGAGCACTAATTGGCAAAAATTACAATTTATGCGCATAACTCGCTAAGCATATTCTGTAACACACTGCGCCTAACTTCTAACATGCGCAGCCGAAAAGGGGCATGGTTGTGGGCGGGGAAATGGACGTTTTGTGAGCTTTCTGAAGTTTACGTACATATTTATAGAATATGGCTCTCTGCGCCTAAACCTATGTGCCGGGATTTACGCCATGTTTTCGTTGGTGTAAATGGATGCATGTAGATTTAGGTAGTACAATTGCCGCTTAAGCATATTCTATATACTGCGCCTAAATCTGGGCGTGGCTTATAGAATATGCTTAGGCAGAAATGATTGCCGTGCAGATTTTTGAGGCGCCATATACAGAACCCCCCCTTAGCAGCTAGCTATTAATCACAGATATTTAGCCGGAGATATGGTTATCTCCTGCTGAATATCCGTGCTTAGGCACCGATATGTTATTTAACTGGTCAGCGGCCGTGTCTGGCCAATTATATAACTTAGAATATCAGGGAGATAGTGAGCACTTAAAATGTTAGCACCTAGTGTATAGAATTGACCAGTGCATTTTTTCTAGCAAAAAAGGTGCCAGTACTCAAATGTTAGGCTGCCCTTCAGGGGTGGGGCGATCACTGAGCAACCCACCCCACAATAGCCAGGCCCCCTGCAACCAGTCACGGAATCTATGACAAGGCAGAATTGGTGTGTTGAGCCTAAATTCTTTCACCTAAAACTTGGGGTCCATGAGTCAATTGTAGCAGACAATGGAAAAGGTGCCGGTACTCAGTACCCCCAAGTACCCCCTCAAAATAAGCCCTGGAATTGACCACTGTATGAAAAAAGGGGCAGGGACAGATTTTGACGAGAGCAGACTGCATAAACTGTATGGAAGAATTTCATTTTGAAATCCTCATGCATAGTTTTCCCTCGATATCTTGCACCTACAAAGAACGTGGGATAAGAAAACCACTGTGGTGCTAGTCATTGGCAGATTTTGAAAGGAAAACTATGTGGAGTCTCCCTTTGAAATAACAACTTGCAGGCCTGTGAGTAGGAAGAGCCTGTAATGTACACAGGGTGAGGCAAAACAGCCCTAAATGTGATCTCAGGAACTTGGATACCAAATAGTACTGAACCAGTTCATCAGAGGAGGAATTTGAAAGGCTCAACCAGATACAGGAGTGGAGGAGTGGCCTAGTGGTTAGAGCACCGGTTTTACAATCCAGAGGTGGCCAATTCAAATCCCACTGCTGTTCCTTAACCCTCCATTGCCTCAGTCACTTAACCCTCCATTGCCTCAGGTACAAGCTTAGATTGTGAGCCCTCCTGGGACAGAGAAATATCTAGAGTACCTGAATGTAACTCACCTTGAGCTACTACTGAAAAAGGTGTGAGCAAAATCTAAATAAATAAATAAATACAGGACCATTAGAAAACAAATTAAAGCTGGAAAAGTCACAGACACTGAGATCACAATTTCCAGACTGTGACAAATGGATAATTAGAGGTTCAAATATATGATGATCTACATAAGTTCTAGAAAAATATTTTGAAAACTTAGGTGCCAGGTAATATTTTTATGAGCTAGGAGAAAGCAATGCTGCTTACCTGTAACAGCTGTTTTCTGTAGATATTAAAGACTGATAAGGCATACAAGCAGGTGATGTCATGTCATGATGCTGAGATGAGAATTGCTCATGCAAAATTCAGAACTTTAGTGTAAAGTTTTGAGTATGCGTGGCTCTGCCTGTGTGAAGCAGACTCAGCTCCTCAATAAGCTCCAAAGCTTAAGATACTGAGATAACAATCATAATCAGAACCTAACACTTGTGCTAGAGGCGATTAGCGCCAGAATAGCGCCGGCATAAGGGTGCACAGAATGCTCAGAGGGCACTAATGCTGGGGACAATGTACACGCCAAAGATGGCCACAAATAGCACTAAAATGTATTCTATCCTATATAAATAAGGGCCTTAGCTATTTCCTCCCAATTCTTAGAAACAGTGCACAGACCAAACCCTGCCCTTACCACTGAAAACCTAATGCCAGCTCCGAGCTGGCATTAGAGTGTCTGAACGGTTTCTCATCAGATTCAAAGGTACTACATTCCCACAGACTCTCATGTGGGTGTCCTGGTTATTGGCTCTGGAGGTAGCAGCTCCACAAGATCTTGAGGAGGCAGAGGGACAGCACGTAGGACGAGAGTCAGACATTGATGGAAGCCCACAAGCCATCTCACAGGTGGGGAAAGAAGCCAACGGGCTGCTACTGAAGCTTTCTTGACAGGGGATAGATTCTCACAAGGACCGCTTTCGGAAGGTGCTTCCTTTCACCCCAAAAATCAGAACCAGGGGCCAGAGAGGGAGGAGGAGGTCAGAAAAATAACTTTTCAACGCTGAACACTAACAGCGTGCATATAATTTGCATGCTATTAGTGTTGAGTATTGGGAAGGTTTTTTTTTTTCTGCACTGCTCCCACAGTATTTCCTGGCGCTGTGCCCTACAGCGCTGGAGTTCTGAGCATTGGCCCATCAGTGAGGTAGGTAGGATTGTGTGCCTTATCAACCTCATTGTCTACAGAAAACAGCTGTTACAGGTAAGCAACCCCGTGTTTCTCTGTTGACAGGCAGGATTGAGCTGGTACTCAGCGAGTCAGTAGCATTAGCCAGAAACGTTTTACAGTTTGGGTGCATCTCCCCCCGCCACCCTGATCCACCGCCGCCCCCCATACCTTAAAATCCTCTCAGCTTTAGTCTTCAGCCAGGCAGCAGCAGCAGCAGAATTCCTAGGCTGCCTGTGGCCTGCTCCAGGACTTCCTCCCTGAACCGTTCCGCCCTTCACAGAACAGGAAATTACATCAAAAGGGGTGGGATGGCTGCCCACAGGCAGACTATAAGTGTCACTGCCGCTGCCCGAGTGAAAACTAAAGCAGAGAGGATTTTAAGGTAGGGTGGTGGGTCTGACAGGGGGTGTGTACACCACTGACGCACCTAGTTTAAATATGCCACTGTAGTGGGTGACTCCCAAGCTTTGGTTTCATATTGTCTTACTGGCTGCCTGGGGCGGTACTAAGAAGGTGTAGGATGGGTATGGCTAGCAAGTTAAAATCCTTGAGGGTGGGGGGGGGGGGGGGGGCAACATCTGTATCAGAAGCAAAGGGACAGTGGGAGCTCTTTTGAACACAGCAGAGAAGATCCCCATCCCTGTGCGGCTCTGGTGCAGCTGCACCTATTATTATTATTATTATTATTATTAGTTAAAGGAGATTTTTATTAATAAACTGTTTCCAAAATATAGTCAAGACATTACGACATTGTAAGCATTTCATAACATCCGTGTGCTTGGGCTAAATACAGCTCATTAAACAGTTGGCAAATTTAAACCATCTATAGCTAAGCAAACTCTACAGTGTCATCACTAAACACCTCCACTTTTCCATTTTTAAATCAACATGATTCTGCAGAACATCCAGTTTTCCAGGTCACGAGTGGGAGCTCGACCTCTGAAGCAAAACGGATGTAAGTTCTTAAGATGGAGGTTTCCTGCATGTCCATGTGGATTTTATAAAATATGTGTGGACTTCATAGCTCCGTTTCCAACCTGCCCAAACTGTGCCCCTGGGAATGACTATATGGAGATCAATTCAAAGTACGTGCTTAATTTCTACAATTTAAAAAGCCCTTTTCCACTTCTAAAACTGGATTTGCACATGGAAAAAGCTTTACAAAATGATCCCTTGTGACTCAAGTAATTACTTGAGTTATTTATTTATTTATTTATTTATGAACATTTATACCCCACTTTTTTCCACATTAAGCAGACTCAAAGTGGCTTACAATGTACAGGAATCAATTACAATTACATTAGATAGACAAAAAGGAACAGGGTAGGAAGGGAAAGGGAAGAGGGTCTAAAATGGACTGTGGAAGACCAGAAGCTGAGACGGAACAGAGCGGCTGGAACAGCTCTCGGCAAGGCAATCCAAAATTGGGAACTGTAGTAATGCCCAGGAAGTTCAGGTGAGGTGCAGCAGAAGAAGCAGCAGTATGTGGCCTGAAGAGTGGAAGAGGTCACCGGAGGCAGATGACATCAGCTGGATCCGGCGACACAAAAAGAAGCAAGTCCCCAGCAAGGTGTAGCCATAATCGAAAAGACTCTCAAACACGAAGCAGCTATCGATGCGCAGCAGCCGGGACTGGCAATGCAGAAGACATCCCCGGACTGGTCTGGGGACTAAGCCAAGCGGCAAGTGGCTCAGGCGGAGCTCGCAGGAAGAAGGCCCACAATACAGAGACGCCAACGGCCCGGCAAAAAGGCTGGAGGAAAAACTGAACCAGCCGAACTTCAGATGTCCCTACTTCAATGGTCTACTTGAAGATCTACCTTCGTTGCTAGTAAAAATGCATATGACGAATGTGCACAGGGCAAACATTTTTAGTTGTTTGGGCTTTTTTTTTTCTAAATTTTTGGATATTTTTTCTGTTTGTTTCCTATTAAAATTTTGTAACATGCACTCATTGATTTAAAAATGGTTAATTTATAGGTTAACACGAGTTAAATCAGTTTAACGTCACTATATTTTTAAAACGCCCTTTTACAAAGCGTGGTAAGTCCAATGCGGGCTTAACCATATGCTATCCTGGAACTACCACTGGCCTAATGCGGCCACCGCTGGTAGTTCCGGCTCGAGTGCGTGCCATTTCTGGTGCCCTGGGAGAATTTTTTGTAGTGCGGCACTAACATGGCGGTAATCGGGCATCGCCATGTGGTGCCCAGTTACCACCAGGTTACCACGGGAACCCTTACCATCAGCTCAATTGGTGGCTGTAAGTGCTCCCTGCCACAAGACCATGCGGTAAGAGTTATCTCACTGTATGGCCATTTTTTTAGGGGGGGGGGGCATTTTACCCATTGCGGTAAAAAGGCCCCTGGCGCATGGGAAAAACGGCCCTGCCACTACCACAGTGCCCTTTTTTCCAGCAGCTTAGTAAAAGGACCCCTGAATGTGCGCTAACAATAACATATCTCTAGTACATGCCAATTCTCCTTTGAGTTTGTGTGGCTATCAGAACCTTTGTTTTGCTTTGATTATTGGTACTGTTTTCTGCCCCACAAGCCTGCCATCCAAGGCAACTCCCTAATTAGCTTAATTGTTAAACCAGCCCTGGAAGTGAGTATTCTAGCAAAGGCACAATTGCATCTTGATGGTGCATGAGACCACTGCGTGGGCAGCCTAAAGATTCTCCAATCTGGAAAGAACTGTTTGTTCCAGGACCAAGGTGCCAGATCACAGGCTCAGCTGCAAGCTGAGATCTGACGTGGGTGTTATGCCAGCTGGAAAGAGACTGCCGTCAACACTACATAGAAGCAGGTGAGTGAAGCAAACATGGAAGAAAAAAAACATGACAGCATATAAATCAGAGCAGCATTTCTATGTGTCACCTCCCACTACTCACGTTTACACGAAATGACAAAGCAGAGCACAACACAGTCTGATGCTGTGAGTCATAATGCTGCAAATCCTGATGCATATGTATTCTGTTCTCTATGTGTTCTCCATTACGTCGAATTTAATTGCCCCCTTAATATTTTGCTTAACAAGTAGATCAAAATGAGCTAGAAAAATAAAATGTGCTTTTCTAATGTTTTCAGAATATCTGGTTACGTGGCTATCACGTGTCCTGGTCTTGCTTGAGAGACAACAGCGAGGATGACTCAAAAGTCAGCAGATGATGCTCCAAATGGTCAAAATGTTTATTATGAAGCAAACGAGACCCGACACAGCTGTGTTTCGGCCAAGGCCTACAACAGAAGAATCTTAGATTGCAGTGAAATGTCCACTCAGAACAATGTTTGTAGTTTAAATAAGGGAATCAAAAAGCGAACTGGGCGCTCTGTGCACCAAAACAGGTGAAAAGCTCACTCAGGCTACTGGGCTGTAGGCAAAAGCTCATTTGCTTGTCAGACTCAACTGTTAACATAGGGTAGATCGGTGCTTCTCAACTCTGTCCTGGAGGCACACCTTACCAGTCAGGCTTTCAGGATTACCACAATGGATATGCATGAGATAAATCTGCATATATTGGACACCTCTTACATGCAAATCTAGCTCATCCATATTCATTGTGGTAATCTTGAAAACCTGACTGGCTAGTTAGATCTCCAGTAGAGGGTTGCGATGCACTGGGATAGACAGCCTGTGACAGTGATCGTTTTTATAAACGCTGGCAACCTTGGGTTGTCCTTTTGCGGGAGTTTTTGGACTCTCCCTTGTGGTGTTGAATTAGACTTGGACATTCTGTTCTGGGCCATATCCAGGCACCGGCACTGAATACCCGTGTCTTGGAAAGCCACCATAGTTATCCAGGTGCCAGCCAAAATTCATTGACGGCACCTAGATAACCATCCGGCCATAGTTAGGACAGTTATTTGTGTGGTCCTACATTTCCGGATAGTCTTCTGAGCACTGACATTGAATACTAGTGTGCATATAATTACCAGGTCTGTCCTGACTCTGCCCCCAGATTGCCCCGGCATTACGTAGACAGTTCCTTGGCAGTCTGTACTGATATTCAGTGGCACTCCCTGGTTAAGTGAGCGGGACTGGCACCATGATTTAACTGGATAAGAGCCTCCTCTACATAGTTAAATCGCTCTGAACATTAGACATTAATGACCATTAATAAATGTACCCCTGTGCAATGATAGTTATGTAGCGAGAGTCTACCTAAGACTACATTTGCCAAAAAAAAGTGATCTATAACAATGCGTGTATATGCCCTGTTCGGACCATGCCCCTCTTATTTCCATGCCCCTTTTTCAGTTTGCATATAAAATTTAGGTTTGGATCCCATGTCTATTTATGTGCATAAAGTCCAATTAAATGTAATTAGTACCAATAATTGCTTGTTAAAAAACAATTATTGGCACTAATTGGCTTGTTATTCAGGGTGCGTGCCCAAATGTGTACACATAATGTTTGGCAGCTTTTATAGAATAAGGCGGTGGTTTCCAAACCTGGTCCTTGAGGGACCTCAGCCAGTCAGGTTTTTAAGATCTCTCTCATGAATACTGATTGTGGATATCCTGGAAACCTGACTGGCTGGGGTGCCTCCAAGACCAGAATTGGGAACCACTGAATTAGGGGGATTCAGGGCCACCGAGAGGGGGGGGGGACAAAATTCCCCGGGCCTGGGCCTCCGGGGAGGGGGGGGGGGGGCCCGGCGCCGCCGCCACCGCAGTCCAGCCTGCCTGCCCTCCCTGGCATTGAACTTAAGCACCTCACCTTCGAAAGCGCAGCAAGCAGCGGCAGACCACTCCTTCCTTCCGTGTCCCGCTCTCGCCTGACGTAACTTCCGCGAGGGCGGGACACAGAAGGAAGGAGTGGTCTGGCGCTGCTTGTTGCTGCGCTTTCGAAGGTGAGGCGTTTAAGGTCAGTGCAGAGGGCACGGGGGTAGAGAGAGGGCCTGGTGGCGAGTGGAGGGGGGCCCCGGCGACCTCAGGTGGGGGGGCCCTGGGGGTGGCCTTGTCCCGGGCCTGGCCCAGTCTCTCGGCGGCCCTGGGGGGATTGTCTGTTGACAGTAGAATGTGCTGTACTTGAAAACCACATTTAAGATATGGTTTCAAATGTAATTATAAAGAGACATAAAATGCAGAAGATGGAGACCTTTTTACAAAGTGGCGGTAAGCCCGATGCAGGCTTATCGTTTGCTAAAAAGCAAGTACTGCCGAGCTACCGCAGCAGCCCGGCAGTGGTTCCCACCCCCAGTGCACCATCATATCTGGCACTAGAAAAATATTTTTATTTTTGTAGCACCGGTGTATTCCCAGCGGTAATCGGGGCAGTGCTGTGCGCTGCCCAGTTACCACCGGATTAATGCAAGAGCCCTTACCACCACCTTAATGGGTGGTGGTAATTGCTCCTCCCCCAAATGGCCACGCTGCAAATGCTTCTTTTGCCGCATGGCCATTTCCTGAAAAAAAAGACCTACCTTTTACCCGCTGCGGTAAAAGGGGACCGTGGCGTGTGTGAAAAACACACACCAACACCAGCGTAGGACCCTTTTTGCCGCAGCTTGGTAAAAGGGATCCTTAGTGAGTGTCTATCATCAGATAATGTCTGCAAGACCTTATCTCTGGGTGGCTGATGGAAACATTATACTAATAATAGGTGCTTTCAAATTTGGAATTCACTTACATCATATCACTTGCTGATGTTTCACACATTTCCCTGTTAGGATGGATAACCTTTGGTATCCTCTATAAGTATCCCTTTTAACATGAGTGTAATTTAAGCATGTATAAAAATAATCATTATAGCCCTATTGATCTTCCCAAAACATTCATTTTTAAATTGCAGCAGGAGCTTTAATACTTCATATCACACTTTCTGTTCCATTGTTATACATGCAGTATTTTTGCTTCAAAATTTTTGCAAAGCCTAAGAGGGTAAGAATGCTTCACATGCACATCACTTGCAAATTGATCTAAACAGCAGGTATAAGAATAATAACCAGATGAAACAAGTGACATTTTAAAGGATATATAGTCATAGATTTCTGCTCCAGGACATGTTTCACAGAAAGAAACCCTTACTCGAGAGGGGTTTGGGTTAATACCACTTTGTCAAAATGCTAATGAATTTCTGCATCTAACAGCCTCTGTGCTAAATATACATACAGATGAGTAAAGATATCTGCTTTCCAATGGATTAAGCCTGCCAATAAAGCTTTGAATATAATCAGAGTCAATACACTGAAAAAATCCAGACAAGAAAGGGTGTGGAATTCTATCATGTTTAAAATGTTGGGGGTCCTTTTACAAAGGAGCGCTGAAAAATGGTTTGCGGTAGTGTAGGCGTGGGTTTGGGGTGCACGCCGATCCAGGTTTCAGCTCACCTGTATGAAAGGCCTTTTTAAAAAATTTTTGACGAAAATGGACGTGTGGCAAAATGAAAATTTCTGTGTGTTCATTTTGGGTCTGAGACCTTACCGCCAGCTATTGACCACACGGTAACTGCGCGGTGACCTACACGTGTCAAATGCCACTTGGTGCGCGTCTGTTCCGTGAGTCCGAAAATAAAAAATATTTTTCAGATGCGTGTATTGGACGCATGCCAAAAATGAAATTACCGCAAGAGCCATGCAGTAGCCATGTGGTAACTCCATTTTGGTGCACATTGGGTGCATGCAGACGCTTACGTGGCTTAGTAATAGGACCCCTTTGTGTCTTAATAGACACTGAGTGTTCTGTGATCAGAACACAAAAGTGCTTGGTGTAGGAATGTTAGCGTTCATAATTTTTTGACAGCCGTCTGCAGGAAGCCATGTGTGCATTCTGCCAAGGGCCAAAATAAATGACAACCCCCAGGTGAAAGGACGTCATTTGGAAAACTGGTGACAGGGCAACTCACTGAGAGCTACACAGATGTGACAAGCTGCCGGTCTGTACGCTGACAAAGAAGCAGCTCTCCTGTGGGTTAGAAAATCAATAGGAATGAAAACTAGAAGCTAAGAGTGAAATCACCTCATATCAGGGCTCCTGGCTTTATGAAATTTACTCTTTCAGCTTTAAAATTTATGGGCCAGTATTGAGTTTGCAATAGTCAGCAATTAGAAAGGCACTGACCGCTAAAGGCAGAAAATGACCCCAATATTCAATGCTGGCCTACTCTGGTCACTGGTTTTCAATATCTGAGTCTTTGGCAGCTGCTAGAAGTGCAGGCCAATATTCAGACCTGGTTAAATGTCGAGATCAAGTTAGAAAAGACTATTTGGAAATAGTATCAGTGGTGTACTGAGGGCAGGGTGGTGGGGGCGGTCCGCCCCGGGTGCACGCTGCAGGGGGATGCAGGAAGCAGTCGCACAGCTGTCTGCTCCGTCGGTTCCCTGCTCCTCTGATGTTACTTCCTGTTCCGGGGCAGGGAACCGGTGGAGCCGACAGCCACGCAGCTGCTCTCAGCACCCCCAGGAGGTAAGAGCAATGCACCTGGGGGGGGGGGGGGGGTTGGAGGTGATGCGTCAGGTGGGCTGAATCGGGGGGGGGGGGGGGGGGGGGGGGTGGTGCAGCGGCGATCAGACCTGGGTTGCAGCCGACCAAGGAACACCACTATCTGCTATTAATACTAAAAAAAACAAATCAGATTACCATCATCATGGCAGGAAAAGACTATCAAGGGCATTTTCGAAAGAGAAGGACGCCCATCTTCCGACACAAATCGGGAGATGGGCGTCCTTCACTCAGGGTCGCCCAAATCGGCATAATCGAAAGCCAATTTTGGGCATCCTCAACTGCAGTCTGTCGCGGGGACGACCAAAGTTCACGGGGACATGTCGGAGGCGTAGCGAAGGTGGGACTACGGTGTGCTTAACAGATGGGCGTCCTCGGCCGATAATGGAAAAAAGAAGGGCATCCCTGATGAGCATTTGGCCAACTTTACTTGGTCCATTGTTTTTCACAACCAAGCCTCAAAAAGGTGCCCTTCGCTAGGACGTCCTTAGAGATGGGCGCCCTTAGAGATGGTTGTCCCTGTTCAATTATGCCCTTCCATGTATGTTTAAAACTACGTATGTGACTGTCGTTACCCGCCTTGGATAAAGGTAGGATATAAATGTAATAAATAAATAAAAAGGATGTAAAGCAAGAAATTCAAATAATGTGCAGAACAGCGATTAAACTAGAGGACAGAGGCAGCAGATGGAAGTGAATCGATTCAGGATGCTACTCCCAGCAAAAGTAAAGTGGAACAATGGTGGAGAAAATAGCAAAAGGAGCTATGGAGCCCTCTTACTGAAGCTTAGCATGTGCTAATGGACATTAGCGTGCGCCACGCTCCATGTGGCCTATAGGTATCAAGTAGGACTTGTAGCATTTAGCGTGCACTAATTCCTTTAGTGCACATTAAGATTTATTAAAAGGGCCCTTATGTTAGTAATTCACTCATGAGAAGCAAAATACAGCAGGAGACTAGGCGTGAGATATACATAATGGGGGAAACTCTATATATAGCGCCTTAAAACCACGTGGTTAGCAAGATTCTATAAACGTTTATAGAATATGCTCACACGCTGTTCTTGCACCTAAAATTTAGGTGCACCCATTTAGGCCACCTAAAACCAGGCCTAATTACCTGTGCCTAAGTTAGGCGCAGATCGAGTGTAATCTATAATAGTGCATATAGTCTTATGAAATGCCCACAACCTTCCCGTTCCATGCCCCCTTTTCAACTGTGCATATTAGAATTTACGTGCACCGTGTTATAGAATACGCCTAGAAAGTTGTGCGTGTAAATTCTAATTAAAGCCAATTAGTGTCACTAATTGGTTATTAAGTACCAATTATCAGTGCTGATTAGCTTGTTAATCAATTCAGTTGTGTGCGCATATTTACAAGGTCCCATTTTTGAAGAAAGGAGTATTTGTATTATTCATAAGAGCATCCCTTTCCGTGATTGCCACAGTCAGTGGAATGAGCCTTTAACGGACCCCAGTGTTCTAGAGAGTTCAGTCTATAGGAGAGACAGAAGCGATTGCAGACCAGGGCCAGTATTAGTGGGGTGAACCAAGGGTAATTATCCTGGTGTCCCTTGCTACACAGATCCCCAAGCCTGCCAGAAGACGGCACATTCAGTCAGAGTGCTTTTACCCTGGGGGCCCCAGCATGTCTACCTTAGGTGGAAGTCTATAAGTGCCCTCTTGGAAAACAGTGAAGGGAAAGCACAGCTGAAACCTTCTAATTTGCAAAGTAATGAACAGTGTCCTGCTGTCAGAGACAAGTAGGAGTGAGATTTTCCTTAGAAGTGGAAGATAACTCTTGCTCTATGAATTTTCAAGATATTTTGATATCCTTGTAGCATAATTCTGGTTCGAGTTACCCAAAAGGGAACTGGGACCCCCCCCCCCCCCCACAGCATCCTGCAATGGCCCTCAAGAAAGAAAGAGATGTATACTGACTTATCTAGACAGTGTAACAAGGTGCTTCAGATTGAGAGGAGATGTACTGAGACAGTACTTCAAGAGACAAGAGGAGACTGTCCTATAGAAGGGCTGCTAAACAGGCAAGTATAGGGGGGTAGAAGTTCGCTTGATGAAATTAATAGGAGAACCTGCTCTGAGTGAAGCAAGGTATCCTGTCTGATTGATGTACAGTTTTTGGATGTTTGACTGTAGATTGCAGATTGGCCACCAAGTAGACGCAATGTGGTGAATCATTTCTATGACGGAGCTTGTTTCACAGTAATAACTTGTGTCTGGAACATCACTTTAAGTGTGAATGATTTTGTGGTTGCAAAGTTGATGCACTCCAATATCCTTGAAGTGAAACTTCTCCTCTGCTCAAAAATGAAACGCACCCAGTACCCTTATTCATATTGAAGACGAGGATGGGGGGGGGGGGGGGGGGAGACCAACTTCAGATGGTTTGTTCTATCAAATATTTTAATAATGCAAACATTGTCATTCATCCCTTCTCCAACACAGAAGAGCAATATGGAGCACAGAAGTTCATAAGCAGTCAAATTTTTGTTTGTATAGGCTCTGCCTATCTCTCTTCTAAGGCTGTGTGAAAAATCAGATGTTTTATGGTTTTAATTAAACTTGCAAATCATCTGCAAAACAAACTCATTGTAGGCCATGGGATAAAATTCTACACAAATCAAGGGAAATTCATCCCATAAAGGTTCCTCTTTGTCTGCAGCATCGTACAAACAGCCTACAAACATGGTGCATCAAACTTCACCCCGTTTCATTAGAAAAGTTCCTGATAATAATACAACAAAAAAAGCAGCAGAAACAGGCCTTTTCCCAGCAAGTTTTCAGTGTGGAATAAAGCAGAAATCTGCTTTCACATTGGAAATCATTGTACCTCTTCTCTCTGGTCTTCTTCCACTTCCTAGGCCCTTGGTTTTTACTTCTGGTCTTTAAGGGCCACCAAAAGAACAGGTTTTCAGGATGTCCCTAAAGAATATGCATGAAGGAGATTTTGCATACCTACTACCTCCACTGTATACAAATCTCTCCCATGCATAATTGTTAGGGATATCCTGAAAACTTAACCTGTGGCGGCCCTCAGAGACTGGGAATGAAGACAAAGGGCCCTGACCAATATTCAGGCAAAGACACTAAATCTGGATGTGGAGGCATCTCGAAATTTAGAAGAGACAGGCTAAGGAACAGTACTTTCCATTTCTTTTTCAAAAATGAACAACTGAATAGTTTAAAGAGAATCTAAAAAAACATTGTTCTTGATGCCGAGGTCACCACTCGGAAAGGTTTACTCTCTGCAGGGTGACTTGCCCTTCACTTGACCTTCAGGCTTTAAAAGTCCAGTTCAACTAAGCCAAACTACCATCCACACAGATAAAGAAAAATTTCCCCAACAGCCAAACCTATAGCAGTTCTGACTAAGTCATTAATTGCATGCCCTGCAAACAATCCTATTTCAAAGCCATCATTTTCACTTTTAAGAGAGGGTGCTTGCTGCCTCTGGTACGTATTTCTAAACTCACTGCTGGGTGCCTTTCCGAAACCAGCTAAGATGAAATACTGAACACTGTAATTTCTCATATCTAATGGAATTTTTGCCTGCAATTCAAGCAAGGACCCAGGCATAATAGTGCCACCTGTATACTATATCACTTCAGAAAACAAACAAGAAATGCATGAAACCATTACTTCCAGCACCCACACATTTATATGTCTGCATTAGGAGAAAGACAAATGTAGCCTTTTAGATAAATGAATACAACCTCCCTCTGCATCTCTAAAATAAAATACAGACTTGAAAGAAACACATAGCATAAATCAAACGAATGCATTTCATTTAGCTCAGTGTTTTTGACAGTGGGGCTACGAAGAAGACTCAAGTTCGGGTTTCCCATCTGCTGCTTGGCTTGCATATGTTATGATGGTGATGTCCCCAGATTCCAGGGGGATGGGGGATGACCCTACTGAGAAGATCTCAGAGAAGACTTCCATCCTTCAGTCAATAGGAGATTATGGTTTGCTGTGCGGTTGTCATGTGAGGTGAGGTTTGAAAGAGATTTAAAAAAAAGTAATAAAAGCAGTGTGAGACGGTGAGATTGTAGTTTCATCTATTTCTAAGCCTTTTCTCTTTTGGGGGTTTGACCAGTACAATAATAAAAATCCCTGCCTCCTAGTAGGCTGTCTTATCCTACTTTGTCCGTGCACCACCCATTGCCACAGTCTGAGCTGTTTTGGGCTGGTTAATATTCAAGCTCAGGTGGAACACCAGCAGCAGCAAGACCCTCAAACCTACTAAGGGAGTGGGGCAAATTACAACTAAAGCTAAAACCAGGCAGATGACCTACAGAAGGGTCAGCCCTGGCACATAGAACCAATGATTCTCTAGTGGTGAAGGAGAATGGATTAGAAATCATTGGGGAGAAGGAGGAGGGGAACCAAAAGAAAAAGAAAGAGGGAAAGCCATAGAAAGGAAGAGGAAGCCTGTAGGCGGGACCAAAAGGGAGTATGGGGCATGACAACAGGAACAGGAAGTGTAGAGATAGATAGATGCTTAACCAGTACATGGGGAAAGCAGTGTGGTCAGGGGAGTGGTATATGGGAGAGAGAAGAAGCATAGGGAGGAGACAAAAAGGAATGATCAGAGGTGAAAATAAGAGCAAAAATATATAAGAACTAAGGAGAGGTGTATAATAGGAAGAAAATCATGGAGAAAGAGTGAAAGACACCAGGGTATAGTATATCTGTATTTACAGTGTATAATAAAGGATTATTTTTGTTACATTTGTACCCCGCGCTTTCCCACTCATGGCAGGCTCAATGTGGCTTACATGGGGCAATGGAGGGTTAAGTGACTTGCCCAGAGTCACAAGGAGCTACCTGTGCCTGAAGTGGAAATTGAACTCAGTTCCTCAGTTCCCCAGGACCAAAGTCCACCACCCTAACCACTAGGCCACTCCTCCACTCCACTCCACTATAGGAAAGTCTGTGAAATGTTTGCAAATCAGTAGATGATGACAAAAACAGAGTTTGTCCCAGGACTTCAATAACATGGCACCTTTCAATATGTTCAATAAAAATGGAATGATTAAAAAAAAAAAAAAAAAAAAAAATATATATATATATATATATATATATATATATATATATATCGCACTAAACCCCTCTCTCTCTTCTTTGCCATGATTTAGTGTATGATAGGGTGGGAGGAGGAAGGAATCTAGCTCAACAGAAAACTGCTTGAAATTATTCTGTTTTCAGGACTGGATCACTAAATGTTCTTGTTCAAAGTTTATTACCCATAATATCCTTGCCTTAATAGATCTACTGCTATAATTTACTCTAAGGACAGAAGTAACTTGCAGAACAATTACAGGCTACTTTCCTAGTAGAAACAGTATCTGTGCAATAAGACAGACTGATACAAATTATATTTTCTGAATCTGCCAGTTTCAGGGGTGGGTGAAGTTTGACCTCTAACTCCTGTGAACTGGTTAGTTCCTCAGGCAGTTATAAAGGGATTCTGGGTAATTTATTTTTTGCAGAAAATGGTATTAGCATGCTCCAAAATCTTCATTTGACGTACCTTCATAAAACATAGCCTGCACTTGGATGTCTGATTGTTCAGCTATAACTTTCATGGAGAAAAGAAGGGATTGGTCTCAAAGAGTCAGCAGTGATTTACAGCTCACACACAGCATTGCATCCTGTCCTTTTTTCTTCCTGAAAAGAGGGTCTCACACAATTAGCATCCTGTCACAAGTTGTCTTTTTGGAGACTAGACAAAATGAGGGTTTCAGGAGCTGAGAACAGCTTCTCTGCTTGCAAAACTTTATTACCCATAACTTCCCTCAAACTGGTGCATTGTTACTGAAGAGAGCGGCCATTTCAACCCTTTATTCCAATTCCAAGAGGGTTTATTAGTAAGAAACCTGGAGGGAGGAAGAGCTATCCTCATTTCCGGAATCCTAGTCTTGTTTATTTTCAGAAACACAACCCAGGCAAGGGCATTTTATTGTTTATATATGAACAGATGGGAGAGGTTCCAACCAGTCAGCCATGATTTCCAGACACCTTGGAAATAATCTTAGGTCTAACCTTTCTGGAAAAACAGTGTCTGCATATTAGATCACTCCAACAAAAATTACTGTTTCTAAAACTAGATCAAATGAGGGTTTCTGGAATTGGTAATATTTTATTCATAATAACCCTTTTGAAATGGAGCATCTTTACTGAAACCTACAAGAGCTATCAGTTAAATCCTACAAGAGACTGCAGTCTATTTTAAAGCCATTAGATGGCACTGTTCTGTTATAGGGGGTTAAAGCAGGGGTTCTCCAACCAGCACTCAGGACACACTCAACCAGTCAGGGTTTCAAGGTGTTCATAATGAATATGCATGAGACAAATTTGTGTGTACTACCTCCACTATATTGTGGGTACCCTGAAAACTTGACTGCCTAGGTGTGTCCCCAAGACTGGGTTGAGATCCACTGGATTAAAGCATTGTGGGGGCCCTTTTACTAAGCTGTGGTAAAAAGGGTCCCAGACTAGCAGGTAAAAAGGCTGAAAAATGAAACGGCCATGAAGTAAGATTGAACTTACTGCGTGGCCATGCGGGATGGGGGGGGGGGGACCACTTACCTCCACCCATTTAGGTGATGGTAAGTGCTCCAGCACTAACCCAGCAGCATGTGACCCTGCCCAATTACCGTCACACAATGGGAATGGAAATCCCGCCGGTGCACGCATTGGGCTGGTGGTAGTACTGGATTGGCACGCAGTAAGCCCATGTTGGGCTTACAGCCACTTAGCACAAGGGCCCCTGTATGCTGGATACTTTCTGTTCAGTCCTTGTTTTCCTTGTCCTTTCTACTTGCTCATGCTGAATCAAGACAAAAGCCTTAATCAGTTAGGGCCTCTTTTACCGAGCTGCGGCAAAAGGAGGCCGGTGCTGGCGTCGGTGTGTGTTTTATACATGTGCCGAGGCCCCCTTTTACCACAGCTGGCAAAAGGGAAGTCTTGCTTTCAGACAGGAAATGGCTGGGCAGCAACTAAAGCACTTGCCGTGCGGCCATTTGGGGGGGGGGGTCCTTACCACCACCCATTGAGGTGGTGGTAAGGGCTCCCGCATTAACCCAGCAGTAACCAGGCAGTGCGCGGCATGGCCCGATTACCACCGGGTACACTCCAGTGCTACAAAAAGAAATAAATGTTTGTGGCACTGGAAATGACAGCGTGCTAGGGGTGGGAAGTACTGCTGGGCTGTGGTGGTAGCCTGGCGGTACTTCCTGTATTGCGAGCGTTAAGCCCGTGTTGGGCTTACCGCCGCTTAGTAAAAGGAGCCCTAAAATTCCTGTTTCAGACCCCTGTAGCATCTTAGCACATAAGCACCACCATACTGGGAAAAGACCAAGGGTCCATCAAGCCCAGCATCCTGTCTCTGACAGCGTCCAATCCAGGCTTCAAGAACCCGGCAACCCCCCCCCCCCCCCCCCCCCACAAAAAAAAAATATATATTTAATAATGTTCAATGGACTTTTCCTTCAGGAATCTGTCCAAACCCCCTTTAAACTCCGTAAGGCCAGCTGCAGTCACTACATTCTCCGGCAACGAGTTCCAGAGTCCAACTACACACTGAGTAAAGAAAAACTTTCTCCTACTTGTTTTAAATCTACCATATTCTAGCTTCATCTTGTGTCCTCTGGTTCTATTATTTTTTGAAAGTGTAAACAAACGCTTCACATCTGTCTGCTCTACTCCGCTCATTATCTTGTAGACTTCTATCATATCACCCCTCAGCCGCCTTTTCTCCAAGCTGAAGAGCCCTAACTGTCTTAGCCTTTCCTCATAGGGAAGTCGTTCCACCCCTTTTATCATTTTCGTCGCCCTTCTCTGCACCTTCTCCAATTCTTTTATATCTTTTTTCTGATGCAGCGACCGGAATTGGACACAATACTCGAGGTGCGGTCGCACCATGGAGCGATACAACGGCATTATAACATCCTCGTGTTTGTTTTCCATCCCTTTCCTAATAATACTCAACATTCTGTGCGCTTTCTTAGCCGCCGCAGCACACTGAGCAGAAGTTTTCAACGTCTTATCAATGATGACTCCCAGATCACTTTCTAGGTCTGTGACTCCTAACGCGGAACCTTGCATGATATAGCTGTAATTCAGGTTCCTCTTCTTGAATGTGTTGGATCAAGCTCACTTTGTAACAATGATCATTACTACTAATACTACTACTACCTTTACTGCTTATAATTTCTATAGCTCTACTAGACAGATGCAACGCTATAAACAAACATGTAAAAGAAGTTCCTACTCAACAGAGCTTATAATCTATTCAGCAGTTCCACGCTTATTCCAGTTCAAGAAGAGTCTGGGTAAGACAATTTTGGAAAGGAAAATGTCCCATCTACTACTGAGATCTGGATTGTGTAAAACATAAGCTATGTTTGCTTGCCTTATTTTTCACGCACTGAGAGGCTGATGCCAGAAAGCTGGCGCAGGCTGAAGTGTGCAGTTAATGAACGTTCTGTGTGCATGGTACTGGCAGCGTGACGCAGAAAGAGGTTCACCGTGGCAGTTAACTTGCATAGCAGACAAGTGCACACAGTAAAAATGAGGCCATTAAGTATTCCTTTACAATGCAAAGAAGTAAGCAGAGGTTTCTAACACACACACAGTGTGAGAACATTTCTGTCAGGTCTGGGGTACCGTAGAAAAACCTTTAGTTGACAGGATTTAATGCCAGTTTGGGGGATTTAAATCCTCATTTTTCTTTTTTTCTGACCATTGCCTGCAACTTTAAAAGACAGAACAGGAGGTAATGTATGCAAATCTATCTCATGCATATTCGTTGTGAATATCTTGGAAACCTGACTAGACTGTTGTGTCCTGCAGACTGGTTGAGAACCCCTGCTATAACCCCACCATAAGCCCCTGTAACTAGCGCACTATTAAGAATGCTGTATTTCCACATTTGATGCAGTTCTAGGGTGACCAGATAGCCACAAAATGTAGGCATTGGAAAACCTTTGTTGTTCTAAAAAAAAAATTAAAAAGATTTTTTTTTGCCTACCTGCACAAGAAGAAAGAATGAATTACTGTGGTTTAAACATTTACTCCCCTGTTTACTAAGCCACATCAATGCAGACACAGCCATTCAAAGTGAACGGGCTGTGTCGGCATTAGTGCGCAGCAGTCACTAGCACAGCTTAGTAAATGTGTGTGTGGGGGGGAGGGGTTAATTGCAAACCCACCACAACATTCCTAGGGCTCTGGAGGTTGCCAGTGCCTTGGCAATGAAAGGATTCAGGATTAATTATACAGTACAAACAAACAGGGCCGCCGAGAGACTAGGCTGGGCCTGGGGCAAGGCTGCCCTGCCTCCACCCTCCCCGCTGCCCCGCTGCCGCCCCCGTCGCTACCCCTCCCCCCCCCCCCGCAGCTGCAGTCCGCAGTCTCACCTGCCTGCCTCCACGGCTCCAGGCCCCCTGCATTCAAAGCGGCAGTCGCAGATCGCGTCTCTTCTGGCCTTCCCTCCCTGTGTCCCGCCCTCGTCTGATGTAACTTCTGGTTTCCGCGAGGGCGGGACACAGGGATGGAAGGCCCGGGGAATTTTGCCCCCCCTGCCCCCTCTCTCGGCAGCCCTGCAAACAAATGCAATGACTGTACTAGTCCTGCTCTGTGGGCCAATGCTCAGAACTCCCGTGGTAAAGCCAACAGCGCAGAACTTATACTACTGGAACAGCGCAGACAAACAGTTCGCCAATGCTCAAAAGAAATAGTATTCAAATTCTATGTGCATTGTAAAAGCAAAAACAAGGGGGGGGGGGGAACATGCTTGGCGCATGTGCAGAACAGTTTTGCAGTAAGCTCAGCTCTTGTGCGCATGCGCCAGGCAAACCCTAAAGTGACTCACTCATTAGCGCCTGTTTTCTGCACCTTTAAATATAAGCGTTTCAAATTTTTTTTTAACTTGGAAGGCTTATATTTAAGCGCAGGAAACAGGCACCAATGTGTGCTTTCACTTTCAGTTTTGCTCCGACTCGCACACGTTCGTCTCTCACCACCAGCACTTTGAGGCTTGCACGGGCTTCCTTCTGATTTCCAAATTTAAAAAAAAGAATTGACAGACTTTAAAGAAAGAATTGTGAGAAATCATCTCTTCAACCACCCTAATGCCTGCTCTGAACTGGCATTAGGTTTTTCAGCGGTAAGGGCGGCTTTGTTTTGCGCGCTGTTCTCCGAGCACCGGTAGGGAATAGGAAATGATCTCATTAACATCCATTTGACTACATTTGCATGCTATCTGTGCTAATCTTTGTAGCGTACATTGTCTCCTGCGCTAGAGTCCTCTGAACATTCTAACACTCACTAGCGCCAGTGTTAGCGTGGCACCAATTCCCTCTAGAACTGGCATTACATTTTGAGTATTGGCCCACAGGTTTGGAAAACGAAATGCAATGTCACCTTTGGGCAAAGTCCTGTCTGTCTGGGCTGGCTTAAAGGCAGTTTGCCATCCACTTTTATGACTTTTAGTTAATAAAAACCACACATGCAAAGGCTGGATGGAATGTCCTGCAAGGCAGCAATAAAATACCATAACATAACATAAAATAAATGATCACCTGGAGGAAGCCAACAGACCATTTGCCTCAAAATGCTTCTTTTTGTTTATTAATTTAGCATTTGGTAATAACAAACCTACTAATTATATATTTATTTATTTTTACGTGGCTCCACCTCTGTTACCATTCTGTAAATGTGTAGATGTGCTCAAGAACCTAAGGGGTCCTTTTACAAAGGTGCACTGAAAAATGGCTTGCGGTAGTGTAGGCACGAGTTTTGGGCACGCGACAATCCATTTTTTAGTGCGCCTGTAAAAAAGGCCTTTTTTAAAAAAAATTTTGCTGAAAATGGACGTGCGGCAAAATGAAAATTGCTGCTTGTCCATTTTGGGTCTGACACCTTACCGCGCGCCACTGACCTAGCGGTAAAGACTGACACGTGCCACTTGACATGTATCCGTTATGTATGCCTGAAAAGAAAAAATATTTTTCAGAGACGCATATTGGATGTGCGCCAAAAATGAAATTACCGCAAGAGCCACACGGTAGTCGGGCGGTAATTCCATTTTGGCACACGTTGGGTGTGCGTAGACGCTTACACGGCTTAGTGAAAGGACCCTTGAGTGTTTTGACGCACTGGTGCCTGCATAAAGTTATATTATCCAACCATGGCTTTAATTTCTGAATGGTCTTTACCTATATCTGAATAGTTACTTTTTGCAAAACAAAAATAAACTCTCTAAAATGAAAGTGACAAGTCTAATTCAAGAAAAAGAAATATATATAAATCGGTATATTGTTAAACAGAATTTCACAGGATCTAATTCCAGAAATGTAAAATGCAGCAATTCAATTACAGCAATGACAATGGAAGGAAAACGTTTATATAACCAAAGCATCATAATTTAGAGGCAAGGTTTTAAGCAGGATATGAATAAAGCCAGATACTTTGCTTACTAGGCAACATTACTTTCTTGTCTTACCCAAGCCGTGTACCATCTGAGGCTGATTCAGTAGAATGCTCAAATCTCACGGTAATTTCCTGCAGACGGAACATTTAATCATTGCTCAGCTCCCACCACAGAAATGTAAAGTAAATGATTCACACTTTGCAGGGAATTTGCCTACTGCACAAAAACCAGCCTTCTACTTACAGCTACGCAGAGCTGCTGTGCCAACCTTCTTTTTTCTCTTAATACCTCAAAGCATAAGGTGGAAAACCGTATCAGTTATTATGTGGCTTTTTCGGTCTGCCCTTGCAACCCAGATTGAATTTCGCTTTATCCTGCTTCTGTTCTGCCTAACACTGACTCCCCACCTATGGGCCAGACTGAATAAAGAAAGCTCTTCTTAAGCCACACTTATTCTAGTTCCTACCCATTGGTACTTCAAGTTTAACTGCACTGACGTTCGCGTTTAAGAAATACGCAGCGTAGTTGCTGTTTGAATGCACAGAAATAAAAATATATGTATTTTTAAAGGTGCTAGGTTTTTTCCCCCCACATTGCTTGGCTAGTCTTTGCAAACTAAAGCTCCTTTCCTTTCATTTAATGTTTTACTCCTTAAAAAAAACCCCAAAACTTCCCTAATCTACCCCCAAAGCAACTGCTTTCCCCGAGAACACAGGACCACTGCTTGTCTGTTTCAGTATTTCACATCAAGTTCCCCACATTAAAGAAAAAAATCTGCTAGCAGAAAGCCTGCAGAAGTACACAAACGATTTGCACCACTTTGCAAAGAAAGGATGAAATTAAAACATAATTATAACAGCTAATTGCCAAAACAATTTAAAAGGAGACCAGTCGAATTTAATTTACCATCACATTCCTTTGCGCTACTGTCCGTTTCCCTGCAAGAATTTCGGAAAGGGACGGTCTTTTTTTTCTACTGCCAGACACCAACCGAAAACTAATTTCCACATGCCTAGAGCAAATATGCTTAAAAGGGATCAAATTAAATCTACAGGCTAGCAAGCCTTCGGTACAGCTGGTTCAAAGCAAACACCAGAAAAGAGCTTTCACAGTTTGAAAGTTAAGACTTTGGAGCAGTCTCTTGATCTCGCCTGTAAACGTTAAACAGAGAAAATAAATGAAACACTTTAGCGTTAAAAATAACATTTTGGTCTAAGGAAACCCAACTGTCGAAAGGGTCAAGATTTGCATTCTGCTCTTCCACTGAAATCTCAATCCCAGCAACAGCTGAGTGAGATGTCAAGAGCAACCATTAGCATTGGGCTCCCACCGAGTTTTTCTCTAGCCAGATTCACCCTGATTACACGAACTTTGTGCAAGCAGCTTTTCCCGACTTGCACAAAGTCCGTGTAATCAGGGTGGATCAGGCTATATATATTTTTTTTTAGATTAATAGACACCAAACAATATACTGCACCTAAAACAACAACCATGAATTTCCCAGCGGAGTAAATCAAGTTTTCCGGACCGTGCGTTGCAGAAACTCGCTCTGCATCGCTCTTTTCAGATCTGAGGACAGTGTCCTCAAAAGTACTGTTTCAAACCCAAAGGGTGTCCGAAAAGAACTCAGCCCACACGGTTCCAAGTCCATCTGAACTTGGGGGGGGGGGGGGGTCCCATATATCAGAAGTCTAGGGGTACTTACCTAGGTTTCACGAAGCGTCCGATTCACTGCTAAGAGTAGTTCACGGAAACCATCATTACTCGAGAAGAGAGGGGTGAAAATAGAGGAAAGGTTTAGAAAAAAAGAAACTCCTTTTTCAGTGCCGCCTTAATGAGAAAAGTGTGGTGTCTGCGAGAAAGAACGAAATGTTTGCGGAGGCCCTTTGGGGTACTCGGCGAGAGGCGGAGAAGCATTCTTAGGCACGGCCGTGTGCAATGACTTCATGCATCAGACGGACGGACGACGGCTCGTATAGAGCGCAGAGCTGTCGCACAGCAGACTTCTAACACTGGCACAGAGACGCCCACAGACGTTTTAGCCCATTGGTGAACAAAATCATCCGTCATACTCCAATCCTGCTCGTGTAACCAAATGCACATTTAAATCCAAGAATCCACAACCTCTGCCGCACTGAAGGGTATGATGACAAGAAAGAGGGAGGGGGGAACCCCTCCTCTTTGCTCAGCAGAACTGACAGAGACATCCCAAAGAGTTTGCTTTCTTACTTTGCATTAGCAGAGTAAAAAAAAACAAACAAACAAACATTAAAGGCTGTTTTTACAATACTGTGTGCTTGAGTATGTTTAGCGTCTGTGGATGGAGAGGAATCTACATGGTGTGGCAGATGTGAATACATTTGTCCTATTTCTCTGAGGAAACCAGCCTCCAGGAACTGGTTCATGCAGAAGGATTAGCATTATCCATGTACCATCAGGAAATGCTCAGTTTTAAACCGACAGCCCGTCCAAATAGCTTGAGCATCATTTTGAATCAGCTCTAACAAGCTAGAGCCTGTTTGCTGACTTGCCCATTGCATTCAGGCTGAGCCTCATTCCTAAATCCTGAAAGAGAAAAACTTCCAATAGCCTAGACGCTCATGGAGTAATTGGGACCTGCGAAGCCTGCTTTCGTTATCGGTTGCCTTTTTGGAAAAGGGATGGCCAAAGTGGGACGCTTGCAATCTGCAGCATGTTTAACTTTGGGATCAGGGACTGCCCCCACTCACCATTGCTTCTCCACCCTCAATCTCATCTCAACCACCACCCAAAGAACAGACTTGGACACAGATTTGGTATAAACACACAGGTCGCAAGCTTGGACCTCCGTGCCTTTCAGCGCTGGGTCACCTGACCCACCAACCTGCCAGCTCATGGAGTCTCCCATAAGCTCATTTTTACTGAGATTCCCCCCCCCCCCCCCCCCCACCCCCCCCCCCCGTAGCGACATCCCGCACCCTTCTCCCCCACCTCCCTCCCAGGACCACATTCCTTGTATCAAATATTCTAAGGGAGAGTGGGTGGCTAAACCGCCTCCAAGGAGCAGAAAGAAGCTTCTGTGCCCCAAAGGTCCCGCCTCTAAATCTCTTCCTGCCCTCCTCCACTGCTATACCAGTCAGGACACAGAGCCTCAGAGGAAAAGACTGCACTACTTTAAACCAACCAATCCCCTGAGGCTCTGGTCCCCGACCCACCAACCGCCCTCCACCCATCTCACTTCCTCCCAATTTCCCATCCTGTCTCCTACATCACTGGCAAGCCGCCAGAGTGGGGAGCCCAGCCCTCAGTTATTCTTGCTCCTGCAAGGCTATTCTCTTGGGCTCATATTTACTAAAGGCTCCCTGACCAATGAAACACATAAATACATAAAAAGCTGTGAGAAAAAACACATGTATTTGTCAACATGTAGAGCAGGAACAAAATATGTTCAGAAACAGGGTGGCATCATGGGGCTTTGTGCATACATAAGTACATAAGTAATGCCATACTGGGAAAAGACCAAAGGCCCATCAAGCCCAGCATCCTGATCCCGACAGCGGCCAATCCAGGTCAAGGGCACCAGGCAGCTTCCCAAACGTACAAACATTCTATGCATGTTATTCCCGAAATTGTGGATTTTTCCCAAGTCCATTTAGTAGCAGTCTATGGACTTGTCCTTTAGGAAACCGTCCAGACCCTTTTTAAACTCTGCCAAGCTAACCGCCTTCACCACATTCTCCGGCCTTACTTATATCTAAAGAAAGTTCATTAAGAAATCAAGCTCCTTAACTCTATTTTTTTGCTGTTTGATTTGACTTTTCACACTGGAACAGGTCAGCACATAGAAAGAGGGTCTTGAGCTGTTGCGGGAGAGGGTCATAGATAAGATGGCAGTGGGTCAGATAGTACTGCAACTGGCATTCAGTTTACTGGCATCCCACTGGTTCCTTCCAGATCTGCACCCTTCCTTTGGTGCATGCCTGCTGACATATTTCCACTGCATGACCTTAGCATGGTAGAACACTGCGAGGTTGGGGAAGAACTGGGGAGCGAAAGGGAACTTCGGAACAAAATCTAAAAACTGAATCAGGCCCAGTGACTTCCAGGTAGTCCATGGTATAAATAGCATTGAGTTGCACTGCTTCTCCTTCTGTCTATTCAGAGTGCAGCAGTCTGGAGGAAGCTGCAACCTCACAAACACAGACTGCAAAACCAGTGATCCCAACAGAAATAATTCAACCAGATGGAAAACAAGCTATGGATGCCGAGCACTATCTCACTCACTCCCCATTCCCCTAGTGTGTGGCCTGTGCAGCAAAAACAGGTTACTGTAAAACGTGTTAAAGAGCTTTGCTGTATTTTGCCTGTCAGCACATGCTACCTTACGTATTAGGTATTTTTTTGTAATAATTTTTGGAGGATGTGTGCCATGGGCAAAAGAAATGAAATAAAAACTTGTGGTCCAGTATATCTGACTATAGTCACAAAAGCTACCAACCAATCAATATCATTTATGTTTCAACTGTTTTATTGACATCACAAACTTTAATACAACTCGTTAGATGCAATATTACATATCATAAAACACCAACAGTATCTGACCATCAAAGCACTGGAGCGATGCCAAGCTTTTATTGATAGTCACCTCACTCAACCCCTCCAGCCCCCCTCCCAGCGCCTCCCTCCCCCATACTTCTATGCATTTACGGAGGCGTGTTGGTGGTTCACAAATCAGGCGGATTCATGTGTCAAGTCTCTTGCCTCCATATGTCTGGAGTACCCCCCTTCTCCACATCGTCCATTCTCCAGCAAATAGAATGGTGCCTTGAACTAAGGGTACCAAGATCTATGTGAAGCTGCATTGCGACAATGATTTTGTACGGAAACCTATTCTCACTATTACTCAATAACCTCCATTCCCTCCACCCGCCTCCCTAGACCTACCCCCAAACTACCCCCCTCCCCCCTCTTCCCACCTTCTCCCCTCTTCCCCTGCAAGCAGTATACGGCTCTAGTCTTAATGTACAACTCCAGGCTGCCTTCACTCCCCCACTATTCCAATCAATATCATTTATTCTAATTAGTTCGACTCAAGTATGTTTGTGGTCAAACAGTAGGCCATAAAATAATATGTCATATGACACTCAGCACATATGTGCTTATATCTCCATTCCTCATCGGTCCAAGAAGAATTTTCTGATGCTGCCACCTGCTTGAGGGTATGGGCCAAGTGTCCTTATTTATTTATGTTCGATGTGGTTTACAATCCAGCTTAGTTTCGAAAGAGATCGCCGGCCATCTTCCGACACAAATCGAGAGATGGCCGGCCATCTCCAGAACCCGGCCAAATCGGTATTATCGAAAGCCGATTGTGGCCGGCGCCAACTGCTTTCCATTGCAGAGCCGGCGAAACTTCAAGGGGGTGTTTTGGCAGGGTACAGAAGGCGGGACCGGGGCGTGGTTATGAGATGGTCGACTTCGCCCGATAATGGAAAAAATATGGCCGGCTCTGATTAGCATTTCGCCGGCTTCACTTGGTCCATTTATTTTTACGACCAAGCCTCAAAAAAGTGCCCCAATTGACCAGATGACCACCGGAGGGAATCGGGGATCACCTCCCCTTACTCCCCCAGTGGTCACCAATCCCTTCCCACCCAAAAAATAATTTTTTTACACATTTTTTTACCAGCCTCTATGCCAGCTTCAAATGTCATACCCAGCTCCCTGACAGCAGTATGCAGGTACCTGGAGCAGTTTTTTGTGGGTGCAGTGCACTTCAGGCAGGTGGACCAAGACCCATCCCCCCCTACCACTTACACTTGTGGTGGTATATGTGAGCCCTCCAAACCCCCCCCAAAACCCACTGTACCCACATGTAGGTGCCCCCTTCACCTCTTAGGGCTATGGTAGTGGTCTAGAGTTGTGGGGAGTGGGTTTTGGGGGGCTCAGCACCCAAGGGAAGGGAGCTATGCACCTGGGAGCAATTTTTATTTATTATTTTTTTATTTTTAGAAGTGCCCCCTAAGGTGCCCGGTTGGTGTCCTGGCATGTCAGGGGGACCAGTGCATTACAAATGCTGGCTCCTCCCATGACCAAATACCTTGCATTTCACCGGGTTTGAGATGGCTGGGCCTGGTTTCCATTATGGGCGAAAACCGAAGCCGGCCATCTCTAAACCCGGCCATCTAAACATTTGACCTAAATGGCTGACCATCTTTTTCGATAATATGGTTTGCTCCGCCCCTTTGCGGAGCCGGCCCCGAGGATGGCTGGCCATCTATTTGGCTGGCGCCATTCGATTATGCCCCTCAATATAACTTGAATAAATAAAGATTAAATTACATTATTCGTAATACATTGAATTGAGTAACAAAGATAAACAGATTACTAGAAGGAATCATATTAATGTATAATTTAAAAGACATGAGCAGAGGATAAGGTTGTCGACCAGTTAATTAGATTTAAAATTTAATCTAATGCGTAGAATTTTGAAATGAATTTGTAAAGAGATAAGTTTTCAACTTCTTTGGAAATTGCATGTAATTAGAATGTAATTATCATGTCACCGCCCACCCGATAGTGTGGGCCGAGTGTCTATGTAGATCTCTCTCCTTCCAAGTTCAGCACCATCCCAGCTGAATCATCCAGTAAAAATGGCCAGTCCGTGACCCTTTTATAGTAGTCAAAAAGCAACTGCAACCAATTCCTAAAAGCAAACATAATAATCTAAGACAAGAGGTTAGACCACGATCCCTTTGTAGTCCCTTAGTAATAGGCCAAATCAAAGGCTAGTCCACAATGGCCTTATTGTCTCTTAGTAATAATCCACAGCAAATATAATAGCCCATAGCAAAGGGTAGTCCATGATCACTTCTCCAAAATCCACCAACAGACCATCCACAATTCCCTCCAGCAGCAAGGTCTCTTACCTTCAGTAAGGGAAAAGAATCATCTCCAACGCCTCAGGTTCACCAGCCATGGGGTCTTGAATTGACTCCCCCCTTATGGTTAGAATGAGTTAGTGACCACCCAGCAATCCACCCTGACTGGGCCCACAAAGTCCGGTGGGGAAAAGATACTTGCCTATGTAACTATTATGTTAATGAGCCTTTACTTCAATCACTGGATGCTTGCCTCTTGCTTCCAGCACTCAAGGAATTATCCTCACAGATCCCAGAAAGGTTAGATTCCCCCCCTCCCCCGTCACCTCCCACATAGCCTTCCCTGCTAAGCCATTACCTCCTCACAGGGGTCCCAGGTCTTCACCCAAACTGTATGGGTGGGTCGCAGGACTAATTTCAAATCCAGGTGGTTAACCTATAAGGTCTGGATCTATCACATCTCTTGGGGCCATGGTTCCTCCTCTTCCTGTAACGGGACATACACCCCGTCACAATTTTTTTGTATATTATTTCAAACATTCAAATAATGCCCAATTCAACTTCATAAATATCAATTTTCTCCATACTTTATGAGTACTTGTAAGTACTTATCTCAATTGTAACTGCTGCATCTCAGGCACAGGAAAGCCTCCGACATAGCACCATGTTTCGCTGTGCTTCCCTGCCACATCTAAAGGGGAACATGGCGCGATGTCGGGGGCTTTTCTGTGCCTGAGATGTAGTGGTTATGATTGAGATAAGTGCTTACAAGTGCTCATAAAGTATGGAAAAAATTGATATTTATGAATTTGAATTGGACATTTTTTGAATATTTGAAATAATATGCAAAAATTTCTTCTTGGACCGATGAGGAATCAAACATATAAATTGCGAGTGACCGTACTCACCTTCAAATGCGCAGTAGAGACTTCCCTCTCTGTCCCACCCCCACGTCAATATGTGATGACGGGGGCAGGACAGAGAGGGAAACTGCGTGAAGGGGAGGCAGGGAGGGAACCGCCGAGGTCGCTACCGCTCCTCCCCGGAGTAGCTGCCGCCACCCCTCCACCCAGCCCGGGCCCTCTCTTCGCTATTCAACTTACATCGCCACAGCACACAGATCTGCTGAGCTCCCATTGGCCCTCCTTCCCTGCCTGTGTCCCGCCCTTGCCGACGTTACGTCACATGAGGGCGGGACACAGGCAGAGAAGGAACGCCGACAGGAGCTCAGCTGATCTGCGTGCTGCGGCGATGTAAGTTGAATAGCGAAGAGAGGGCCCGGGCCGGGTGGAGGGGTGGCGGCGGCAACTCCGGGGGGGGGGGGGGGGGGAAGGGGGCAGCGGCGACCTCGGGGGGGGGAGGCTTGGAAAACCCCCATTCCAATACTAGCCCATTTTAACGGGCTCAACGGCTAGTGGAAGTATAAACACATATGTGCTGGGTGTAATATGACATACTATTTTATGGCCTACCGTTCAATGTCCCACAAAAATACTTTAGTTGAACTACCTAGAACAAATGGACAGAAAATGGGCATGGAAGCGTTAACCAGCTAGCTCATGGAGTTAACCTGGGAGCACTTATCCCCGGATTCTATATAGTGCAATTTAAGTTGCTTGCGTAAATCCAGTCGTATTCCAGATTAGCTCATGCAACTTAATTAGTTAACAAGCCAATCAGCACTGATAATTGCCAATTAACAAGCAATTATTCACACTAATTGGCATTAATTAGAATTTACACACACAACTGTCTAAGCGTATTCTATAACGTGATACATGTAAATTCTAAGTCGTATAGTGGAAAAGGGGTGTGGCAATGTGCGTGGAATGGGCGGGTCGTGGGCATTTCACAAATCTATGCACTTTGGATATGAATCTAGGGTTCATTATGGTTACTGAAAAGACAAAATAGCCATGTGAAATGCAGAATCTATTTTCTCTCATTGTTGCCGTCATGGTTTTCATAATCTCCATTGCTGCACAGTGATTACAGAAGTCACATTGTGCCCACTAATTTATAAGAGGTGCCAAGCGTCTTTTCCTATGCCATAAATAAAAAGACCCATGAGCACTGCACAGTGACAAATACAGGAAGAACCCAGATATCCATCTGTAAGGGCCAATCTGCTCAGTTTATCTTCGCAAAAATAACATAGGCAGCCGTGACTTCTCAGTCCTGCCTATAACCTCATTAACTCATATAAATGAAAACAGGACTCATGTATTTGCAAATGGCAACAACTTGGCCACAGCTTTATTTAAATCCAACTTAACTTAAAATTAGGATAGCCCAGTCAACCTAAAGCTTTCAAGCTTTAACATGCCAATCCCAGTCCGTCGCCATTAGCAAGACCAAGAATTCACCAAGCAGCATACCAGAACTCCCCACCGCACAGCAAGAGGGCTCAACCTTAAGCGCAGCTGTCCCAGCTGCATAACTTATATCACATCAGGCTTGGGTACAGCCTGGAGTAGTATTACTTGCCCCGGGCTATCTACCCATCAGCTGCAGTCAGTGGTGCCAAGAATATATCTTTGAGTATGCTTTGTAAATCATTATTAAACAGATTGTTCCCAATGTTGGACAAATGTACGTTGTCCTTCCAAAAGAACCCCTTGCATAGTTCCTCAGCCCATGTATGTGACACCTGCAGTCCACCCATCTGAATGACCCATGTGGCAATTTGCCTGTTCACTTTTTTCCTTGCTCTGCCCCATAACTTCCACTGTTTGTGACACAATTTGGGGATTATATTGGACCAAATCATCAGGGTATGGGGAAAAAGTTGTGATATGATGGAGAAGTCAAGCAAAGCCATTTGCCCCAATTCAAATGCAACACCGTGCTCCCAAGTCATTTCCACCTAGATGTATGACAGTGGCACTGGGGGTGGGGGGGGGGGGGGGGGGTGGAGGAGGACAAATTGGACGATCTGCACCAGAGAAATGGGACAAACTGAGCCCATCTCATTCCCCCAACTCCCATCCAGTGCACTCTAATGCCCTAGGGCGCCATAAGGTCTTGCCTCGGCTCGGCAAGTGGCCCATTTGACAAAAAAGTGTGTCCAACAATCCACACGCTTTTCGTCCCAAAGGCGGCCCCTGAAATGGAAAATAAATGGTTAAATTATCAAAAGGCCCCTCGGCTGTCTGGGAGCACATTCCTAACATACGATTTATATGCCTCCGACTTCCATCTGCCTATTTTTTTGATCATTATCAGTGGGAGACCTTCAGCCGCCACACTGGAGGCCTGCACGTATCCTAAAGGAGTGGGTCCCAAAGTTATCTGGATTATATCCCAACTTCTGTAAATATCTACGCAATACTGCCGTGAATTGGAATAAGGCGAGCGGGGAGCCATCCTGGTGTATTAAAAAGGGTTCCCCACTTTTGGCCTCATCAATGCATAATCCCGTGTGTTCATAATCTCCATTGCTGCACAGTGATTACAGAAGTCACACGGTGCCCACCTATAATTTATAAGAGGTGCCAAGCGTCTCTTCCTATGCCATAAATAAAAGGACCCATGAGCACTGCACAGTGACAAATACAGGTAGAACCAAGATATCCATCTGTAAGGGGCAACCTGCTCAGTCAGTTTATCATCGCAAAAGTAAAATAGGTTTAGAAACCTAGTTAGGTGCTAAAGGCAGACTTTTTGGGCCTGCCAAGTGCTCTGTGTGTTTCCAACATGGTAAGAATGAATATGAAATGCTCTGAAAATATCAAGACATCATGAATGACCGAAGTAAGCTATTTCATACAGAACTCTGCACTGCTGGCAGCACTGACACCGTTTGATCTCTGTAGCTTTGCTCCCCTTTCCCCTGCATTATATATTATGGGTTTTTAAAAAATCTGTATTGCTTTAAGAGCGTTTCATGCATGCTTCTGAAATATTACATTTCCAAGCTCTTGCTGCTGACCCGGTTTTGTTACTTTCTGCACATGCCGCTGTTCTTTATTATAGAGAGTGTTCTGGGACTCCCTCGGAAGGACGGGCACTATGTAAATCTAGTTTATAATATATGGCATGGAAGCCAATAAATATTCTTTATAAAGAAGGCCTGCAGAACTGTATAACTCAGCCAAATGGTTTGCTGTAACCAGGGCTGGATTAACCCTGCGGTAGACGCTAGGTAAACAAGTGCAGTGAGCTCCCCAATATAATACATTTTAAGACTTCCCCGAACAGGTTTTGCATAGATCTAACTGCAAAGGAAAACCAGCAGGTAACGAAGCAGCAGGTATATGGCACTGCTTGCCCAATCCTCCTGCCGACTGGCCAACGCACAACAACAACAAAAAAATCCAAAGTAAATCAGAAGATCTCAGAAGAGACAAGAGACCAAGAGCACCCCTTGTACCACCAGCTGGTCAACAAAGACATCTACTGAAAGAAGGGACACCATAGGGAAGAACTCTGCTTGAATTTGATCAAGCTATGCTAAGCGGAGGAGTGGTCTAGTGGTTAGAGCACCGGCCCTGATATCCAGAAGTGGCCAGTTCAAATCCCACTGCTGCTCCTTGTGATCTTGGGCAAGTCACTTAACCCTCCATTGCCTCAGGTACAAGCTTAGAATGTGAGACCTCTGGGGATAGGAAAATGTAACTCACCTTGAGCTACTACTGAAAAAAGGTGTGAGCAAAATCCAAATAAATAATAAAAGTAGGTCTACAAGTCCATATCGACGGCTGAGCAAGACCAAGTCAGAATCAGTCTACCTAAGATGGAACTGGCAACCCTAGCTTGCTGGGGCCATTTGCCACAGCCATTGACTGCAAAAATTATAGTCTACAAACCAGCTAACACAAGAGTTGTGTTTATGAAGAAGTGAGAATAATTGTGGCACTGTGTTTGTGCTGATAACTCTATCAGTAGAAAGGCTGCCTCTTGTCTTTGTCTTTGAAATGTTAAATACCTTTGATGACTTCTTAAAACCTTAGATTAGCCCACCACAGGGTAAACCTTAGAATTCTTATCAGTGCATGCCAAGCTCTTTAACTGCAGAACAGGCCATTCACGGTCCCACAACAGGCCAGGATATTGCTAACAACCACAGGAAAGGCAACTGGACCATGTGAGTAATGCTATTTCTGAGAATTGGAAAAAACAAAAAAACCATGCAAATAGGTTGAGCTGGCATAAGTTTGAAACCTGGGAGCCATAAAGTCAGTCATTAAGGTTTTTCCCCTTCCTAATGCTTGAATGCACAACCCTGATGACTGCCGTAGACATAAATTTCAAACTCGTGCAAATTCAACCCACTTTGTGTGTCCGATATGAAAGTAATTTTAATGTATTCTGTTAAATTGCGCTTATTTTATATCTCAGTCAACCCAGTATTTGCAGTTTGAATTCAAAATCTAATATCTGTATTGCAAACTATGAAATTCCACACAGTCTCTTATTAAAAGGTAAAGGACTTCAGATACCCGGTGCAAATTCACTCTGTTTTGAATAGCACCGCTCCGCTCTGCCGCTGGTTCGTTAGTTTACCAGTGCGGTTACAGGCGGGCATCCTCATCAGTCAAAAATCCTCTTATATTGCTAAATCGCATACATTTTATACTTTTATATGCAACTGTTAGCACTTATCTTTTTTGGGGCATTTTCTTGTAGGTTCGCTCTACAGCGAGCTCCTGTTTTGCATTCGCTTCGTTAGGAGCTGAACCTCCGCTATTGTTGCCCTGAAAACAGAAAAATTGTTTACGCTTTATCACACTGTGTGTACCAATCTTAATTCTCATGTACTCACTTAGTCTGAATGTCTACTGCCTTTACCTCTCGCAGATTTCGCAGTTTTGTTGCTCCTCACTGCTATGATGTTTAAAAGATGGCGCCTGTCAGCTGTTTTTAATACGTAGGACTCCTATACTTTTATCCAATCACCTCTTCTGAATTTAAAGGGGACTCCTACCTATTTCAGAATTACCGTTTATTCGGATCCTTTCCTCAAGTTCATTAAAAAAGCTCATAAAAAAGCCTTCCACCTTACCTTAATCCTTCCGGGTTTAAAAACCGTAGTCTATATATCCATCATTGTTCTTTTTGTATTAATTTTCTATCCCTAGCTCCCCCCCCCCCCCCCCCCCCCCCCCCCCCCGTATCGATATTGGGATGTGATCAACAACCGCACACTTATAATTGCAGAAGTCATGTGACTTTTCCATGCTATGGGTTACTATTGGTGCCTCTAGGCGTTTGTATTTTAAGTTATATTTGTGATCACTCAGTCTTAATTTCAATGATCGTTTGGTTTTTCCGACGTAGATCTTAGGGCAAAAGCAGATCAAAATATACACCACATGTGTTGTTTCACAGTCTGTAGCAAAGCTGATCTGATATTCCTTTCTGTTCAGAGGGTTGACAAAAACTGTCTCTTCATGTTCAAGTGTACAGCGCTGCGTACGTCTAGTAGCGCTATAGAAATGATAAGTAGTAGTAGTAGTAGTCTTGGGATTCCGGAATCTTGCTACTCTTTGGGATTCTGCATGGAATCTTGCTACTCTTTAGGATTCTGCATGGAATCTTGCTACTCTTTGTCCTTATCCCTTATTTGTTCTGTTTGTCTGTCCTGATTAGATTGTAAGCTCTGTAGAGCAGGGACTGTCTCTTCATGTTCAAGTGTACAGCGCTGCGTACGTCTAGTAGCGCTGTAGAAATGATAAGTAGTAGTAGTTTATGCATGTTTTACTGTATGGTAGTGCTGAAACTATGCCAAGCAGTGTTGAGCAGCTGCCAGGAGCATTCTGAGTTGTAATCACTCCCTGTGTGATATGCCCTCTAGTGCCTCTGCCCCATCCACTGCATTGAGACCACCACAGGGAAGGCAATGGATGGGGAGCAATTTTTGTACCCCCATCTCTCATGCCCCTGCTCACACAACCTACAAGACAACTCTGGCCTGTTGCCTATAGGTTGTGTGTAGCATGGTTCAATAGCATTGCTCATTAGCTTTGAGCATTTGGGCGCAGCTCTGCTCTGCGCTGTTCTGGCGGTATTTTTATGGCACTATTCAGAATAGCCATCATTTGAAGGGTCCAGTGCTATGATGGTATTTGGTTTGTAGTGCTATATGCTGGTTACGTGGAAAACGGAGGTTTGGCACTTCAATAGACACTGAGCACTGAAAATATTTAATAAAACAAAAGAAAAAATATATATGAACTGATAGACTGGTATAAAAGTAATAGTGGAGATTCAGAATACCGCCAGAGTTTTTGATCATTGGCCCCTAAGTTTTTATCATTTATCTTTGGTGGTGATTGGACCTATATTCTTGTATAGATATATTTATTTATTTGTTGCATTTGTATCCCACATTTTCCCACCTTTTTGCCGGCTCAATGTGGCTTACAGTATGCCGTAGTGGCGATCGCCATTTCCGGAATGAAAAATACAAAGTGGTATTGTATTAAGTACATAAATGGTAGAGTAGATCATAGATTAAATTATATAATCAGTAATAAATAAATAAATAAATAAATAAATAAGTAAATAAATATATCTTGTCCTTTATGAAATTGTAGTTCCTTTCTGTTTCCCTCTTTCCCCGATATTAGATTGTACACTGCCCAGCTCTGTATATCAATATGGACGGTATAGAAAGTTTAAATAAACTGTAAGATAAATTGTAAACTGTAAGTTGCAGGAGATCTGCATTTGGTTCTCAAGCCATGCTGCTCACCGCCAAAGAGGCTTCCCTGCCTCCTCGGCAGCCCTTTATTTGTTTTTCACGCCGACAAGACATGATCCCACCCCCTCTCGGCCTCCCCGCCAATCCCCACTGGAGTCTCTTGTAACATCATTCCTTCCAAGGCGGGGAAGCCGGAGGACGTGCGAGCCAGGGAGCTACCGTGTGGCAGCCGCCATGTTATATGCGGCTGCTCGCTATGCAGCTCGCTGGCCTTCTTAAAGTTTAAATAAACTGTAAGATAAATTGTAAACTGTAAGTTGCAGGAGATCTGCATTTGGTTCTCAAGCCAAGCTTCTGCTCCTTGGGAAAGGCAGCACTGGAGATGTATTGCAGGCCACAATCACAGCACTGGGGTGGTGGTGGTGGTGGGGGTGGGGAGGGGGGGTTGATATGGAGAACAGGGAAAGGGTAGGGAGTTAAAACAGAACAAAACTCGAGAAGCTCTGAATGAAATGTCATGGCACCATGGCTCCAATACAGATGGTTTGAAATAGATACAGAGCCCCACAGGAGAAGGCATAAGTTGCTGGGCATTGTTTGAACGAGATGTGGTTTTGCAACTTTAGAAGATATTATTGGGAAAGTTCTGCTTTTATATTAGCATTTTATGGAGATCTCCATATGTCTTTAGGCGTCTGAGTTTCTGCTGCTTACCATTTCGCTTGTATACTGTTAGACTAACACTGACGCTCAGTTCATAAAACATTATGGTTGATTTACAGGGAGTTTTATTTTGTGAAGCAGGTCAGTGTCAGTTCATACAAGTAATATCATTTATTCTAACGGCACAGTACTAAACCGGAGCTGAGGTTGATGGCACTGCTTTCTTTTGTCTGTAATACAAATATATTTTCCATGGTATAAATCATTACCTCCTTCTCAGCAGACCACATTCTCCCTTCCCACAGCATTCTTTTCACAAAATGCATTCTTTCCCCTTAACAAAGATAGTTCTGCCGCTGACTTTTTCCCTGGAGTATAGTTCTAGCTGAGCACAAAAAGTCTTTCGCATTACACCTCAGGGGCCCTTTAACTAAGCCGCGTAGGCGCCTATGCGTGTCCAATGTGCATCAAATTAGAACTACCGCCCGGCTACTGCATGCACCAGGCGGTAATTCTATTTTTGACGCGCGGCAGAAAATAATTTCTATTTTCTACCGCATAGTGCTAACCCGGCGGCAATTGGCAGTGAGACCTTACCGCTAAGTCAGTGGGTGGCAGTAAGGTCTCAGGCCAAAAATGGACACGCGCTGGTTTTCATTGTGCCGCACGTCCATTTTCAGCCACAAAAAAGGCCTTTTTTTTCCAGGCACCAGGGGCGTAGCCACGGGTGGGCCTGGACGGACCCAGGCCCAGCCACCTTTGCTGCAGGCCCGCCCAGCCTCTTCTGCCCGCTCTCCCCATCCATGTGGTCTGCTCACTTTTACTGCCCTGAAGCGCCATTCGCCCTCCAGCACCGGCGATTCCCATAGCCAGCCTTCTGCCAGCGCTGGAGGGAGAACGGCGCTTTAGGTCAGTAAAAATGACCAGAACTGACCATGTGCAGGGGGCTGTCATGGGGGAGGGGAGCTAGCGGGTGGAGAGGAAATGCGGCGGTGGTGGGCGGATGGAGAGGAAATGCGGTGGCAGCAGGCAGGTGTGCGGGGGGGGGGGGGGGTGGTAGCGGGTGGAGAGGAAATGTGAGGTCTGTGCCCACCCAGTCCACCTCCAGGCCCATCTAAAAATTAAACTCTGGCTACGCTACTGCCAGGTGTGCTGAAAAATGGACCTGCGCGCGTCCAATACATGCGCCTACACCAGCACAGGCTATTTTTCAATGCGCCTTAGTAAAAGGACCCCTTAGTGAAACCTTAGGCCATTTAGAGGGTGCCAATACAGCACCTAGGGGTCCTTTTACTAAGGCACACTGAAAAATGGCTTGTGGTAGTGCAGGCACAGGTTTTGGGCATACGCCGATCCTTTTTTTAGCGCGCCTGTAAAAAAAGCCTTTTTTTTTTGCCGAAAATGGACATGCAGCAACATCAAAATGCAAGGTCCCTCTTTGGAGGGGAGAAAGTATGGATTTATCCCGATGTTACCAAGCAAACCCAGCAAAAGAGGAAGGCATTTCTAGCTTTCAAAAAAGGGACATTGGAGGTTGGGGGTTCCTTTTTCTTAGCATATCCTTGCAAATGCATTGTAAAACTGGGATTAACAAAATATGTGTTTTATTCACCAGAACAGCTCAAGTCATTTCTTCAGATGAAACAACTGAAATGATAGTTAAAATGTAAAATGAGAGGTATGCAGCCTTGTTTAATTATAACAATATATGATATGTAATCTTCTCTTTTCATTTAGCCCCCTTGAGAATTTTGTGATCTAAGGAAGCATGATAATTATTTTGTTGGTAATAGTTATGTTCTTTAAAATATTATTGCTGTATTTCATAACAAGCTTGATCTTGTTTAAAAGTTGAAATAAAGGAAAAAAAAAAAAAAAAAAAAATTGTCGCACGTCCATTTTGGGTCTGAGACCTTACCCCCAGCCATTGATCTAGTGGTAAAGACTCACGCGGTAACCGGGCGGTAATGATCTACGTGCGCCAAATGCTTGGCGCACATCCGTTACACACACCCGAAAATAAAAAATGTTTTTCAGACGCATTGTATCGGATGCGAGCCAAAAATGAAATTACTGCAAGAGCCACGGGGTAGTCGGGTAGTAACTCCATTTTGGTGTGTGTTGGGTCCGCATAGACGCTTATGCAGCTTAGTAAAAGGGTCCCTTATTTTTATAATGCAAAGTAGTGATAGTATCTGAGGATCTGAAGGCGACGAAACTGTGTGACAAGGCGGTGGCTGTAGCTAGAAGGTTGCTAGGATGTATAGAGAAAGGTGTGACCAGCAGAAGAAAAGAGGTTTTAATGCCCCTGTATAAATCGTTCGTGAGGCCCCACCTGGAGTATTGTGTTCAGTTTTGGAGGCTGTATCTTGCTAAGGATGTAAAAAGAATTGAAGCGGTGCAAAGAAAAGCTACGAGAATGGTATGCGATTTGCGTTACAAGACGTATGAGGAGAGACTTGCTGACCTGAACATGTATACCCTGGAGGAAAGGAGAAACAGGGGTGATATGATACAGACGTTCAAATATTTGAAAGGTATTAATCTGCAAATGAACCTTTTCCGGAGATGGGAAGGCGGTAGAACTAGAAGACATGAAATGAGATTGAAGGGGGGCAGACTCAAGACAAATGTCAGGAAGTATTTTTTCACGGAGAGTGGTGGATACTTGGAAAATTCGTTTATTAATGGAAACGGAAAACCAGATACATAAAAGCTAAAAGGTACATAAATACGCCTCAATCCCCTATTTACAAAGACAGACCAAACCCCCTACCCCCCCAACACAGTCAAATAAATTCAAACAAATTCAAGGTGGCTTCAATCGCACATGTTTCCACCATCTGCAAAATGTACCCCTCCCTACTTCTACCCACTCCCAACGTGCCACTTCCCACACAGCTCCAACAATATCCCAGCTAACCCGTTCTACTGACCTGATCTCCTGGCGCAGGGAGACTCCGCACCATGCCATCCAAAGATAGAAACGGACAATGACCGAGATTAAGAACTCCGTCCCTGGGTCCAAGCCCCCGACCCCTGCCCCCGCCCATACACCCAATCCGCATAAGAGTAGGTGCAAAAGCTGGGGATATGAAGCAGGGAGGCCACACGTTTACATACCAGAATCGAAAATGGACATTCCCTCCTGCGGGAGGTGGTGGAGATGAAAACGGTAGCAGAATTCAAACATGCGTGGGATAAACATAAAGGAATCCTGTTCAGAAGGAATGGACCCTCAGAAGCTTAGCCGAGATTGGGTGGCAGAGCCGGTCGGGGGGAGGCGGGGCTGGTGGTTGGAAGGCGGGGCTAGTGCTGGGCAAGACTTCTACGGTCTGTGCCCTGAAAATGGCAGATGCAAATCAAGGTAAGGTATACACAAAAGGTAGCACATATGAGTTTATCTTGTTGGGCAGACTGGATGGATCTTGCAGGTCTTTTTCTGCCATCATCTACTATGTTACAATGTTACTTTCCTTTATTGAATACTAGAGCACCAGGTGAAATATGCACATGTAATTTAGGCAGAAGGGCTTATGCCAGAGCTGGTGTAAAAGCTAACACATGCGCATAACATATACAACTCCATTTTAGATAGAACTAGGAATTGAGATGCGCAGGTCAATGTGTCACAAGCTGCCGACGTACAGCCTGTTCTGAAAAGCAGGGGAAAATGAATGTTTATGTGTCAGGTATGTGCAGCACAAATATCTATTTTAGAAAAATAGACATATATAATATCAAGAAGGTTTTATGAACAGGAGGTGCCAGGGGCATGCTTGGCCCATCATCTGGCCTGAAGCCAGTAGGCAGAGCTTGTTGCCCTATCAATTACATTGTTTTGAGGGTACTAAAATGGTGACAGCTGCATTGTGGAGAATTAAAACCTCCTTGAGTGGACTGGCTTCAGCTTTTTGATGTTACCTCCTCGTCTAATATAAATGGGTTCAAAGCTAGCACCTAACTGGTTATCTCACGTGACCTTAGAATTATAACTGGGTATTATCCCGATGCTGTCATAGTGACCACTTTTCCTTGCCATTTTAACATCTGAAGGAACAAAACCACTGGGATTAAGGGGGCAACCCCTCTATTCCCTCCAGCCAGTGGAATACTGCTCAATAGCAGCTGTTTCCCAAATCCTAAACATGCTTGGTAGGAGGTGTAACACCACACATTGCTCTTTAGGATATAGACGTTTACTCCTGGATTCTGTAAAAGTCTCCCAAATTTGGACATGGATCCCAGATCCAGATGTAAACTAATTAGTTAATGAGCTGTTAACAATCAATTATTCACAAAAATTGGCATGAATTAGGACTTATGTATGGATCTGCCTATGTGCTATTCTAAATTGTCTTGCATGCAACTCAAAAGGGGGTGTGGTCAAGGGAGGGGCCATGGCCTAGTCAGGTGCAATCCCAAAGCTTAGGTGCAGTGTTATATAACAGGGCAATTTATGTGCCCAACTGCCATTTGTTACATGCTGCCAGTCAACATAGCATTGCGAAGTCTGCTGAGTAAGCTTGGGAAGCACTTATGTAAGTGACGTCATAAGAATTATTTCCGGTTTGAGTCACGTGAATGACGCCTTTATAAGCTGCGACAGTGCATCAAGTGAAAGTCGCACACATGGCGCAGTCAAGAGAGTATGGCTGTAATTCAAGTCTCTGGACGGCTTTAACCCGAGTCCCTGAGGAAAGACTTTTTGAAACCCGCAGAGTCGGGCGCTTTCAGGGGAAGCCTATCATTTAGTCGGAGAGAGCGACTGTGGAGTGTGGAAGAAGAAACAAGCATGTAACGAGTAATTGAAAAAAAAAAAAACGTTTAGAGAGAAGTTCACGTTTTTGATTTATCACTCTGTTATAGCACTATTTAGATAGGCAATAGCACATATACCAATCAAAGAGTGGCTCTTGGCACAGAAATGTTCTTGCCCAAAACAAGTGGTTTGTTGCTGAGGGCACTCTTTGAAAATAGAAAAAAGAATATTGTATTCAAACAGATATAAGTTGTGCTGTTAGCCGATTTTTTTATGTGTAGCAGCAATTAGTCTTGGTTCTATTTCCTTATATCTTTATTCTTACCAAGGACTGTGGGATTTGCTTTTGCATATATCCGATTTGTTACATGCCAGCATTTCCACCAGATTTCAGCATTTAGGCAACCTTTGTAGAATTCTGTGCAGCAGGGGCGTAGCCAGACAACAGGTTTTAGGTGGGCCTAGACAAGAAATGGGTAGGCACCAAGTGTTCTCCCTCCCCCCAACCACCACAAAAAAAATATCTCAGCTGGCGGAAAAATGCTTTTTCCTACCTTGGCAGTCTGCAGCAGGCATGCACTGAAAACTGAGAATGCGCAGATGCTGGTATCGTAGAGAGTAGTGTTTTCATTACCATGGGGGAAGTCTTCAGCTGGCGGAGCTTGGGATCCCCACTAGCTACCGCTAAATGTGTGCTACTGTTGGATGGGCCCATTGGTGTGCTGGTAAATTTTTAACAACAGGCTCTCTCCCCGGTCCACCTCAGCGCCCCCTGTCCACCACTGCGCCCACCCCCCCTGTCCACCTCTGTGCCCCCCATCTACCTCTGCGCCCCCCCCCCAAATTGCAGAGCTGGCTATAGCCCGGGGGGGGGGGGGGGGCAATGCATTACTCTCTCCAGGAAAAAAAAATTAAATGATCCCAGGTTCCAATCTAATTCATGTTTAATGTGGGATAAAATGCCATAAATAAGTAAATAAATAAATAAATATAAACTTTTAATGTTGAGCACCTAATTCTCAATGTGAACATATTCCAAACACTATAATGAAAATAAAATGATTTTTTTTCTACCTTTGTTGTCTGGTGACTGTTTTTCTGATCATGCTGGCCCAGTATCCGATTCTGCTGCTATCTGTCCTCTTAACTCCGTTTCCAGGGCTTCCTTTCCATTTATTTCTTTCCTTTCCTCCTTTCTTCTTCATTTCTGGTCCTCAGCTTCTGCCTATTTTCTTCATCCATGTGCAGTTTTTCTCCTCTCTTCCTTTTCCTCATCTCATCTCCTTCCTCACTCTTCTCTCCCCTCCATCCATGTCCAGCATTTCTTCTCTCTCCCCTCCTCTCCCCTGCCCTGCATGCACCCATGTCCAGCAGTGACCCTCCTCTCCCCTGCCCTGCATGCACCCATACCCAGCGACCCTCCTCTCCCCTGCCCTGCATGCACCCATGTCCAGCAGTGACCCTCTTCTCCCCTGCCCAGCATGCACCCATACCCAGCGACCCCCTCCATCCACCCATGCCCAGCAGCGATTCCCTTTTCCCCCTGCCACCCCCTCCCGAGTTGTTTGGCAAATTCTTCTCCTCCCTCCCTCCCTCCTGATCTGGTCCCTCACCACCTGCTTATTCTTTGAATTCTTCGGGGCAGGCAGTCTTGCCTGCCCGCTTCCAGCGCTGACTGTCCCCCGCTGCCGATTCGCGCTTCAAAATGGCCGCTGAGACTTCAGCAGAAGTCTCGGGAGGCCGCCTCTGGAAGTCTCGGCGGCTATTTTTAAAGCGCGAACCGGCAGGGGAGGACAGTCAGCGCTGGAAGCGGGCAGGCAAGACTGCCTGCCCCAAAGAATTCAAAAAACAAGCGGGCGGTGAGGCGGATCCGGAGGGAGGGAGGAGGGAGGGAGGAGAGCCAGAGCCGGCTCGCAATTTTCAACAACCGGCTCGCAAGCCGGAAGAAAATTTAACAACCAGCTCTTGCGAGCCAGTGCGAGCCGGCTCCAGCACACCACTGGATAGACCTGAGCCCTAAATGGGTGGGCCCTGGCCCACCCAGGCCCACCTGTGGCTACGCCACTGCTGTGCAGCTGGAATATTGGCATTTACACGCATGTGTAGGCACATATATGCCAGTATTCTGGTCATTTACATATGTACTTGGCATTTGGTACCCACTTTATAGAATTACCCCCTTAGGAGTGAATTCTATATATGGTGCCTAAAACATGGGCACAGAAAAAAACTTAAGCACTATTCTATAAGATGGACCTAAAGTTAGGCACGGTTTATAGAATAGCACAAAGGTTACACATAATTGTAGGCACGCCCATTTGCACCAATGAAAATTTACGCACAGTGCCCCAATTGTATTCATAAATGAAATCCACACCCACACTCCACCACGAAGCAATCATCACCTTCCCATTGCCATACCCCCTTTTCCTGACCACGTGTAAATTTTGTGCATACATCTTACTTTATTCCTATTAATGGCAATAATTGCTTGTTTGGCGCTAAGTTTTACCCGACCCTAACTTCAAATTGTATCTGTTTCCATACCAGTCTAGACGATCACCTTGACCGGTAAGATAAAATGTAAGCCACATTGAGCCTGCAAATACGTGGGAAAAATGTGGGATACAAATGTGACAAATAAATAAATAATTGGTTCATGATTCAATTAAGATGCATGTGCAAGGCGCATGCCTAAGTTTGCCTGCACATCTCAAGGCACATTTTATAGAATTAGGGGGTTAGTGGGCACAAAACAGAATGGGCAGTGCAGTAAGGGGGCACTTATACAAAAGAACACCTCATAAGTACATAAGTATTGCCATACTGGGAAAGACCAAAGGTCCACCGAGCCCAGCATCCTGTTTCCAAAAGTGGCCAATCCAGGTCACAAATACCTGGCAAGATCCCAAAAAAAGTACAAAACATTTTATACTGCTTTTTCCAGAAATAGTGGATTTTCCCCAAATCCATTTAATAACGGTCTATGGACTTTTCCTTTAGGAAGCCGGCCAAACCTTTTTAAAACGCCGCTAAGCTAACCGCCTTTACCACATTCTCTGGCAACGAATTCCAGAGTTTAATTACATGTTGAGTGAAGAAACATTTTCTCCGATTCGTTTGAAATTTACTACATTGTAGCTTCATCGCATGCCCTCTAGTCCCAGTATTTTTGGAAAGTGTAAACAGACGCTTCACATCTACCCATTCAACTCAACTCATTATTTTATAGACCTGTATCATATCTCCCCTCAAAGGAACCTATTCTATAAGAATCTATTCTATACTTTCCTTTATAGAATGCTGGTGGTTGAGTGAAAATACATGCCTATATGATGTGATAGAAATGTTTAAATACCTCCATGGCATAAATGCACAGGAGGCGAGTCTTTTTCAGTTGAAAGGAAGCTCTGGAATGAGGGGGGCATAGGATGAAGATGAAAGAGGACAGACTCGGGAGTAACCTAAACAAATATTTCATCTGATTCTCTCTTCCCCACCTCTGGCACGGTTTGAGTGGACAAGTAAAAGTGCTTTCTATTTTTGGCACCGTATTTATGGAACAATCTCCCAAAGCCTTTAAGAGAGGAGAAATCTTTTGCTAGACTTAAATCCCTATTAAAAACTCACTTTTTTTTTCAATTGACCTGTTTGGATTACTTGCTGAGATTCTGCTGGTGGTTAGGAACGCCTGTGTATCTATCTATCTATCTGTCTATCTATCTATCTATCTATTCTCTTTCAGTCATTGTGTGTGAATGTTTGAGTTCTTTCCTATCCAACACTGTAATTCCTTTCCTGCTTTTGATATTTGATTTGTACACTGCTTTGATTTGTGCTGCAATAATTGTGGTATATCAAGAATAAATAACCTAACCTACTTCTTCACGAAAACTGTACCTGAATTCAATAAAGCTTGGGACAAGCACAGAAGATCTCTAAGGAAGAGGAAGCGATAGTAGATTTCATGGATGGGCAGACTGAATAGGCTATATTGTCTTTATCTGTACTCATTTAGCTGTGTTAGTCCACTTTTAAAGGTAAGACGATACTTTTTTATTGGACTAACTTAATACATTTTTGATTAGTTTTCAAAGGCAATGCCTTCTTCTTCACATTGTGAGCAATTTCAACATAAATTCACTGATTTACGATGGTTCATCACAGATTCTGTTCCCGAGTTTTTTAAAGGAACGAATCGGGTAACAGCCTTAGCCCGCTGGGAACAATGGTGGATTTTCACTTTACAAACTATTAACCCCAAAGGACTTAACGAGAGCATTTATTTGTAGCATTTGTATCCCACATTTTCCCACCTATTTGCAGGTTCAATGTGGCTTACATTTGCCGTAATGGCGATAGCCATTTCTGGACTACAAATATGCACATGGTTTTGCAATCAAGTGCGTACATATATGGTGGAAGAATGCATTGTGATCTTGCATACATATTAGCACATGGTTTTACAATCAAGTGCGTACATACATGGTAGAAAAATACATTGTGATCTTGTGTGGGTTTCAGCATTATGTAGTTGCTCAGGTGACGACATTGGGCTGAGAGTAGTAGTGTTTGGCAGTGTAGTTAGTCGGCATTGTGTGGTTGTATAGTGGTCGATTTTAGATTAGAAGTGGTATTGTTTGTTCATTAAGGTCATTGAGTTTGCTCGGTCGTTTGCTTAGGGTCGGTCCAATCTCATTCTTATTGTTTAGTAATTAGGACGGTTGTTTGTTGTACGCCTTCTTGAATAAGTCAGTTTTCAGTAGTTTTCGAAAATTAGTTAAATCTTGCGTTGTCTTTATGGTCTTCGGAAGCGCGTTCCATAGCTGCGTGCAAATATAGGAGAAACTGGGGTAATGGAGGTTGAGGAATGTACGTGCTGATCTTTTTGCGTTCCTAGCAGGTAGGTCTATAAGGTCTGTCATATAGGCCAGAGCATCCCCATGTATAATTTTGTGGACCATGGTGCATACTTTGAACATAATTCGTTCTTTTAGTGGGAGCCAGTGTAGTTTTTCTCTTAGGGGTTTGGCGCTTTCGTATTTTGCTTTTCTGAATATGAGTCTAGCTGCTGTATTTTGGGCTGTTTGCAGCTTCTTAATGACTTGTTCTTTACAACCTGCATAAATTGCGTTACAGTAGTCTAAGTGGCTCAGCACCATTGATTGTACTAGGCTGCGGAATGTGTCCCTTGGGAAGTAAGGTTTGATTCTTTTGCGTGGTCTTCTAGTGTGAGATTTCGGTCAATCGTAACTCCCAGAATTTTCAAGCTGTCAGAGACCGGGAGAGTATAGTTTGGAGTGTTTATAGTATTGTTTTTATTTGAGTTGTATTGTGAAGATTTTATTTATTTATTTATTTATTTATTGCATTTGTACCCCACATTATCCCACCTTTTTGCAGGCTCAATGTGGCTTACAGGATGTTAATTTGGTATGATCGTTACATAGAGTTGGATACAATTGGTACTGAATTGGAGTAAGAGGAATTAGTTAGAGGTATTGGGTAAGATCATGTCGAAGTGTTTTAGAGTGTTTGGGTGATGTACGGAGTAGTATAAGATGAGACGTTGTGTCTTTTCTGCATTTAGTTTCAATTGGAATGCATCCGTCCAAGAATTCATTATTTGGAGGCTATGTTGGATTTCTTTTGTAATTTCTGTTAGGTCATGCTTGAACGGGATGTATATCGTGACATCATCTGCATACATGTACGGGTTGAGGCCTTGGTTGGATAGCGATTTAGCTAGAGGTGTCATCATTAGGTTGAATAAGGTTGGTGATAACGGTGATCCTTGTGGAACTCCACATTCTGGTGTCCATGGTATTGACATTTTTGATTTTGAGATCACTTGGTAGGTTCTAACTTCTAGGAATCCTTGGAACCACTTTAGTACGTTTCCTCCAATCCCAAAGTAGTCTAGGATGTTCGAGAGTATTTGGTGGCTAAACATGTCAAACGCGCTGGACATGTCGAATTGAAGGAGCAGCATACTGTGTCCGGTTGCTATTAGATGTTTGAATTTGGTTATGAGGGTAGTTATCACTGTTTCCATACTATGGTTGGATCGGAATCCTGATTGTGATTCATGTAATATTGTGAATTTGTCTAAGTAGTTGGTAAGTTGTTGTGTTACCATACTTTCCATTATTTTGACATTGAATGGAACACCATTATTTGGTCAGTTTCATCTGTATGAACTTCTAGTATATCTGTTCGCCAACAGAGCCGACAGCCACGCAGCTGCTTCCAGCAGCTAAGAATGCACCCGGGGGGGGGGTTGATACAACGGGGGGGGGGGGGGTCATGCTGCACCCTGGGGGGACGGACGCCACTGCACTCGGGGGGGGGGGGGGGGTGCGCAGCAGCGATCCGTCCCGGGTGGCTGCCGACCTAGGATCGTCACTGTGCTACCTGCATGTTAGCCAGGGTATCCATGCTACCCTTGCAGTAGTGACAATTTGGCACATGCTACCCACTTGTTAGTCCTACCACTACTTAGTAAAAGAGCCCCAGAGTGCACAAGTTTGAAGGGAACATGGATCTAGGAGGTGCATGGGTGGGTTGGGGCATGTCAGGCAGTTACACTCTGTTAAGTCTGTGTTCATCTCGCCCTCTGGTGGCCAGAACCGGTGGCTGCTGTGGACCATCACCTGTTCCAGATTTCAGCTGAGTCCGGTCCGGATCTTCCAGGCTGCCGGGTTTGCTTGTGCCGTTTGAGCCTGCACAGCACCCGTAGCTGCCTGATGATTGCAGCAGCTGAGTTCCTACTGCTTCTGGGCTTATCAGCCATCTTGGAACATGTCTTCTTGCCTTTGCATTGCGTCTGAGGCCCTGGTATGTTGGGGTGCTGGTGCACTTCTGCTGTTTCCAGTTCTAGTTCCTGCCTGCCTTGATTCTTGTCTGTTCTTGCTAGTCTGTGGTTAGTTAGATTAGATTGTTGTTTGTTTGCTTGTCTCTGAGTGGTAGTTTGGTGTTTAGTCCTTGTCTGTTTGTATCCTGCTGGCTGCTCTGCAGCTTTTAGTTCTGTGTCTTGTTAGTCAGTGTTTTGTTCCCTGTTTCAGTGGCTGCTTGCAGCTTCCAGTTTCTGTCCCCTAGCTTGTCCTGTCCCTGCCTTGTGTTGTATTGTCTAGCCCAGTTTTCTGCCTTGCTGCCCATGTTCCTTCCTTTCCACTCTGACACTCAGTCCCTGTGCTTCCTAGCTGTTATCCAGCTCCTGCCCTGCCCTGCAAAGTCCTGTCGGCCACCTGAAGCTGAGAGCTTAACTCCTGGTGGAAAGTGGCCAGGTACAGGTGAAGCCTAACTGTTGTCAGAGTTCTGCCTTGCCCCTGGTGTGGGGTGGTTTTGCCTACCACTCCTCGGCAGTGGCCCAAGGGCTCACAACCCAGTTCCAGATTTGAAAACGTGACACACTCATGGTTTATAGAACACTAGCATTTAGGAGTTTAACTGCCTACAGTTAGGGGCGTGCATTTATGCCAGCCATTGAGCTAATGTAAAAGCTCACACCTAAATGTGAACTTACACTAGTATTCTATAATGGCAGTTGTACGCACAATTGCCATTTTAGAATTCACGCTCAGCATACCTCATCCCATAAGAACATGAGTATTGCCATACAGGGACAGACCAAAGGTCCATCAAGCCCATTATCCTGTTTCCCAGCAGTGGCCAATCCAGTTCACAAGAACCTGGCATGATCCCAGAACAGTTAAACAAGTTTTATGCTGCTTATCCTAGAAATAAGCAGTGGCTTTTCCCAAGTCCGTCTTAATACTGGCTTATGGACGTTTCTTTTAGGAAAGTATCCAAACCTTTTTCAAACCCTGCTAAGCTAACTACTTTTACCACATTCTCTGGCACCAAATTCCAGAGTTTAATTATACATTGAGTGAAAAAATATTTCCTCCTGTTTGTTATTACTCAGTAGCTTCACTGCATGCCCCCTTGCCCTAGTAGTTTTGAAAGAGTAAACAAATGATTCATGTCTACCCGTTCCACTCCACTCAGTATTTTATAGACCTGGTCCCTGCGATCTATAGAGAATTCCTCCCAAATAGTCTTGCAAGAAAAGTGTTCAGAAACTTTACACTGAAATTACTTGAATCTGGTACTGCAATGCTAATGCATATTTCCATTATAAGTACTTTTAAAGTTCAATCGAGGAACGGGGAAGAAGACAAAGGGAAAAAATGAGATGTGAACAAAAAAAAGGCAACAAAAGGAGAGATTTATCCAGGCAGATTAAAAAAAATTTCCCTTTAGCAATAACAGTTTAATTGCTCTCAGAGATAATCTGTTTGATCTTTCTTGCATCTGCACTTAGCATTATAAACAAGAAAAGAGCTGTGCAGTGCGCAGATAGTCAATGGATAACTTACATTTGCATTTTTTTAATGAGATGGACTATGGCACAGTGTGGCCACAAATAATTTCACAAATCACTCATAATGTTCTTTAGATATGGCCTTTATAGTAAAAAGACATAATTAGTACATAGGTTTAAAACAGCAGCACTGCCCAGGTTGCTCAAAATATCAGCTCAGTACATAATCAAAAATATGGAAACACAGAGGGACCTTCTTGCTAATCTGTACAAAGAGCCAAAGTTTAGGGGGTAGATGTTCAAAGGGGTTTAAGCAGGCAGGATCAGATCCTGTCTGCTTAAATACTACTACTACTACTACTTAACATTTCTAAAGCACTACTAGGGTTACGCAGCGCTGTACAGTTTAACAAAGAAGGACAGTCCCTGCTCAAAGGAGCTTACAATCTAATTGACAAAATGTGCAGACAATCAAATTGGTGCAGACTAGATTTTCTGAATGCCAATCATTGGGATGGGGGGGGGGGGGAGTTATTGAACAGTCCAGTCCTGCTAAATATCCTCATAAAATCATAAGTAATGTGGAGGGGCATAATCGAACGTCGCTGGCGAAATAAAATAGGTCGCCGGCGATCTATTTTGGCAGCGGCGCAACAGCTGGCCGGAACTGTATTTTCGAAAAAGATGGCGGCCATCTTTTTTTTCGATAATGCCTTGGATTTCGCCAGGTTTGAGATCGCCAGTTTTGTTTTTCAGCGATAATGGAAAAAAATGCCGGCGATCTCAAACCCGGCGAAATCCAAGGCATTTGGTCATGGGAGGAGCCAGCATTTGTAGTGCACTGGTCCCCCTGACATGCCAGGACACCAACCGGGTATCCTAGGGGGCACTTCTAAAAATTAAAAAAATATATACAAATAGCTCCTAGGTCCATAGCTCCCTTACCTTGGTTGCTGAGCCCCCCAAATCCCCCCAATACCCACTCCCCACAACTGTACACCATTACCATAGCCCTTATGGGCGAAGGGGGTACCTACATGTGGGTACAGTGGGTTTTGGGGGGGAGTTGGAGGGCTCAACATTTAGCACCACAAGTGTAACAGGTGGGGGGGGGGGTGGACCTGGGTCTGCCTGTCTGAAGTGCACTGCATCCATTAAAATCTGCTCCAGGGACCTGCATACTGCTGTCAGGGAGCTAGGTATGACATTTGAGGCTGGCAAAAAAGTGTTTTATTTGCATTGTTTTAGTGTGGGAGGAGGTTGGTGACCACTGGGGGACTATGGGGAGGTCATCCCCATTCCCTCTGGTGGTCATCTGGTCAATTGGGGCACCTTTTTGAGGCTTGGTCGTGAAAATTAAAGGACCAAGTAAACCCGGCAAAATACCGCTTAACACTGCCTTTATTTCCATTATCCGCGAAAGCCGGCTATCTGGTAGCCACGCCCATGCCCGCCCATGTCCCGCCTTTGCTTTGCCACAACCCACCCCCTTGCACTTTCGCCAGCGCGGCGACGGGAAAGCGGTGATGGTGTGAAAAACGCCGCTTTTGATTATACCGATTTCGCCGCTTTTGCGAAATCGCCGGCCATCTCCCGATTTATGTCGGAAGATGGCCGGCGATCACTTTCGAAAGTAAGCCTGATAGTAACTAGTAACATAGTAGATGACGGCAGAGAAAGACCTGCACGGTCCATCCAGTCTGCCCAGCAAGATAAACTCATATGTGCTACTTTATGTGTACACCTGACCTTGATTTGTATCTCAATAACAAATCAAACCCAGTGACCTCTACTCTACTTATAGTGCGGAGTAGAGGTCACTGGGTTTGATTTGTTATTGAGTAACTAGCAGACTCTCTACGGGCTCTTGATTTGTATCTGCCATTTTCAGGGCACAGACCGTAGAAGTCTGCCCAGCACTAGCCCCGCCTCCCAACCACTAGCCCCGCCTCCCACCACCGGCTCTGCCACCCAATCTCGGCTAAGCTTCTGAGGATCCCTTCCTTCTGAACAGGATTTCTTTGTGTTTATCCCATGCATGTTTGAATTCCGTTACCGTTTTCATCTCCACCACCTCCCGCGGGAGGGCATAAGTGTTGCAATACTGGCACAGACTGAAGGTCCATCAAGCCCAGTAGCCTATTCCCAACAGTGATCAATCCAGGTCACAAGTACCTGGTAAGATCCCAGAATACTACTACTACTAATTATTTCTTATCGCTAATAGATGTACGTAGCGCTGTACACATTATGGGCCTCTTTTACTAAGACGCGCTAGCGTTTTTAGCTCATATTAATATTTAGGGCGCTAAACGTTAGCGACGTCTGTAGGAATAGATGGACATTGCTAATGTTTAGCGTGCCCTAAATATTAGCACACTCTAAAAACGCTAGCACACCTTAGTAAAAGAGCCCCCTATATGCATGTACTTTGTCCCTAGAAGGATCACTCTTTCTTTTCAAACATTGTAGTTCCTTTCTGTTTTCTGACAAAATATTTGGTTTTACATAAGCCGCCTAGTACTGCCAGTTAGGTTTGGCGGTATAGCAAATCTCAATAAACTATAAACTATAAAACAGACTTTATGCTGCTTATCCTAGAAATAAGCAGTGGATTTTCCCAAGTCCATCTTAATAATGGCTTATGGACTTTTCTTTTAGGAAATTATCCAAACCTTTTTAAAACCTTGCTAAGCTAACTGCTTTTACCACATTCTCCGGCAACGAATTCCACACTTTGAGTGAAGAAACATTTTCTCCTATTTGTTTTAAATGTATTATTTAGTAGGTTCAGTGCCTGCCCCCTAGTCCTTGTATTTTTGGAAACAGCAAACAAGCGAATCACATCTATCCATTTAATTCCACTCAATATGTATTTTATAAACTTCTATTATATCTTCCCTCAGCAGTCTCTTCTCCAAGCTTTAGCCTTTCCTCATAGGGAAGTCGTCACATCCCCTTTATCATTTTTGTCACCTTTCTCTGTACCAATATTATTATTAGCATTTGTATAGCACTACCAGACGCACACAGCGCTGAACACCTGAAACAGAGAGACAGTCCCTGCTCAATAGAACTTACAATCTAAAATAACATAGACAGACAAAACAATTAAGGGCGAGGGAAGTACTGGGTGAGAAGGAACAAGAGTGTGTGTGTGGGGGGGAGGGGGGGGGAAGCAGCCTAAAGCAGTATTTTCCAACCCAGTCCTTCAGTCATACCTATCTATTCCAGTCTTCTATCTTGACCCAAATTACGCAGGAGAGGGATTTGCACACATTTGGTTTCCAATCTATCCAATTCCATCTCATAAGTATTTATTACCGATATCCTAAAAATCCAGGTGTCCTTTTACTAAGGTGCACTAATAAATGGTCTGCTCTGGGGTAGATGAGTGTATTAGATGCCTGCAGGTCCATTTTTCAGCACACTTGCAAAAAAGGCCTTTTTTGGGGGGCTGAAAAGGGACGCGTGGCAAAATAAAAATTGGCACGTGTCCATTTTGGGCCTGAAACCTTACCACCACCATTGACTTAGCAGTAAGGTCTCATGCGTTAACCGAGCAGTAATCATCAGTGTACACTGCTGATTACTGCCAAGTTAATGCCACGCAGTAGAAAATAAAAAATATTTTCTGCCGTGGGCAGTAATTCCATTTTTTCTCATGTATCGGACATGCGTAAAAAATGGAATTACCACTTGGGGCTCGCAGTAGCTGAGCGGTAGTTCCCAATTGATGCATGTTGGATGTGCCTAGGTGCCTACGCACCTTAGTAAAAGGGCCCCCCAAAGATGTGTAGATCATCTATTTCTTGGAAAGAATGTCCAAATAGGCACTGTATTTTATAAAAGGTATGCTAAATGTATAATCATGTGGGAAAACTGACAGAAAATGTTCATCCAGCATTCATTTAAATGCTGACTGTCACTGGGATTGGGAAAGGGAAAAAGGATGGCATTTGATCTACTGCTTTTCTAAGATTACAATCAAAGTAGTTTAAATATTATGTACAGGTACTTATTTTGTGCCTGGGGTAATAGAGGTTAGGTGACTTACCCAGAGCGGCAAGGAGGTATAGTGGGAATTGAACCCAGTTCCCCAGCATCAAAGTCTGCTGCACTAACTACTAGGATACTCCTCCACTAGCAACATTCTGTGTAGAATCTCAAATAGTTGCAACAATTCATGAAGAATCTCAAATAGTAGCAATAGAATCTCAAATAGTAGCAACATTCCATGTTCCACTACACTAACCACTAGGCTACTCCTCCACTAGCAACATTCCATGTAGAATCTCAAATAGTAGCAACATTCCATGTAGAATCTCACATAAGGAAATGGGACTTGATATACCACCTTTCCGTGGTTTTTGCAACTACATTCAAAGTAAAGACAGGTACTTATTTGTACCTGGGACAATGGAGGATTAATTGACTTGCCCAGAGTCACAAGGTGCTGAAGTGGGAATCAAACCCAGGATCAAAGTCCGTTACACTAACCACTAGGCTACTCCTCCACTAGCCACATTCCATGTAGAATCTCACATAGTAGCAACATTCCATGTTCCACTGCTCTAACCACTAGGCTATTTCTCCGTGCTTCCCTTAGATTGAAATATTCAGTGCCGGGCCACGTTTTGATGCTAGCTGTACCCAAATAGATTATTGGGCAAAGGTAGGACTTTCGTGTGGTCCAGCTTGTCCAGTTAGCTACGTGGGCATAAGCATTGAAGATCACCAGTGCTTGCATATCCTGGCTCCTCCCCAGCTTCATTCCCAGACCACCTCAACACTAATTGAAAGCAGTCAGATCCCATATTCAGCAAAAGTGCCAGTTAAGTGCCACTGGATATTGACTTCCAGGTCCACTCAGCATGGTTTAAGCAAAGCAGGAGCCTCTCTGCCCTCTTAAACCACACTGAATATTGACCCCTAAGTGTATTTGATGGTACGTACAGCAGGAACAGCTGTTCTTATGTGAAAGTGGCAGCGGTTGCCCATGAAAATGATGGGTATTCTAAAACCGTGCAGATGAGAGGAACCAATTAAGGAGGCTGATCTCTGAAGCTGAAATATTTCAATAGCTGAGAGATAAACACAATTCCCTCTTCAAGCTCTTCTCTCAAGCCCAGTACCAAATAAGAAGCTAACTCATCATTATGCATGACTGGGAGCAGATATTTATGCTGACAATATGGAAAACGTGTATTCCATACCCAGAACATGCTCCCTTTTAAATCTGTATGTGCTGTGTCATATCTGTTATACATTCATTACCTATACACAGGGGTGTGCTGGTAAAATTTTAACAACGGGCTCTCTCTCCGAGCATAGCCGGCCCTGAAATTTTTTTTTGGGGGGGGGAATAAATGCCTCTCTCTCCCCTCCCTTGTGCAGACACCCTAGGCATATCTTTGCCGAGCCCCACCAGCCAATAAATGGACTGCCACCATTTTCTGCAGCTTGTTTTTGGCTCTGAGCAGCATGATGGAACCTGCTTGCGCTTGCATGAAAAGTCCCAGCCTGATGCTCAGAGTCAGAAACAAGGAGCAGGGAGCAGCAGCAGTCTATTTACTTGGCTGGTGGGGCCAGCATTACTGCTAACAAAGTAAAAATGAATTCAGGAGGGGGCCCAAGCCCACATTTTGGGAGTCAGTTGTTAAAGTAGCCATGGGGAGGCCTAGTGGTTAGGGTGGTGCACTTTGGTCCTGAGGAACTGAGTTTGATTCCCAGTACAGGCAGCTCCTTGTGACTCTGGGCAAGTCACTTAACCCTCCATTGCCTGCCGCATTGAGCCTGCCATGAGTGGGAAAGCACGGGGTACAAATGTAACAAAAATAAAATAAATAAATAAATACTCTAACAACCGGCTCCCAAAATTCTTAAAAACTTAACAAACGGCTCTCACGAGCCTGTGAGAGCCTGCTCCAGCACACCACTGCCTATACATATATAGGGATTTACACTGCTTAGTCTGCCCAGTTTATAAGCTGCCCCTATATTAGGGCTGTATCAAATATTGATTAGAATCCAAATACATTATTCGTATTCAGCTGAATAGTGATTTAAATTCGAATGCGAATAATCCAGGGCTTTACTGTGCTAAATCCTACTGAGTAGAGAGGTGTGGTAGCCGTGTTAGTCCACTTTTAAAGGTAATCAATAGAAATAAAACAAAATAAAACATGGAAAAGAAAATAAGATGATACCTTTTTGATTGGACATAACTTAATACATTTTTTGATTAGCTTTCGAAGGTTGCCCTTCTTCGTCAGATTGGAAATAAGCAAATGTTGGTAGATGACAGTATATTTATTTTTTATTTTATGTATTTAGATTTTGCTCACACTTTTTTTCAGTAGTAGCTCAAGGTGAGTTACATTCAGGTACTCTGGATATTTCTCTGTCCCAGGAGGGCTCACAATCTAAGTTTGTACCTGAGGCAATGGAGGGTTAAGTGACTTGCCCAAAATCACAAGGAGCAGCAGTGGGATATATAAGTGAAACATCAATGCATTTCAGTGACAGTCTAACAGGATGGGGGTGGATAGGTGAGAGACAGAAAGAATTGGGTGGAGACAGGAGGGTGACAAAGCAGTACAATTTTATGGTTTATAATGGGCTAGAAAACCCAGATCTTTGTTAAGTCCTGTCTGGTGGGAGTCAAAATATTTAATCATTCTGACTTCAAAGGTCTTACGTTCCTGTATTGTTTTAAAGTTCCCTTTCAGGATTCTTACCATGAAATCACTCGTACGGTGTTCTGGTTTTGTAAAGTGCTGCCCCACAGGCGTGACATCTTTATTGGTACTAGCATTTTTCATATGGTGTCTATGTAAATTAAATCTCTTCTTTAGCATCTGACTTGTTTCTCCAATGTAGCCGCCTTCGTTGCATTTTTTACACTGAATGATATATACCACATTGGAAGATGAGCATGTGAAAGATTCCTTAATGTTGAATATTTTTCCTTTGTGAATGACCGTGGGGTCCTGTGAAATGTTTTGGCATAGTTTGCAGCTGGATATATTGCAAGGATGTGTGCCATTCTTTTCTTTTTGAGTCTGTGTTGGGAGCTTACTTCTAATTAACTTGTGTTAAATTGTGTGGCTGTTGGAAGGCCAGCACTGGTGGGGATGGGAATATCTCTTTCAGTAATTCATCCTTCTGGAGCAGAGGCTGCAGATCTTTTATGATTTTTCTTAATTTTTCCAGCTCTGGATTGTATGTCACTATAAGGGGGATTCTGACTGTGTCTTTTTTTTTCCTTTATACTGTAGCAGATTTTCCCTGGGTGTTTTGAGGGAGGAGGCAATATTCTTGGAGATTATTCCAGGAATAACATGTATAGAATGTTTGTACGCTTGGGAAGCTTGCCAGGTGCCCTTGGCCTGGATTGGCCGCTGTCGTGGACAGGATGCTGGGCTCGATGGACCCTTGGTCTTTTCCCAGTATGGCATTACTTATGTACTTGAAGCCTTTCTGTTCGAAGAATGCAGTCAGGATTTCAAGGTGTCTGTCTCTGTCCCCTGGGTCAGAGCAGATACGGTGGTATCTTGTGGCTTGGCTGTAAATAATGGATCTTTTTGTACGTGAAGGGTGGAAGCTGGAGTTGTAGAGGTAGCTGCCTTTGTCTGTGGGTTTCTTGTATATGGATGTTTGTATATAGCCATCACTGATTGAGATTGTGGTGTCCAAAAATAAACACTTACTCTCTGATTTCACATTGCTTCTTTTATTATTACATTAAAGCTCAATGCCCATTATTTGTACTCAGTATTCGGCCAAATAATATTTTTGATTATTCATATTTGGCTGAATAGTAAAATATGCTTTTCGGTACAGCTCTAAGCTGCTAGAACTGACCAAGAAATATTTACAAACTATTTGAGACCTGGCCTTGTCCAACCCAGAAAAATCATAAAACCTCTAACTGTTTACCATATAAATTCAAAAGTGAGGGCAGTGCTTGAAAACTCTTAAATGTCCAGTCTTTTGCACGTAGACCGCAAGTGTCAGGATTCCATGATGAACAATTTAGCAGGCATTAGTGTGGCAAAACATGAATGATTTAGTAGATTTATGCATGAAGGCATTTCACAGAGTCCAGTATTTAGCGCTGCACAGGGTACCAACTAGGGGTGGAGAAATCTCCACAAAGTTGAAATGTCTCACTTGAAAATATATGTGTCTGCTCTGTTTACCTCCTCCTCAGTACAAAGCGGTCTAGTCAGAGAGAGCATTAGTCACTGCTATCATAGAGGAATGAAGGAAAACTAAATGAATACAATTGTAAGACTCAATCACCCATCATGAGCACATGAACCCTAGAGTTAGTATTATAATTCATAGTAGGGATTATGCACAGAAAAAAAACAGTTTCTGTTATTTTTCAGATTTTTATGAACTTTTCCTGAATTTCAGATGTTTTTTTTGGTTTGTTGCACAAAAAACTTCACTAACGCAGGCTAGAGCTTTTTAAGGTACACAAATCAATTCTCTGTGTTAATTTATAGGTTTATATGTATTAAATTGGTTTTTTGCACAATGTGTGCTAAATAACACACATCCCTAATTCAAAGTGATAGATCTTGATGTCAGCTACCTCTAAGCACGTTTATACCAGCTTCTATATACTAAAAAAATTGGCACTGGAAAAGCGCTATTCTATAAGCCAAGCTTAAAGTTAGGAGCGGTTTATAGAATAGTGCATACGCCCAGGAATAGCACCTAACTTCAGGCGTGGCCATTTGCACCAACTGAAACGTGCTGTAAATGTACACGCCTAAATTAGGGGCAAATTGTAAGTAGTATACCATGCCATACTTTGTATTGTTATTTGAATATTTTTACTGCTGTAATTATCTATTGCTCATGTTTGATTTATTCTTACTGTACACCACCTTGAGTGAATTCTTTCAAAAAAGGCGGTAAATAAATCCTAATAAATAAATAAATAAATATTCCTGTTATTCTATAACAATGCACGTTAATTTTAAGAATGCCCCCATTCCGCCTATGTTCTTCCCATTTCCATGCCCCCCTTTTTCAGATCACATGTAAATTTTAGGCACAGATCCCGTGCCTAAAGTTATGCACATAAATAGCAATTAAATCTAATTAGTGCCAATAATTGCTTGTTATAAAGCCAATTATTGTTGTTAGCTCATTATTCAATTAAATTGTGTACACAAATTAGGCCCACACCCAAATTTGCGTGTACAATTTATGGCAACTATTATAAAATTAGGGGGGTGTCAAGATGGCGACCTGAGTGTGTTTGCTTATCGATCGTATCTTCTCTGCTGGCGCAAACTTTAGATTTTTCCTGCTCTAATATGCCGCATACCAAGAGAAAGGGGATAATGAAAGGTCAAACGCCACAGGCCAGAACTTCCTCCCCATCCCAACAGATGATAGATTGATTCGCAAAACCTACCCCTTTCTTTGGAGAGCATGAATCCGAGCAGAGGACCGAAGGAGGAGCGACGGCCCTCCCAGAGCTGAAGACATCATTATCGCCTCCAGAATTCAATCGACCTCCATGTCCCGCGCTTACAGAGCAAATCGAGGAGGATCAGGCTATTTCAGAAGTAGGAAGAAGCCAGACCTCAGATGGCATCAGTTTTGCCCAAAACGAGGAGGAAACAAACATGGAGGATATTTCCCCCATGGAGATTACTCTTCAGGCGATTTGGAAGGTTCTTCAAGGCCTTAAAACAGACAGTGATGAGATCAGCTCAAGAAACCTCACGACTCGTGAGTAAAATTGATTCCTTGACTCTTTCCTTAGAAAAAACTAAACAGGAGACGACTTTACAATATGAACAAACTCAGCAAGAAGTAAAAACTTTAAAAACAACAACTGAGATTCTGATACAAGTTAAGAATATGGTACATAGGAAAATAGAGCAAATTGAAAACTTTAATAAACGACTGAATTTGAGATTACTGAATTTTCCTTGGGTGCAAGGGTTAAGTCCTACTGAGTTATTTAAAAAAATACCTCCAAGAAGTTTTGTTATATCCAGCTTCAGCTATACCTCCATTAATCAAAATTTATTATTTACCGTTTTTTTCCGGCTGAACCTGGTAATACTGGTGATAAAATGCCATGCCCAAGAAATCAACCTTCCAATCAACAAAACCAACATGATTCATTGGATATTTCATTGATCTTAGAAACATCATTATCTGAAATAGAGCAACGTAGAACTCTGCTGGTTTCATTTGTCTTTGAACAAGACTTAAACTCAGTGTTGAAGATATATTTTAAGAAATCCTTAAAGACTTTGCGGTCAAAGAATTTGGATATATCCTGATGTACTGTATGTAAGACAACACAAGACAGAAGGAAAAAATTTCTGACCTTTAGAGAGTAGACAAGAGCCTTGGGGGCAACATATTTGTTAGCGTACCCATGTAAATGTCTGATTAAATATTTGGGTAATAAGTATATCTTTTACAAACCTGAACATCTTAAAACATTTTTGGAAACAAAAAAGTTAACCGTTAACCATTAAGCCTGGAGAGTAAATGAAGATACCAGACTGAACATTAAGATAAATAACGGGATTATACAGGTCAGGCCAGTTGTTTTATATTAAGTTTGCTTATTTTGATCTCCTATTGTCTTAAACACTCCCCCCCCCCCCTTTTTCTTATTTTAGTTGTGGTCTAAAGAATTGTAAAACTTGATTTGATCTGATTTCCTTAAAAAAATTATTATACTATTGTTATATTCAGTGTTATACAATGTGTTTCTAATGCGTGTTAATCATGTAAGAAAGTATAAATTTATAAAAAACAAACAAATAAAAAAAATAAACAAATAAAATTAGGGGGCTAAGGGGCAATTCTGTAATGGGTACTAACAGTTAGGCACCCAAATTCTATGAGCTAAGACAATGTTCAATAATGCCATCTAGGTCCTCACATTCCATTATAGAATAGAGCCTAAGTTGGCATCTGGGTGCCCACATTCCATTATAGAATAGAGCCTAAGTTGGCATTTGGGTGCCCACATTTCATTATAGAATAGAGCCTAAGTTGGCATCTGGGTGCCCACATTCCATTATAGAATATAGCCTAAATTGGCATTTGGGTGCCAACATTTAGGCACAACACATACACCTTGTAAAAGGCTGGGGCAAATGCTCATGCCTAAATGTTGGCACCTAAGCACACAACTTACAATATTCAATCATTTTGACATCTAAGTGTGTGACCCATCCATGCCCCAGCCATATGCATGTCCCCTTTGCAGTTACTAACCCATGGATTCTATATATGGTGCCCAAAATTGTGCACCCAAATTTAAGACGTGCCCAAGTCGCATGTACATCTTAATTGAGTAATGAGCCAACCAATTATTACAGTTAATTGGCTCCTATTAGGATTTGTGCGTGCATTTTGCTAAGCACTATTCTATAAATATCCACGCACAAATCTTTTAGCATGCAACTGAAAAGGGGGCATAGCCATGGGAGGGGCATGGGCATGGTAGGACCGTCCACTACAGATGCATGCAGTGTTATAGAATTTGAGGGATCTGTGCCTAACTTATGCACCATGATTTACAACAGGTTTCAGTTGGTGTAAATCCTTGCACCCCAAATTGGCTGCAGATCCCAGTGTTAAGTGCTATTCTATAAACAGCGCACAACTCAGAGCGCCTTTCATAGAATAGCGCTCCAAGTGGATTTTTTCGGCCCTCAAAGTTGGGCGCAATTTACTGAAGCTAGCCCTAAAGCACTTAGGGCCTCTTTAACAAAGCCAAGCTACTGATTCTCGGTGCGGCAAATGAGAGGAAGCCCATTCAATTCCTATGGACTTCCTCTCATTTACTGTGTGGGAATTGCTACTGGCTTTGTAAAAGAAGCCCTTAGACTCTAACTTACAGAATAGTGCCTAACTTCTGTTTATGTCCCTTTGAGCAACTATCTTGTGAAACACTATATAGAATTAGGAGGTTAGAGGGTAATTCTATAACAGTGCACCTCTTTTTAGATACCAAGAACCACTGTTCCCTCTAAGCTGAGCGGAAGTCCTCCAGCTACAGTCCTGCCAGTAGGTGGCGATGTTTCACTATCACAAGCTCTGCAGGAGTTCAGAGAACTTGCCTGTCCTTAGAAATTCAAAACACAAGATTGAAGTTTCACCTCCACTGGCAGCAATGCAGTTAGAGAGATCCCGCTCAGCTTTGAGGGAACAGTGCCAAGAACATGCATACATTACCAGAATCCTGGCATATATACATATAAAGGCAAATATTCTAACTACACACTATTGTATAAACTAGTGCCTTAATGTAATGGCATAGAGGCATGTGTACACATGGGCAACATCTGGGGGGGGGGGGGGGGGAGCATAATTAACATATATATTTGGCAATCTAACAGCGAGCATTTACACCAGCTCTATGGCTGGTATGAGTGGTCATGCCTAGAATAAGTTCCATTTTATGCAATGGGCCAGTTACTACAAACACACTTTAATTTATTTATTTATTACATTTGTACCCCACATTTTCCCACCTATTTGCAGGCTCAATGTGGCTTACATGATACCGGAGAGGTGTTAATAGACTCTGGAGTAAAGCAAATACAGATAATGGTTAAGTTGGGGTAGGAAGGGTAGGGACCACATGAAGAAACATGTGGTGGGGCCATATAGAGGATAGTAAGAACAGATGAGATCCGTAAAATCCGCCCCTTTCTTTCCCAGCACTCTACCAAAACCCTCATCCATACCCTTGTCACCTCTCGTTTAGACTACTGCAATCTGCTTCTTGCTGGCCTCCCACTTAGTCACCTCTCCCCTCTCCAATCGGTTCAAAACTCTGCTGCCCGTCTCGTCTTCCGCCAGGGTTGCTTTACTCATACTACCCCTCTCCTCAAGTCGCTTCACTGGCTCCCTATACGTTTTTGCATCCTGTTCAAACTTCTTCTACTAACCTGTAAATGTACTCACTCTGCTGCTCCCCAGTATCTCTCCACACTCGTCCTTCCCTACACCCCTTCCCGTGCACTCCGCTCCATGGATAAATCCTTCTTATCTGTTCCCTTCTCCACTACTGCCAACTGCAGACTTCGCGCCTTCTGTCTCGCTGCAACCTACGCCTGGAATAAACTTCCTGAGCCCTTATGTCTTGCCCCATCCTTGGCCACCTTTAAATCTAGACTGAAAGTCCACCTCTTTAACATTGCTTTTGACTCGTAACCACTTGTAACCACTCGCCTCCACCTACCCTCCTCTCCTCCTTCCTGTACACATTAATTGATTTGATTTGCTTACTTTATTTTTTGTCTATTAGATTGTAAGCTCTTTGAGCAGGGACTGTCTTTGTTCTATGTTTGTGCAGCGCTGCGTACGCCTTGTAGCGCTATAGAAATGCTAAATAGTAGTAGTAGTAGTAGTAGAAGCTCGCCAGGTGCCCTTGGCCTGGATTGGCCGCTGTCATGGACAGGATGCTGGGCTCGATGGACCTTTGGTCTTTTCCCAGTGTGGCATTACTTATGTACTTATGTAATACGAATTGTGGTGGTGTAGTGTTGCTGATTTCAGGCATGTCAGTTGGGTCGGGGAGGTAAACCTTTTGGAACAGGTGGGGTTTTAGATTTTTTCTGAATTGGAGGTGGTCATAGGTGGTTTTCATGGTTTTTGGTAGTGCGTTCCATACCTGTGTGCTGATGTAGGAAAAACTGGATGCGTAGGTTGATTTGTATTTTAGTCCTTTGCAGCTTGGGTAGTTAAGGTTTAGGTATTGTCATGCTGATGCGGATGTGCTTCTGGTTGGTAGGTCGATTAGGTTCAATTGACTTAGGGGCCCTTTTACTAAGCTGTGTTAGGAACTAACATATGCCTAAGGTGGCAAAATATGGACTACTATGAGATGTAGTGTCACACACGATAGTTTTTGAATGTGTGTAAGCTAACTGCATGCTAATAATTTTATTTTTGAGGGGGGTGTGCCAGGGGTGGAGAGTGGGCATTCCTGTGCCAATAAGTTTAGTGCATCTGAGTTAGTGCACAAATAACGCAGAAGCTCTGTGCCCATGGAAATTTTCTTTAAAAATGGCCATGCGCTAATGACAACATTAGAGCATGGCCATTAATGCAAAAAAATAGAAAATCAGGTTTTTGTGGCTGCAATGAAAATGGCCCTAGCGCATGGGAAAGACCCGGTAAAGGCTCAATAAGGGCTATTTTTACCACAGCTTAATAAAAGGACTCCTTAACACAGAGTGGTGGAGTGGCCTAGTGATTAGAGCACTGGTCTTACAATTCAGAGGTGGCTGGTTCAAATCCTGCTGCTGCTCCTTGTGATCTTGGGCAAGTCACTTAACCCTCCATTGCCTTAGGTACAAACTTAGATTGTGAGCCCTCCTGGGACAGAGAAATATCCACTGTACCTGAATGTAACTCACCTTGAGCTACTACTGAAAAAGGTGTGAGCAAAATGGAAATAAATAAATCTTTGAGATTCTACATGGAATGTTGCTAGTGGAGGAGTGGCCTAGTGGTTAGTGCAGTGGAAGATGGAATGTTGCTACTATTTGAGATTCCATTGCTACTATTTGAGAATCTACAATGGAATGTTTTACTATTTGAGATTCTACATGAAATGTTGCTACTATTGAGATTCTGTTGCTACTATTTGAGATTCTACATGGAATGTTAATGTTGCTATTTCACTAGCAACATTCCATGTAGAAGCCTGCCCTTGCAGATCAGCAACGTGGCCGCGCAGGCTTCTGTTTTTGTGAGTCTGACGTCCTGCACGTATGGGCAGGACATCAGACTCACAGAAACAGAAGCCGGCACGGCTGCATTGCTGATCTGCAAGGGCAGGCTTCTACATAGAAAGTTGCTAGTGGAGGAGTGGCCTAGTGGTTAGAGCACTGGTCTTACAATCCAGAGGTGGCTGGTTCAAATCCTACTGCTGCTCCTTGTGATCTTGGGCAAGTCACTTAATCCTCTGTTGCCTCAGGTACAAATTTAGATTGTGTGCCCTCCTAGGGCAGAGAAATATCTAGTGTACCTGAATGTAACTCACCTTGAGCTACTACTGAAAAAGGTGTGAGCAAAATCTAAATAAATAACTAGTAGTCTTTAATAATGGCAGACAACATTTATAGGAAGTGAGATTTCTTCCCTGCAATTCTGTAATACCTTTGCATAAGAAAATACAACAATCTTGAGCTGTTGAATGCTTCCTCATTATACAGCGCTTAAATGAGTTGTTTACAAAAAAAAAAAGTTTAACATTGTATTTACCTTGTGCAAGATATAAAGATGCTGGAACCACTTTTGCCTACCAAACAGACAAGCTGTTTTCACTCATTCCCCCTTCTACCACAGAATGCTGTCAGCTCGGTTACCTGGATACTTGCAGTGCAATGATATGTGTGCTAGTCTGGAAAGTGAAACAGCTTGATATGTCAGCTAAAAGTAGAAATCATCAGCAATACGCCGTTTAGGGAGTGGAGGCATGAGATGCTTAGCTATTGAGTGTAGTGTGCAAACTACACAAGGCTGTGATCTATAGTCCAGTCATTTGGACTGTTTGGAATTGCCTGATGGCTTGGCTTGTTGGAAGGGGCAAGAGAGTACCGGGGGGGGGGGGGGGGGGGGGAAGAGATGGAGACAGGAAGGAGTAAGACAAGTCCTTCCAATAACCCCTCATCCAATAACTTTATCTACTATGACTGGGTCACAAACGCCTAGCAACGTGTGCAATTTGTAGACTAATGTGGAGGGGCATAATCGAACTGGGCGCCCATCTTTAAGGGCGCCCATCTCTAAGGATGCCCCGGCGAAGGGGTGGGGCACCCCGTATTATCGAAACAAGACGGGCGTCCATCTTTTGTTTCGATAATACAGTTGGGGACTCCGAAATCTCGACATTTAGGTCGACCATCTTGACATTTAGGCCGGCCATAGAGATGGGCGACCTCGATTTTCGCCAATAATGGAAACCGAGGACAGCCATCTCAAAAATGACTAAATCCAAGCCATTTGGTTGTGGGAGGAGCCAGCATTCATTCTGCACTGGCCCCCCTCTCATATGCCAGGATACCAACCGGGCACCCTAGGGGGCACTGCAGTGAACTTCACAAATTGCTCCCAGGTGCATAGCTCCCTTTCCTTGGGTGCTGAGCCCCCCAACCCCCCCCAAAACCCACTACCCACAACTGTACAACACTACCATAGCCCTTAAAGGGTAACAGGGGCACCTAGATGTGGGCACAGTGGGTTTCAGGTGGGTTTTGAAGTGCTCCCATTTACCACTACAAGTGTAACAGGTAGTGGGGGGGATGGGCCTGGGTCTGCCTGCCTGAAGTGCACTGCAGTATCCACTAAAAACTGCTCCAGGGACCTGCATACTGCTGTGATGGAGCTGGGTATGACATTAGAGGCTGGCATAGAGGCTGGGAAAAAATGTTTTTTAATTTTTGTTTTGGGTGGGAGGGGGTTGGTGACCACTGGGGGAGTAAGGGGAGGTGATCCCTGATTCCCTCCGCTGGTCATCTGGTCAGTTCGAGGCTTGGTGGTGAACAAAAAGGGACCAAGTAAAGTTGGCCAAATGCTTGTCAGGGACACCCTTCTTTTTTCCATTATCGACCGAGGACACCCATCTGTTAACCATGCCCCCGTCCCGCCTTCGGTACACTGCCAACATGCCCCCTTGAACTTTGGTCATCCCCGCGACGGAAAGCAGTTGATGATGCCCCAAATCGGCTTTCGATTATGCCGATTTGGGCGACCTTAGGAGAAGGACGCCCATATCCTTATTTATGTCGGAAGATGGGCGCCCTTCTCCTTCGAAAATAAGCTGGATAGGTTCCACACATGGCATCTATGCCTACCATGAAGTTGATGTAAGTGGCTGTGCCTAAATTTTGGTGAACCAATGCCACTTTATGCCAGTATTTTATAATGGCTTAGATGTACCTAAGCAGCAAAACCAGAAGCAAATAAACTCTGCACAAACAGCACAGCAGCCAAAACAAAGCAGAGGTCAAAGATACAATTCTTCATTGGCACATAAAAAACACAAATATGCATGCGTCCAACGTTGGAGAGACAACAACCATACGTTATGCTTGCTGCATCACAGTATGATTTAAATCATACTGTGGCACTGCAAGCATAATGTATGGGCCAATGAAGAATTGTATCTTGGACCCCTGATGAAGACATGTATGCTGAAGCTTGGCCAAGTCAAGTAATTTTACAATAAACCTATTTGTTGCTGGATCTGAGGCTTCTCCTTCTCTTGACTATCTCTGCTTTGTTTTGGCTGCTTAGGTGCTCCTAAGCACTGTTATAGAATTGGTGCTAACCCCTAATTTTATAAAAGTTGCCAATTATTGCATGTACCCAATATGCGCATGCAATTTAATTGAATAATGATCCAATTAGTGCCAATAATTGGCTTTTAACAAGTAATTATTGGCACTAATTAGATTTAATTGGAACTTACATGCATAAATTTAGGTGCAGGATTTGCGCCTAAATTTTTACATGCAAGTAAAAAAATAGAGGGGCGTGGAAATGGGAGAGCCATGGGTGAAATGGGGGCACTCCATGTCACGGCCGTGGCCTTGCCACCGCGCCCAGACTCACCTTTCCTTCCGGTGATCAGGCACCATGACTTCTCCAGACTCCCTCCTCCCTGCACTGAAGCCTCTGCTGCCAGTTCCCCTGTGCTCCAAGCCTCAATCTGATGCCCCAGCATTCTAGCCTCATTCCAGGGAGTATTCAAGCCTCGCTCTGGTGTTTCATCAGTCTGGCCTCTTCCTGGTGCCCTGCTACCTCCTTCAGTGTGGTTCAAGCCTTATTCTCGAGTACCAGAGACTGTGACATCATCAATGAGGGCCCCTTATAAGGAACCATGGGACACTCATGCATTGCCTTCGCAACATTTGCTCTTCTGCTGTGAATTGCTTGGCCTCAGCGCTGTTCCTGAGTTCCAGTCTTCAGCTGTACCTGAGTTCCAGTACACAGCTCTGTTTCTGAGTTTCAGTCTCCTGATTTTTAGCCTTCATCTCTGTGGTTCTGCTGGATATCCAGTATCCAATTCGGTCTCAAGGTGACTCTCATCTGCCATTCTTGGAGTTCCCCTACCTCCAGGGTTCGTAGCCAACGATGTCCCAAAGGCTCATTATTGGGACAGACACCCAGAACCCTGTTCTTATATTACGGTAATAACCAAAAGCAGCTTAATCCACTAGGTCACCAGTGCAGGATCTCATTACCATCATTGATTACCATACTACTGAAGCACTGGATCAGTGACAGGTCTCCTTGCTGATTTAATTTTATTTGTTGGGATTTATTAACCACCTTTATGAAGAGATAAAGACGAATTAGCCCATCCAGTCTGCTCAATTATTCCAACGTACACTGTTAAGGACATATCCCAGGCACCACTCATAGAAGCTTGATTACTTGTTGGATGTTGCTCGTCACCTAAGTCATTTTTTCCCTTCCTCTAGGACTCCTGATGGCTAATTAGCATTAACAACGCGTTTGATAGTGGGTCCAAGAAACACGTATTCGTTGTCAACAGCATTCATGTCAGCAACAGAAAAACATCTCTGTCTAATGGATCCAAGTTATTTAAGACAAATTGAATTACATTTAACCACATTACAAAGAGGAGTTTTCTTCAGAAGGGTGGAAAGCTTGAATTAAGTCAAAGCTTTTCCAGAAACTACAGATGGCTATTGGAAAAAAAAAATTAAGGAAAGAGCCAAAAGTATGGCACACGTAAAACATTTATTAAAAGAATGATACCTTTGGCTAATACATTGGTTGCTGGGGTAGCCTGGCAGCTTAGTGGCTGTGCTGTTTCTTTCATGCAGAGGACCTGGGACCTCAGGTCTTTTGGGGGCTGGGGTGCTGAAAAGACTTGGCTGAATGTGTTAGATGATGATACAAAATATGGGAAACATCCCCAATTAGTTGTAAATGAAGGGTCATGGTATTGTAGCTTCTCACTGAATTAGAATTTAAAAAAAATTGCCGATATATACTAAGGCTGCCAACTAGATCCATATTCTCTGGATAAGGTTGATCCAGTCCTGGGTTTACCCCTCCCCCCTTAATAAAAAAGCAAGACTACAAGTCCTAGCATGCACTGGGGGTAAACCCAGGACTGGATCAACCCAGTCTTGTGAATCTGGATCCAGTTGGCAGCCTTAGTATATACCAGTGGTTCCCAAACCTGGTCTTGGAGGCACCCCAGCCAGTCAGGTTTTCAGGATATCCGCAATGAATATTAATGAGAGAAATTTGCACGCAGTGAAGGGAGTGCATGCAAATCTCTCTCATGAATATTCATTGTGGATATTCTGAAAACCTGGTTAGCTGGGGTGCTTCCAGGACCAGGTTTGGGAACCACTGGTATATACCAATTATATTAATGGTTTTTTTAGATATGCCTTAGCCAGGATAATTTTAAAATAAGAAGCCCAACAAAGAAAAGTAGAAACTGAGGGTTGACTTAATCAATTGGCAGACTAACCAGCCACCTAAGACAGCAGCTTCTGCAGGCTGGGAAAGAGCAGCTGCAGTGAAGGTATTATAACAGGTCCAGATTTCACATAGCCCATTTATCTATGTACCCCAAAGCCCATCTTTCTACTCTACTCTGCTGGAGACTGGCCCCATACACCTTCAGGTTTCTAGGATTTTGATTTCTGGGGCTGAACCGTGAGATCTATCCATAACCATCTTAACTTCAGGAAACTACTGAAAACCAACTTGTTTAAGAAGGCCTACCCCCCTGATCCATGTTAACTTCCTACTTCCTGCGACACAGCAAAATATGGACCATACTAGATTTCAATAACTACCCCCTCTTTATTTCCTTGTTGGTTTATACTGATGTTTGTTACATGCTTACTACTGTACTATGTATTTGTATTATTGAACCGGAGCCTACCTCTACGGTATTGTGTAAGCCACATTGAGCCTGAAAACTAAGTGGGAAAATGTGGGATATAAATGTGTAGTATCTGGAATCAGGGTTCTGGGACTTATGCCTGCTAAAGTGTGGATGACTGATTTCAAAGCAACAAATTCCCCTTGCAGCCCTGAATTAGCCAGAGAATGGACAGTGTTCAACAGCAAGCAAGGGTAGGGAAGTCAAAATGCAAGACACAGGCCTCTGGATTCTCTATATAGGACCAGATTTTATATATCACACCTAAAAAAATCGGCGACAAAAAATACGCCAAGAGATATTCTATAAAGTGTGCCTAAATTTAGGAGTACTTTATAGAATAAGCCTAAATTTCTGCACAGTTTATAGAATACGTCGAGCGCCTGTCCACATGACTAAACTTAGTCACGAGCAGTTACGCCAAGTAAAGGCTGGCGTAAATGATGATGCCTAAATTAGGCATGGACTGGGTGTATTCTATAACAACGCGCATAGGTTTTAAACACCCACGGCCCACCCATTCCTCACCCATGGCCAAGTCCCCTTTCAACTATGACACTTAGAATTTACTCGCATCTCATTATAGAATACGCTTAGACATTTGTGTACGTAAATTCTAATCAATTCTAATTAGTGTCAATAATTGTTTGTAAATTGGCAATTATCGGCGTTGATTGGCTTGTTAACTTAATTAAGTTGCACACGCAAATCCAGATTATGGCCAGATTTGTGTGCGCAACTTAAGTCACGCTATACAGAATCTGGGGGCTAGTGCCCAACTAAATTGGCTAACAAGCCAATTATTGCCAATAATTGAGTGCTAATTGGCACCCATATGAATTTGCACGCACATCTTGCTATGCTATCTTCTATAACCCCAGGATACATAATCACTCACTGGACAAGGAAAGAAAAAAAGAGGAGGAGGCATAGCTTTAATCCACAGATCCCACTTCACTGTAACAACAACAGCCGAATCCATAACCCCCCAACTTGAAATCGTCTCAGTGAGAATTCACCACACTAACTTGCTCGATCACCTAAACGCTGTCCTGTTTTATAGAGACCACCAGGTAACTGGCATGAATGCCAACCACATTTCATGGATTTCATATCAAGCACATGCGTATCCAACTCCAATCTACTTATAATAGGGGACATAAACCTACACCTAGAAGACCCTAACTCAACTAATGCACGTGAATGCAAGGATTTCCTCGAACTGTGGGACCTCAATTGACCAAGTATGCAAACAACCCATGTCAAAGGACACACACTTGACCTCATCACATACAAATTGTCCTTAGACTTAAACCTCGTACTAACAGACACAAAATGGACAGACATACCATGGTCAGACCACTACAAATTAAACCTATCCCTCCAATGGCGAAAAAAGGCCCACACCCTAATCAAGAACGCACAACCTATACCACGAGAGGCCAAATTGACCCTGTAACATTTTGGCAACAAATCTACAAGAACAAATGGACAGCACAAACAGACTGAATACACTATCTCCTAGAATGGGACAACAGATGTAGAAGCACACTAGACAACATAGCAGCACTACAAACTAGAACCTCACGAAGACACAATTCAATACCATGGTTCAACAAAGTACTGAAAAAACTAAAAACACAAGTTAGGAGGCTTGAACGAGCATGGAATAAAAAAAAGATGAATTTACACTCAACGCATGGAAACAAATGCAAAGAAAATACAAATATGCAATTAGACAAACCAAAAGATCATACTACAAAACTAAAATAGGGCCAGAATACAAAGACATACATAAACTTTTCCAACTCGTGAACAAACTACTAGATACCACACCGGTTACTACAACCAGCACAGACACCCCTTCAGCAGACAACCTTGCTAAATACTTCAATGAGAAAATCGTAAAGCTATGACTCACAATACCAGTCAATACCACCGACCATGAAAAATTCATTGATTGTTTGGACCCAACCCCCGATGAATATCCTGCAGACCGAATCTGGACAAACTTCGCCATCCTCACAGATGACACCATCACCCAAGCGATCAACAGGTCCGCCAAGTCCCACTGCAAACTGGACATATGCCCCAATAACCTAATAAAATTCGCCCCTCAATGATTCATAACAGACCTCACATCGCACCTGAACCATATGTTACAAAACGGACTCTTCCCAATGGACAAAGGAAACATTCTACTTACCCCAATACCAAAGGATTCAAAGAAAAAAACAATTGGCATAACCAATTACCACCCGATAGCATCTATCCCTCTAGCAACCAAACTAATGGAAAGTACGGTAGCCAAGCAGCTTACCGACTACTTAAACAAATTCTCGATACTACACAAATCTCAATCAGGATTCTGATCCAGCCACAGCACTGAAACATTACTAATCACTCTTCTAACCAAATTCAAACCATCAATTGCAACTGACAACAATATACTTCTCCTACAATTTGACATGTCCAGTGCGTTCGACATGGTAAGCCATAAAATATTACTAAATATCCTAGAATACTTCAGGATCGGAGGAAACATTCTCAGTTGGTTCGAAGGCTTCCTAACCGCAAGAACATACCAAGTGATATCTAATTTGAAAACTTCGGCACCATGGAAACCAGAATGCGGAGTACCTCAAGGATCACCACTTTCACCGACCCTTTTCAACCTAATGATGATACCTCTGGCCAAATCGTTATCCAACCAAGGCCTCAACCCACACATCTACGCAGATGATGTCACGATCTACATCCCATTCAAACACGATCTAAAAGAAATCACAAATGAAATTAATCTCAGCCTTCAAATCATGAACTCATGGGCAGATGCATTTCAATTAAAACTGAACGCAGAAAAAACACAATGTCTCATCCTCTCATCACAACACAACACGAACAAACCCGCCACTATAAACACCCCAAACTTTACCCTTCCTGTCTCAGATAGCCTGAAAATACTTGGAGTTACAATTGACTGAAATCTCACACTAGAAAGCCATGTGAAAAATACAACAAAGAAAATGTTCCACTCAATGTGGAAACTCAAAAGAATAAAACCTTTCTTCCCAAGAGAAATATTTCGCAGCCTAGTACAATCAATGGTGCTGAGTCACCTAGATTACTGCAATGCAATCTATGCCGGATGTAAAGAACAAATCATTAAGAAGCTCCAGACAGCACAAAACACAGCAGACAGACTCATATTTGGAAAAATGAAATACGAAAGTGTGAAACCCCTAAGAAAAAAATTACACTGGCTCCCACTTAAAGAATGCATTACGTTCAAAGTTTGCACTCTGGTACATAAAATCATTTACAGCGAAGCCCCGATCTACATGTCAGACCTCACAGACTTACCACCCAGGAACACTAAAAGTTCAGCATGCACATTCCTGAACCTCCACTACCCCAGCTGCAAAGGACTAAAATATAAATTAACACATGCATCCAGCTTCTCCTACATAAGCACGCAGCTATGGAATGCATTACCACTCGCCGTGAAAAAAATACATGACCTAACTAACTTTCGGAGATCACTGAAGACCAGCATGTTCAACAAGGCATACCACATTGATCCATCTTAACACCAGACAATGAAACTCAAGCCAGAACTGGACAAAACCTAACTCTCTATACTTGACTACCAAAGTCTACTCTATCACGAATGAACCTTAACGCACGACCACTTTGTCCCTCAGACCGACTATGTACTCTTTATTCTTGACTGCCTAATCTACTATGTCAATCATGATCTTTAATGTAATACCACTTGTATCTATCACTCCAGAAATGGCGATCACCATGACGGAACAGTGTAAGCCACATTGAGCCTGCAAATAGGTGGGAAAATGTGGGATACAAATACAACAAATAAATAAATAAATAAATAAATAAATAAATAACAATGTGCACCCAAATTCCATACAAGGAGAACAGGAAACCACCTCTATGGGAACACAAAGGCAATAAAACAAAGTAGAAGGAGACAGCAAGAGTAGCAGCTCTGGGAGTAATGTGAAAAAAATCCCACACAGGTAATTGTCCAGGAGAAAACCTTTATTTGCACCAGTATGAACCCGACACGGGACCATGTTTCTGCGGGGCAAACCCGCCTTCCTCAGGGGTCGTAGAGGCACTGATGGATGTTGGAAATCAGTACAGTCAAATAACCTGGAGTGAGTACCATATATAAATGTAGATGGACGTTGCTTTCAGGGAATGGTAAGACAAAACCACAATATGTCATGGAGTCTCAACAGGATGCTTCACTGTGGCTTTTTCAGCACCATTTTGCCTTACCATTCCCTAAGAGCAGCATTCATCTACATTTATATATGGTACTCACTCCAGGTTATTTGTCTGTACTGATTTCCAGCATCCATCAATGTCTCTATGACCCCCGAGGAAGGCGGGTTTGACCCACCGAAACACGATCCCGCAAATAGAGGTTTTCTCCTGTGTGGGATTTTTTCGCATTACTCCCAGAGCTGCTACTCTTGTTTCCCCCTCTGCTTGATCACCCAAATCCCATAACATACAACCCAAAAGGGGGCATGGCCATGGGAGGTGCATGGGTGAGTCAGGGGCATCCCAAAAATATGCACACAGTGTTATAGAATATCAGGGATTTTTGCCCGAATTGGACACCAGAAATTACACCTGGTTTCAGCAGTTGTAAGTCCTGGCATGCAAAAGCATTATAGAACAGCATTGAGTGCCGATATTTTTCAGTGCCGATTTTTCAGCGCCATTTATTGAATCTAGTCCAGAGAACTTGTCTATTTAAAGGCATCCTCTGTAAGCCCTCTTCAATATCTGGCCTAGTAATTTTTGTAAGTGGGGCCATTACAAAAAAAAAGAAGAAGGTCCCATTGGTTCTTCAGTCTTGCTCTTGTAAACATTGCTTGCTGACTTGTGGCAGATCTAAACTCTGTAAGAAACAGAAAACACTGATCATTCCTCCCACCACAGGTTAAGTGCCTTTCAAAAACATAATCAATTTAGACAGTTGCTCATGCTGTTTCACTTGAAAGCCCTAAGTGTGCCACTGAAAGAGGCCATCCATTTCAGAAATGGTGCATTTATGGGAATATTCAGAAAACGCAGTTTCTCTGTCGTGAGCACTTCAAAATGTGCAAAGCACTTAGAAGGGCCACTTTGTACCCACAGGCTCTTATTAAATAAATATTTCTATCCTATAAACAGTTCTAATTTAATTTGGCGGTTCTGGCAGTAAACCACAGCGTTCCAGACGTGGTTGACTTGGTGCTTGCTGATCGCTATCCCGTTGGACTGATTTCCTGCTTCTGTGTTAAGATTTGCAAGAAGTGCGCTGTGGTGTTTTCAGTTGCTTTGCTTATGACTTTGCATGATTCATTGAGGAGCATTTCTGGATGTGTGGTTCTTAGGAGTTTTCACACTAATTGACCCCTGACACAGGCATATACACACTGAAACATGGCCTGTGTCAGGTCTATCCATTAAAGGACTCCTCATTGTTCCACTCTTGAAGGCCTATTTGTGTTTTTTTTCTGCTACTATTTTTATTTGTTACATTTGTATCCCACATTTTCCCACCTATTTGTAGGCTCAATGTGGCTTACATAGTACCGGAGAGGCGTTTGCAGACTCCGGTGTGAACAAATACAAAGTGGTGTTGTGGTAAGATAAAGTTCATGTGGCACAGCCACTTTAGGGCATCATATAATGGAAGAGTTGTGTTATGTTCATTGCGTACTTTAGTTTTGTTGTGTTGCAGATATCAGGCTTTTATGTTGGATCCTATCCTATAAATACATCATGGGAAAATACATTTATATCTATATCTATAGCTAAGAACATAAGAGTAGCCATACTGGGTCAGACCAATGTTCCATCTAGCCCAGTATCCTCTTTTCCAAACAGTGGCCAAGCCAGGTCACAACTACCTGGCAGAAACCCAACTAGTGGCAACATTCCATGTAGAATCCCAAAGAATAGCAAGATTCTGGAATCCTAGAGAGTAACAAGATTCCATGCAGAAACTCAAATAGTAGGAACATTCCATTAGAACCCCAAAGAATAGCTAGATTCTGGAATCCTAAAGAGTGACAAGATTCCATGCAGAATCTCAGAGTAGCAACATTCCATACTACAAATCCCAGGGCAAGCAGTTGCTTCCCATGTCTGTCTCAATAGCAGACTATGGACTTTTTCTCCAGGAATTTGTCCAAACTTTTTTTAAATCCAGATACACTAACTACTATTACCACATCCTCCAGCAAAGAGTTCCAGATCTTAACAATTCGTTGAGTGAAAAAATATTTCCTCCTATTTGTTTTAAAAGTATTTCCATGTAACTTCCTTGAGTGCCCCCTAATCTTTGTACTTTTCGAACGAGTAAAAAAATCAATCTACTTCTACTCGTTCTACACCACTCAAGATATTATAGAACTCAATCATATCCCCCCTCAGCCGTCTCTTTTCCAAGCTGAAGAGCCCTAACCTCTTTAGCCTTTCCTCATACGAGAGGAATTCCAACCCCTTTATCATTTTGCTCGCTCTTCTTTGAACCTTTTCTAATTTCACTATATCTTTTTTGAGATACGGTGACCAGAACTGAACGCAATACTCAAGCTGCGGCCACACCATGGAGCAATACAGAGGCATTATAGTATTTTTGGTCATATTCGCCATCCCTTTCCTAAAAATTCCTAGCACCCGGTTTGCTTTTTTGGTCACCACCACACACTAAGCAGAAGATTTCAGTGTATTATATCTATGCTTAGAATAAGGCTTCTAGTGTTGCAATAACCTTACAGGCCCTTTTACCAAGCTGCAGCAAACACTAATGTGTTTTTACCGCAGCTCAAAATGGCGTTCTCGTGCGGCACACTGAGGTAACCCACGGTTCTGTTGACATGTGCGTGTACTACCAGCATGCTAAACAATAAAATTGATTTCTTCACGAGGGGACATGTCTGGGGGCGGACAGTGGGCATGTCAGTGCGAACCTGCTAGCGCAGATACACTACCATGTGTGAACAGATTAGCGCAGGATTAGTACGTGAGCCCTTACTGCCTACAAAATAGATGGCGTTAAGGGCCCAAGTGGTAATTTTTGTTAATGGCCATGCACTCATGACAACATTAGCGCATGGCCATTAGATCAGAAAATGGAAAAATCGGCCATTTTCTGGCCACGGCAAAAAGTGACTTAAGGCCAGTGAAACGGCACACTAAGTCCATTTTTTGGTGTATCTTAGTAAAAGGACCTCTTAGTTATTGAACAGCTAAAATGTAAAAAGGCAGCCACAAATGGAGCAAAATGAGTATTTCAGTCAATAATTCTGACCAAAAGTGGATTACCTCTGTAGATAACAATGAAATTTGTGCTATTTTTTCAGTAAAATGTTAAAATTATTTATTTTATAATATTTTAAATTACAGGGTTGTATCAAATATCCAGCAACATAATGGTATATCACTAATACATTATGCATACAGTACTGATAACGCTTTAAAAATGGTTTTTTTATATGAAAAATATATATTTCCATTATTTTACATGGAAAATATATATTTAAAAGATTAGCCTTGTGATTGTGAGATGGTAAAGAAGTTTGAGTAAAGGGAAAGGTAGGCAAATTCTACTGTCTAAAAATTTTTTAAATAAAATACCCCTGTCTACTAAGCCGCGCTAGCGGCTGAAGTGCGCTAATGCCGACACAGCCCTTTCACTTTGAATGGGCTGTGTCGGCATTGCTGCATGGCAGGCCACTAGCACAGCTTAGTAAACAGGAAAGAAAATGTTTTAGTTGCATCTGATAAATTCAGATTTGAATGAGCTCATCAGGATTTTCCCGGTTTCATAATTTCTCTATCCAATATTCAGAATCAGCTGTTGGTGGTTTTTTTTAAAAATAAAATGTCTGAATTTAAGCTAATTTTTCTCCAGTTGTGCTGTCTGAGTAACTGCATTTTACAGTGTCAATTCTACATTCATAATCACAACGAAGTGTCTTTGCCAATTTGAAATCCTTAAATGAAGGAATGCTTAAAAAACGGTTTTCTGGCTTACAATCTGTCACCAGGTTTATTAATTAATTTATTTAATTTAAGTCATGTGGAGACATTTCTTTGAGGATCTTTAGAAGGTAACTTAGGGATTCGTTTTCTAAGCTGTGCTAGTAAATGGGCTTATTTATTTTATATTTATTTATTTATTAGGATTCATTTACCACCTTTTTGAAGGAATTCACCTAAGGTGGTGTATAACAAGTCAAACATAAGCAACAGACAAATACAGCAATAAAAATATTCAAATAACAATACAAACTATGGCATAGTATGCTACATTGCAATGTCAACACAATATGCAATAAAACATTTTAATAGACAGCCTAGGGTATAAGCAAAATGGGAGGTATAGATAGGTAAGATAGAGTAACAGGAGTAAGAAGATAAGGGGATTCATTTAAGAAAGTTGCACATGAGGTCAGAAAGGTGTTTGAATATTATCTTAGCTAGGATAGGAGTGGATAAACATGTCATGCTTTAGTATGTACGGCTTGTGTCACTCCTTGTGTGTTTGTGAGACAAAGAAGTTAGTTACTTCTCCAATTAAAGGCCTAGTTGAAAAGCCAAGCTCTCACATGCTTCCTGAAGTAGAGATAGTCTTGTGTTAAGCACAGCCTTTCAGGGAGTGCATTCCAGAGGGTGGGGGCTACTCTGGAGAAGGCTTGCTGGCGAATATCACATCCTGTAATGTTCTTTGGAGAGGGTGTGGTTAGGGGTATTCCTTGGGAGGACCTTCGGGCCCCTTTTACTAGGCCGCGTAGGGGCCTACGCGTGCGCAACATGGGTCAAATTGGAGTTACCGCCTGGTTACTGTGTAGCCCTTGTGGTAATTTCAATTTTGGCATGCGTCCGCTATGCGCATGTGAAAAATATATTTTTATTTTCTGGCACGCATAGCAGATGCATGCCAAGTGGCATCTGATGTGCATAGGTCATTACCGCCCAAATTCTTTACCGCTAGGTCTATGGCTGGCAGTAAGGTCTCACACCCAAAATGGACGCACGGCAATTTTGAATATTGCCACGCGTCCATTTTCGGCAACCCCCCCCCCCCCCCAAAAGGCATTTTTTGCAGGTGCGCTAAAATATGGATCTGCATGCACCCAAAACCAACACCTACACTACTGCAAGCCATTTTGCAGCGCACTTTTGTAACAGGACTGAGAGTGTCCTTGGAGGGGTGTAGAGGGTGATCCTGTTCACCAAGTACTGAACAAGAAGACAAGTACTCTGGGCCATTTCCCTTTAAGGACCTTGAAGATCAGACATAGAGTTTTAAATTTAGCCCTGTATTGTACTGGTAGCCAGTGAAGGTTTTACAAAAACGGTGTGATGTGGTCACATCGCTTACAACCTTCTATTATTCTTGCTGCAACATTCCCTGTTTTACCCACAGAAATTGCTTTGAGAATTAAAGTCTAAAGGTCAATCATAAAATCTTAGGGCCTCTTTTAACAAGCCATGCTTGAATGGGCTCAGTCAGCATTGCCACGCGGGAACCGCTAACGTGGCTTGATAAAAGAGACTCTTAAATAGTCTTGGTGTAACTGTAAGCCAGGATAGGGCTCAGTTGCACTCGCAACAGACAGTTGCAATTCAAATGCATAGCGACATTCTGTAGTAACTGAATCTTATAAGTGCTCTTTGCTGGCAAGCCAGCATTGCAATAATCTAACCCACCCAACACTAAGTTATACAACACCATCATTAAGTCCTGAGAAGATATATAGGGTTTGAGAGGGTAAACCATACGTAAGCTACTTTTGGCAATCCTTGCAAACATTGCAGTTTTCTCTTCCATCTTCGGCTTAGGCAGGGTTGGTACAAAGCTTTACATCTCCCTCTCAATTAACTTTCAGGCCTCAAGGACCCCCTGCACAATCTTTCCTTACAGTTTATTTATCCATATTTATATTCTGCAAATCTAAATACAGATAAATTCCAGCAATGCATGATATAAAACATAGGCAAGCACATATAAAACTGATACAGGTACCCAGATTAATTATTTATTGGGATTTATTAACTGTCTTTATGAAAAAAAATCACCCAAGGTGATAAGGTAGAGTTTACCATAAAATTTACAATTTTGTTAACAATAATAAAATAACCAAATATAAGCATAAATACAATCAGGGCCCTGTTTACTAAGCCGCATTGTAGGCGCGCTAACATGTTGGCATGCACTAAAAATTAGCATGCGCTAGCGATAGAGACAGCCATTATATTCCTACAGGTGTCTCTATCATTAGTACACGCTAATTTTTAGCTCATGCTAAAATGTTTGCATGCCTACAGCGTGGCTTAGTAAACATGTCCTTTAGGGACCCTTTTATGCACGTGGGTGCCTACTTGCGTACAACGCACGTCAAATTAGAACTACCGCCCGGCTACCACATGCCCTGGGCGGTAATTCTAATTTTGACGCGTGTCCAAAAACGTGTGGCAGAAAATAATTTCTATTTTCTACTGTGTGGCGCTAATCAGGTGGTAATTGGCAGTGTACACACGCTGACGATTACTGCCCAGTTAACGCGTGAGACCTTACCACTAAGTCAATGGGTGGCGATAAGGTTTCAGGGCCAAAATGGACATGTGCCAATTTTTATTTTACAGTACGTCCATTTTTGGCCCCCAGAAAGGCCTTTTTTGCAGGCACGCTGAAAAATGGACCTGTGCGTGTCCAATACACGCATCTATACCAGTATAGGCCACGCCTTAATAAAAGGGCCCCTGAATGAGGTAAACTTGGAAATGGCAAATCGAAACCTATTAATAGAGCTCACATGAAACAGTATCAGAAATATACATATTTAACAGCACTGTAGAATAATCATATAACAGAAATATGATAAATGTCAGTACAATACAAATGATAACGATTTAGGCAGCCTGGATGAATAAAATGCCAATGCTGTTCTTACAGTACAATGAAACGTTTTACTATGTAGCCGAGGGCCAAGTGTAGTTGAGATATGTAGATGGGGAAAAGATGGGTAGAACAAAGTCAATTGGGATAAATAGATGCGTAGTTAAACTAAAGGCAAATTATATGTATAGTTGAATAAGATATGAGAAACTGGTCTAAGTTACAGAAAGAGCCTATAGTGAGACCAAAAGTAGGAAAGGAAAGGGAAGAGAGGAAAACAGCAAGAACAGACTGAGGATCAGCTGAATGCACGTTCAAAAAGCCAGGTTATAAATACTTTTTTCAATCTGGTATGGGACGTTTTAAAGGGAGTCTAGGGAGAGAGACAGCTTTAGAGGTAGGGCTCCAGGTACGCAAAACTAGAGTCATGGAGATCTCTAAATGGATATGTGAGAGGGAAGGTAGGGCCAGCAAAGCAGGGCTGCCGAGAGCCGGAGCCGGGCCCGGGACAAGGCCGCCCCCGGGCCCCCCCCCCCCCCCACCCGAGGTCGCCGGGCCTCGCCAACCTGAGATCGCCGTGCCCACCCGAGGTTGCCGGGCCCCCCTCCACCTGCTATCGGGCCGGGCCCTAGGAAATAACCTTAAGCCTCCTTTCACTTCGCAGCAAGCAGCGGCAGGGCAGACCTCTCCTCCTTCCTTCTGTACCCCTCCCTCGCGGATGTTACATCAGGCAAGGGCGGGACATGGAAGGAAGGAGTGGCCTGACCTGCTGCTGCTTGCTGCGAAGTGAAAGGAGGCTTAAGGTTAGTTCCGGGAGTGACGGAGGGCGGGCCAGGCAGCGACAGAGGGCGGGCCAGGCGGCGGCAGCGCCGGGCCCCCCTGGAGGCCTGGGCCCCGGGACTTTTGTCCTCCCTGTCCCCCCCTCTCGGCGGCCCTGCAACAAAGAGGCTTGGGAAGAATGGAGGGCACGAGAAGGTACATAAGGAGTTATAAGATTTGTCAGATATGGGGGATTGCCAGAGTGTAGTGCACGATGAACCAATAACAACAGCTTGAATTTTAAGCCGGCTGAGACGAGAAGCCAATGTTCTTTAATTAGGAAGGAGAGAAATGATTATAACGGTGAGTGTTGTAAATGAGCTTAACAGCAGTAGATTGAATAAGCATTTAATGGAACCAAGTGGTAGCTCATTATAAAGTGGAGGGGAGGGGAGGGGTGTGGGTGTCAATAGGCCACCACAGAGGTTTTTGGGTTGTGGGGGGGGGGGGGGGGCTCGAGAGTGGGTCCACTGGACCACCAGGAATTTTTTTAGTTCAGGGGGGTCAGGAGGGGGTTCGGTGGACCACCAGGGAGGTTTAAAGGTTAGGGTGGAATGGGGTCAGGGTTGGTGGTCTGCCGGACCGCAAGGGAGTTTTTAAACCATGGAATTTTGGTCACCCTCAAGAGCTGTCAGTAGGTTTTATTCATTAGGGCAGGGAGTTTCTGTGCAAGCTGCTTTGAGCATTGCATGGAATTGCTAATGAGCTCATTTAAATTAGCATAAGACTTTTGGTCACTGCTTCCAAAGCCTCAGTGCATTGCACACTAAAAATATTTCATTTAGATTGGCTAAAACCAGTCTAAATGACACATTGCAAGCCCAGTTCCTTTGAGCATTTTCCACCTCTACTTGCTGCAGACACCCACCTGAAAAAGAGCGAAAACATTCCATAACCATTGTATCACACTCCAAACACCTAAGCCTAGACAAGAGGATTGATTACATGATGCAAATTTTACAAGAACCATTTTCTGCGTGTAAAACGTATTTCACACATGGAAAAACCATTATAAAATTACCTCCTTTATGTATTAGTACAGAATATATATACGATAAATGAAATGAAATTAGTGAACTTCAGCAAGAGAGCTTGCAAAGAGCTGCTTATAACTGAATCTGACTCATCCAAATTCTCTCCAAAGCAACAGCAGCAGCAACAACAACAAAACTGAATGTCACTGTCTTCAGCAAAGAAATGAAAATGAATACCTAAAGCCCAAAGGACACAAATGTACATTGAGAGGTTCTTTTACCAAACTGCTGGAAAAAGGGCCCTTTGCTAGCAGCGGGGGCCATTTTTCCCATGTGCCAGGGCCCTTTTTACCGTAGTGGGTAAAAAGCCCCCAGACAAACATGGCCGTGTGTTAAAAGAACTCTTATCGCATGGCCATGCGGCGGGGAACCCTTACCAGTATCCATTGAGGTGGTGATAAGGGCTGCCACGGTAACCTGGTGGTAACCGGGCAATGTGCAGCGATGCCCGATTACCGCCGGGTTACCGCTGCACAAACCATTCCTGAGGGTTTTCTTTTCCCCCCGGAAATGGCGCAGGTTCAAGGCGGAACTACCGCCGACAGCCACGTTGGGTTGGCGGTAGTCCTGATTTAGCATTTGATAAGCCCACGTTGGGCTGACTGATGCTTAGTAAGAGACACCCAAATGAAATAGAAGAGAGAACCAAACTTTAGGGAACTCCATATTGCAGGGAGAAGATAACGAACCATCCTTTTTCCTGATGACCTTCTGTGATCATTGGCTAAGGGGAAAATGGAATTACTTAGCTATTCTATTCTATTCTATTCAATACCTTCTAGACCGCTTTTATCAAATTTCAAAGTGGTTCACAAGAAGAGTAATATCTCAAACAGGTATGATGTACAAATTACACATTGCAATGCCTATAAGGTAAACATTTACAAACAAAATAGATGGAATTTTAAAATTTACGAAAAAGACTATGGTCAGATACCAATCTTAGACCCACTGGCTGACTATTCCAAATGTTTGGACCTTGAAATATAAAGGAATGTTCCCAAATGGACTTTATTTTCCTCACCGACGCTATACCAAGAGTCAAATGTTTTGAACTCCTTAAATAATCCCTGGATCCTGGATATAATATTAAATCTCCTACCATAGAGGAGTTCAGCCCATGGATACATTTATGAAATTGGCAAAGTATCTTAAATTGAATATGAGCTCCTACTCTTAACCAATGTAGCTCCCTCAATAATGGACTAACTTCAATAAATTTCCCCATGCTAAAGATCAATTGAGCTACATTGTTTTGTAAAAGCTGAAGATGACAAATCTGTTGTTTATTAACACGACAATACAATGAATTGCAATAATCAAGTAATGGTAACAGTGTGGTTTGTGTAATTCTTCTAAAACTCATAGGACTTAATGATGTTCGAATCACTCCCTCTTTATCTATATGCCAAATGCTGCAGTAAGTTCCAATAAAATCAATACTGCAAAACCTTCCTTATCAAGACTGTTGCATATCATCAACCAGAAGCATTAACAATGTCTTGGGACCATACTCTGCTTGAAACTAATACATCCTTCAGCCAAAAGATAGTCCAAAAGCTGCTGGTGCACAGTCCTTTCAAGGAACTGGCTTTATGAAAAAGGTCGATTTAGCATTGGCCAATATGTTTTGCACAAAGTTTGGATCTAATGGAGACCTTTTAGAAGGGGATGGATACATGGTTGTATTCTTTAATGCTACACTGAGCTCACCTTCAGAAAGTGAAGAATTTACCAAAACTTTTAACTGCTCAATTTGTTTATTCAGAACATCAAAGCAGTTTACGATGTGTGTAACAGAAGGAAAAAATGATTCAGATTAGGGGGGGAAAAAGGCAACATTTAGAAAATTAAGACGGAAGGGGAAAGGAAAGGGAGTGAAATAGAAGACTCGGAAACAATACTCAGTTTTGCAGCTCATAGGTCTTTTTGTAAAAGCCATGTTTTAAGGCTCGATTTGCATAGTGGTAAAGGTAGAAATTGTTCTCAAGGATAGGGACAGTGAATTTCAAACATAGGCATAGAGAGCAGTGTAGCTGAAGCAGAATGATGAGTAACTTCCACCCATATTTTTGTTGTAGATGGAACAGTCAATGGGTCAGGTTGAGTGGATCTCAGACAACGACCTGGCATATGTTAGCATCTTACCTGCCACTTGAATTAAATAGGAACGGTATAGATTTGAAATGCAATAGGAAACCTGTAGATTGGCATTCCTAGTTTCAGGTACCTGAAAATGCAGAGACAGTAACATCATCAGCTTTCTTTAGACCAGAGTTGACTTCTTCACGGAGCTACTCTCTCATTTTGTACTAATGGTGGCAATTTTTCCCTTGAAAGAAAAATGAAAATTTCTCACAAGATAAAATTGGCCAGTCAGTGGACGTTAATTCCATATTAGGAGAGAAAGAATCCCTAGGATTTATTTTGAGCGTTTTGAGTAAAGTGATGTGGTAGTCCATTATAAACCATAACATTCTACTGCACTGTCACCCTCTTATCTACCATCCATCTCTTCCTGACTCTCATCCCTGACAGTCTCACCTAACCCACCCCACCCTCTTCCTGTGAGACTGTCATTGTAAAGCTTTTGTGTTTCTCTTATATATACTGATATTTGCCAACATTTGCTTATTTCTGATCTGAAGAAGAAGGGTTACCTTCAAAAGCTAATCAAAAAATGTATGAAGTTAGTCCAATAAAAAAAGATATCATCTTATTTTCTTTTCTCTGTTTTGTTTTATTTTATTTCTATTTATTACTTTTGAGCATTTGAAATACAATTTCCATTTCACTAATTCCACAGGCTCTTTATAAAATTTCAGTTGCTCTATTTTGATGTGTGCATTTTCTCTTCAATGCCTGATTTATGCTTTTCAGCTTCTGTATCTTCATAGTAGACCATGACACTGGAAATATACTTTGCTTTTTAAAAACTATTTTAATTATTTTTCTAATCTAGCAACCTCATTGCCGCTCATCTGTAGGCTTTCCAGGTGTAAGAGTTGAGACTTCCACCCTCTTTTGGTCCATTAACAGAGGACATATCCATTTCTGTGTGTAATATACCAGAGTTTTTTGAGAGTATTTCTGTGTAACATCACTTTTTCAAGGCCATGCAAGACTTTATTTATACAGATGTTAATACTGTCCTTAAAATGTCAAGTGTTTTCAGTCTTAACAAAACAAAAAGACTGTGGCAAAGGAAAAAAAGAGTGAAAGAGAGATGAGTCATTTTCAAGATGGTTTAACTACCCCATGATGTCTGATCACCTGTGCTATTTCTAGGTAGCAGCAAGATTCTTTAACTTAGTTTCAGATCATTAGACTCACTGTTGGGTTAACAATAAAAGCCCCATGAGTACAAAGGTAAATGATACATATATTTTCCTTGCATTAAAAGCTAATTTCAACCTTTCCATTTAAGAAGTTGTCCAGGTATGCTTTGGGAGAAGAAAGGTAGGAGAGGGAATGCAGGAAGGACAGTGTTTGAGTTGAAGAAAGATCTATTTAAAATAAACAGAACCTTGCTATATATAGGCTAAGTTGAATTTATTTATTTATTTGTGACATTTATATCCCACATTATTCCAAACAAATTTGAGCTCAATGTGGCTTACAATAAACAGTATAGGATACATAACAAAGAATAGTGCATAAGAATGTAATTTGTAAGAATCCAATTTTACAATACAGTATCATAAACATACTGGGATAGCTATGGATGTTTAACCTTTAGAAAATCTATTATGAATGAGAAATTGTACATGAAGCAAAGAGAAGGTTAACAGTAAATAGAGTAATAACCAATTCAGGTAATAATTAATTGTTTGAGATATGGTTGTTCTTTGTGAGGGTTTATTTGAATAGGAACGATTTGAGGATTTTGCGGAATCTAGTATATTCCTGTATGTTTCTTATTTTTTTTTTTTAATTATCTTTATTGACATTAATACAATACATGCATTCAGTGTGCCTGACATTTTATTCTCCTCTGTTACATCGAGAGTAGAGAGTTGCACGGGGACAGAAATCCTACCCATCCCCGCCCGTCCCTGCTGGAATCTTACCCGTCCCCACCCATCCCCGCTGAAATCTTACCCGTACCCACCCATCCCCGCAAAAATTTAAACCATCCCAACCAGTCCCCACCCGTCCCCGCAAGAATTTAACCCATCCCCACCCATCCCCGTAAGAATTTAATAGTACATAAAAGAAAGTTCCAGTCAGCTCCCTTTCTGGATTTGAGCCACAGCACTGTAGGCAAGGACGGAACGGAAGTTGGAACTTGGAACACTCTGGTGCGCACATGTAAGATTTGTCTCTGATTTACTGGGATTGTGTGCTGAGAGGCCGCCACATGCACTCGCCAGTAGGTCAGGTGACATCTGATTCTCGTGCCTGTGTTAGAGCTGAGGTCTGTGCACCAGCCTGGGAGCAAAGAGGATTAATAGTAACAAAGTAAGTGACAGCAAATAGACCTGAACGGTCCATCCACTCTGCCCAATAGTCACACTCATGATCAATTCATCATTAAATCAACGAGTGTGATATTATATACTTGATTATGGTCTTTCTTTCGTGTTTCTGGAACAAAGACCACAGGAGTCTATCTGGCCCCATCCTTATGTTCCAACTGCTGGAGTTGCCATCGAAGCCCACTCCAGCCTATTCATGTTCTCATTTGTGGGACACAGACCGTAAAAGTCTGTCCAGCACTGTCCTCATGTTCCAGCCACTGAAGTTGCTGTCTAAGCCCTTTCCAGCCCATCCTACACCAGATTGCCATGTATGAGACACAGAACATACAAGTCTGCCAGGTATCAGCTCTAGTTCATCACAGCCAGAGTCGCCATCTAAGCGTCACTTGACACATCCACATACATGCAGCCATTTAAGGTTAGCTTTTATATAACTTCCATTTTCTAACTAGAGATCCTCTGTGTTCATCCCACGCCTTTTTGAATTCCGTCATCATTTGTGACTCTACCACCTCCTTAATGGAAGACTTTCCACATTTATGCTGTTAAAGCAAGGAAGAAGAGGAGGAGGAGACAGCACTCAAATAAATTGGTATTCAGTAGATGAGAGGCTGGTGCAGGTGCAGCTTACACTTCCACGGGAAGCCCACAGAACTGGTTCCATCCCCGCGGGAACCCCGCAGGAACTGCCTCCGTCCCCGCGGGAACCCCGCAGAACTGCTTCCATCCCCGCAGGAACCCCGCAGGAACTGCCTCCGTCCCCGCGGGAATCCTGCGGGTTCCGCGGGATTCCCGCGGGGACGGAAGCCGTGCAGCTCTCTAATCGAGAGTTTATTTACAAGGTGTTCTTTCAGTAGAGCACTGTTGCACTAGTACCGCACGATTGCATCAACATTTTCCCTTTTTTTTTCCCCCCCCCCCCCCTATTATTATTGATAATACCTTTCTATTGCTCCTTATGAAGCTATTCACTAAGAAAGAAAAAGGATTCATACCGTTCACAAACAGACAACTTATACCCGTCCCTTGCTTGTCCCCTTCCCTTCCCCCCTTCCCCCTCGTGGTACCTGTAGATAAGACAAGTGTTTGAAAGAACCTTATTTCCTTGCAAGTTCCTCAAGCCGTTGCCACAACTTTGCATACTGTATGCCCTCCACATTTGCAGAATTCCTATACAATGAATTCTCATAACGTGCTATCTCTTGTACTTTTACCAACCAGCATGCATACGAGGCCGGGACCTCACTTGTCCAAACCCGCAGAATGGTCTTCTTGACCGCCAGTACTGCCATGTACAAGAATCTCCTCTGCGGTCGAGACAATCCTTGTGCAATTAAATCTGATTGGTCCCCCAGCATCAGTGCTTTATATGACCATTCCACCTTTAACTGTAATGCCTTATTGAGCAATGCAAACACTTCATTCCATATTGTCAGTTTAGGGCACTCTAAGAACGTGTGTAGGAAAGTGCCTGTTCCCGACTTACACTTAATACAACTGTCTGAGACCCACATGTTCATTTTTTTCCCCTTTTCGCCAGTTATATATGCCCTGTGTAGCAATTTAAATTGGGTTTCTTGCCAGTCTGCCGATTTTACCATTTCAAATAGTGTCACATACATCATGTTAAACTGTGGCTGTGTGTAATCTGTTCCTAATTCCTCATTCCATCGGGTGACGGTCCCCACCGCTCCACCCTCTGGAGTGACCATTTTCACCAACTTATACCAATTGGATAGCCGGTTGCCCGCTGCTGGCATCCGCAGCAACATCTCATCCTGGCTACCATACGTCCAAGACTCCCCATACTTCGCTTTCATCTGTGACCAATAGTGCCTTGCTTGCATGTAATGTATCATATGAGTATTGGGTATCTGCCATGTGTCTTTCACCTGTGAAAATGTCATAAAATTATCCCCCCCTGTAGGGACCAGATCTCCTAAAGTCACACACCCTTTCTTTGCCCATGTCTTGAAGTGTGAGGGTCCCACCCCCGCAGGGAAATCTACCATCCCTACCAGTTTCAGGAATGGTGACGCATGCGGACTCCGTGCCTGTCTGCTCCTCCACCACTTCCAAGCATTTCTCAATGGATGAAGGAAGCTGTACTGCCTGTTTAACTTTGTACCCAACCCCGGAGGTGTATGTATTAGGTTTATAAACGTATACGGAGAGCACCATCCCTCCCACCAATGGGTTGGTGTAAATTTTGACTGCCCTATTATGCCTTCATAAATTAGTCTCATTAGTGCAGCCACATTATATAGTCGGAGATCTGGCAACTTAATGCCGCCCTTCTCCCTATTAAGTGTTAGCGTTTGATATGCTACTCGGGATCCCTTTTGCCTCCATATAAACGATCTAATTATAGACCGGAATATTCTTTCATCCTGCCGTTTTATCCAAATTGGCATGGCCTGCAACGGGTAAAGGAGCTTTGGCAGTAATACCATCTTAACCATTGCCACCCTCCCAAAGAGTGACAGCGGTAAGGCTTTCCACCTAAGACATGATTGTCTTATTTTGTCTATTTGGTCTAAAATATTTTTTTTATACATCACAACTGGATTTGTGCTCAGGTGTATGCCTAGATATCGCATTGACTGTTGCACTGGTGGTATAGGCATTTTCTCAAACCTTGAATTGTCCTTGGTACCTGCTAGTGGAAGTAGTTCCGATTTGTCACAGTTGACTCGTAAACCAGAGATTCCCCCAAACTCCCTCACCAACTCTAGTGCCTTCTCCAGGTGGGTAAAGGCATCCGCCAAATAAAGTAGTATATCATCCGCAAATAAGTTAATGCGAATCTCTTGCCCCCCCACCTGGAGGCCCTTTAGCTGTTCACTCTGTCGTATTTTAATGGCTAGTGGTTCAATTGCTAGGAGGAACAAGAGTGGGGACAACGGGCAACCCTGTCTCGTTCCCCTTTGCAGGTCAAAACTTTCTGTCAATGTATTATTAACCAGCAGTTTAGCCTTTGGCTTAGTGTAGAGAACCCTGACCCAATCATGAAATCTTCCTTGTATGCCGTACTTTTCCATCACCCAAAACAAGTACTCCCAGGAAATACTGTCGAAAGCTTTTTCCATGTCTAATCCTGCGATAGCCTCCTTCCCCCCTTTCCCTCTATAAATGTGTATGGCCGCCAGAGCTCTGGTTAGATTCATCGAGGCGTACCTCCCTGGGACAAAGCCCGCCTGGTCTTCATGTATTACTTGGGGTAGATATGTGTTCATTCTTCTGGCTAGGATGGCTGCTAGGATTTTAGCATCTTGGTTCAGTAGCGAGATTGGCCTGTATGATCCCACCTGCCCTGGGTCTTTCCCTGGTTTTGGTAACAGTATAATGTGTGCCATATTAGAGTGTTCTCCAACCCCCTCCCGTGTGGATCTATTGTACATATCGGCTAGTGGGCTAGCTATATCATCTGACAATAATTTATAAAATTCCGGTCCATATCCATCTGGTCCTGGTGCCTTGGTGAGCTTTAATGCCTTGATGCCCATTCTAACTTCCTGTAACGTTATGGGTGTGCTCAGCCCCTGGATTTGGTCTATGGTGAATTTTGGTATAGACAAGTCCTTAAAAAAGGCATCTCTCTGTGTATAATCCATCTCCCTCTCCTCATACAGTGATTGGTAATATTTAACAAATTGTTGTTGTATTTGGGCCTCCTGCCTGTAACTTCGACCAGAGCTGTCTTTGATTGATGTAATCACCTGTCTTTTTTTATAAGGTCTGACCAGGTTAGCCATAAGCCTTCCAGCTTTATTCCCCCACTTGAACAATTTAAATCTTTGGAAGTATATGTCCCGTTCAGCCCTGGAGTTGAGCAATTGATCAATTTGTCTACGTAACTCCATCATGCGTGTTTTGGCCTCTTTATCTAAGCTTCCTACATGTTGTTGTCTCACCCTCTGGTACTCCAGGGATAGTTGCAACAGTTCAGCTTCCGTTCTTTTCTTCTTGCTAGCTGTATATGCCAGAATGTAGCCCCTTAACACTACTTTGGCTGCTTCCCAGTAAATTATTGGGTTCACTTCCGGTGTCTTGTTATACCTCTGGTAATCTGCCCATTTCTCTCTTAAAAAGGATCTAAAATCACTATCATAATACAACGAAGGGGAGAACCTCCACACCTTCTCTGTTGTGCTCGCTGTATATGCTATAGTTAGAGTTATGGCCGAGTGATCAGACAGGGTGTTGTCCACTATATGCGCCGCTTTTACTGCCGTGACCAAGGACTGCGAGGTAAGGAAGTAATCTATTCTAGAGTACATGTTGTGAGGGTTAGAAAAAAAAGTGTAATCTGTATCGTGTGGGTGTAATAGTCTCCAAATATCCACTGTCCCCAGCTGATTTAGCAAAAAGTTAATTCCTTTGCCCTCCATCCCTTTGCTTCTCTTTTTGCCTGGTTTACAGTCAATAGTTGGGTCTGCATATGTATTTAAGTCTCCTCCCAAAACCAATTGGTATTCAGGGTATGTGCCCATATTTGCCACTATATCGGAGAAAAATTTGTGGTTATAAACATTAGGCCCATAGATATTACAGAGACCTATCTTTCTGCCCCACAATTCTCCCAGCACTATAACGAATCTTCCTTCCTTATCATTTAACGTTTTATGAATGTTTAAGGGAAGTTTTTTATGTATGAGTATGGCTACCCCTCTTTTCCTGCTATTAAATGATGAGTAAACCACTTCTCCCACCCATCCTTTCTTCAGTTTCGCATGTTCAATATTGGATAGGTGAGTCTCCTGCAAATAGGCGATATCCGCCCCCTCTTTACTCAACCACGCCAGTATTTTTGTTCTCTTGACCGGGGAATGTATCCCATCCACAATAAGAGATATAATCTTTAAGTTAACCATTATTGTATTTGTCCATCAATACTAAGCATAGATTCCTCTCTATCGACCAGCAAGCCTCCCAGCCAAGCCTGCCAGTTTCGGCTTCTTCCTGTGCAATTGCCCTTTGTGTGGAACTTTGTTGTCCTGCTTCATACATGCCCTTTCCTCCTTGCTCGCCTCCACAGGTACTCCCCCTATCTCTTTCCCCCTCCCCCTCTCATGTATATAGCCTTCCCCCCACCCGTCCATTCCCGTCTTACCCTCTTGTCCCTCCCTCCCCCCACTTCCCCAAAACCCCATCCCAAATTAACTATCCAACACATCCACCTCCTCCTTCCCTTAACCATACAACAAGATAACAGAGCTTAACTCCCCACATCCTCCCTGCCCCCTTTTCCCCCTTCCTCTTAAATTAAGAAACTGTAACATATTAAACATTCCAGTCCCATTAAACATACAGTCTAGGAAAACATCTGGTGTTTCAGTAGACCCCTGAGTCTTGGCTTCTTCCGCTGCTTTTCCTCGCTCTCCTGCGCATCCTCTCCCCCATCGCATTGCTTCCATTCGACATTCCTGTGCTCTCTGGGACTCGGTTTGTTGTTGGAACTTTGGTATCCTTGTACTCGCAAACTGCATCTGTGTTTATAATCCTCCGAGCCCTGTGGTTACTGCAGTCTTTTAGGGCTCTCCCTCGGATCTTCCTTGTTGATATTATCCATGAAAGCCCTGGCCTCCGCTACTTCCGAAAACAGCAGTGATTTTCCTCCATGCCACACTTTCAATTTGGCCGGGTACAGTAGCGAAAATCTGAGTCCTTTTCTATGCAATAAAGTGCAGGTAGGGGCCATGGCGCGCCTTAATTGCGCCACCGCGGCCGAGTAGTCATTGAAAAGCAGTAATTTATGACCCTCATATTCTATGGGCTCTTTCCTGGATCGGCTGGATTTGAGTAACAGCTCTTTTTCTTTCCAGTTTAAGTAGTGCGCTATAGCCGTGCGGGGCTTGCTATCCCCCTCTCTTCGTGTTCCGATGCGGTGCGCGCGGTCACACTGCCATGTGCTTGCATCTCCCTCCAGGCCCAGCTGTGATGGTAACCATGAGTCAAAAAATGTATAAAGTTCTTTGTCCTGCACGGTCTCTGGTAAACCTATAACCCGCAGATTGTTTCGCCGGTTTCGGTTTTCCTGCTCCTCTACTCTCTCCTTTAAGGCTGCTGCTTCTTTTTGGAGCTCAGAGATTTGTGCCGCCATGCCATGCGTTGATTCTTCCTGCGCTAGCACCCTTTGCTCTACTTCTTCGATTCTGCGCGTCTGCGAATCGAATTTTTCATTTATTTCTTCTACCGCTGATTGGATTTTGTTCAGTCTATCTTCCAGTGCTGCGGTTACCGTCATTGATATCTCTCGTGCCCATTCTCCCGCTATCTTTTCATTTGCATTCGGGGATTCTGGGGCCGGCGCCATCTTACTTGCCTTCATCACTGGAGCGTT